>NW_012120487.1:6408084-6443266 GCF_000951035.1 Colobus angolensis palliatus
GGAGGCCGAGGCGGGTGGATCATGAGGTCAGGAGATCGAGACCATCCTGGCTAACACGGTGAAACCCCGTCTCTACTAAAAATACAAAAAAAAAATTTAGCTGGGTGTAGTGGCGGGGGCCTGTAGTCCCAGCTACTTGGGAGGCTGAGGCAGGAGAATGGCTTGAACCCGGGAGGCGGAGCTTTCAGTGAGCCGAGATCGCGCTACTGCACTCCAGCCTGGGCGACAGAGCAAGACTCTGTCTCAAATAAATAAATAAATAAATAAAATAAAAAAATAAAATGGGAGTGGATAGTATTGATAGTATTTACCTCACCAAATTGTTGACAAAGATTGAGATAATGTATGTAGAATACTGGTACACATTAGGGACTCAGTTCACTCCCCCTCATTAAAGTATTACAATGAAACAATACTTAAAGATTTTTTAAAAATGAATTTAATCTCTCTCTAGAAACAGTGCACTGATTTTACAAATGTCCACATTTGGTTTTCAGTTTACCAAGATGATGTTAGTACAGCTAGTGAGATGCAGCACACCATCTTCAGCCCCCTCGCCTCTGGAAGAGACACCAGACTGCAAAGGGCACCGCATACAGAAGCTAATGGAACTTGAATGACAAGACAAAAAGAGCAGAACCGGTTAGTGTGACACAACATTCTAACATGCCTGATTCTTACATCGAATATGGTAACTTGAGGGTTGGTGGGAGAAGACAAACAAGGAAAATCCACTTGGGAACAATTTGATGAAGTTTGCAAACCAGCACTTTACCCCCAAATTAACAACAGCTTGTATGGGAAAAAAAATGCTATTTTAAAAGTATGTGGTTTGGACAGGTATCTGTTTTCTCTTGTAGTTTTTGTAAAAAAGTATCAAAACCTTGGCTTTAAATATATATATATACACACATACAAGTGGCTTTTTAAAAATTACTTTTTATAGCACAAAGTGTTTGTAAATGCAGAGGGTTTCTGCTAATTCTTGACTGTGCACATGGTGCATAGCCTGAATGAACAGAGCTTCCTGATTTTTTTTAACTGAAAAATTGAAGCAGTAATTCTTTAACCTTCTAAATTTTCCATACCCTAAAAATACAGTGTGAGAAGACTGTTACTCTATCTTCATGCATTTCGGGAAAAGGAATTATTTACTCTGATATGTTTAATGCTAACTCATTTATATTTTGTGAAATGATGAGTGTATGGCTGGAGTTTCAGGGGTAGGGTGGAGAGGCTTGCATTCCTGTGCCATTTCCCCATTCCCATCAACGCCTGACTGGACAGTGATTGGTATCCCCTCTCCAGACTCAATGTCTTCAAAATTTTCAGTTTTCTCTCTCACAGTTGAGAAAATCTAAGAGGCTCTCAACAACATGGCATGCTTCTGTGAAAATCCCACTGCCCTTATATTAGTCTTCGTTGACCATATAAAAAAATCTTTGACTCAAATATGTGAAAAGCAGTCAGCATTTTCCTTTGGCCACTGGAAAGCTTGAGGCTGAATAATATCAGGTCTGCAAAGTGCTGGTAATGCATCCTAATGAATTTTCCATGATGAATTTAGTGCCTTGTACACAATAATCAAGAAATGCTTCATTGAATCAGAAATTAATCTAACTATTTTATAAAGTGCTTACATTGAACCTCTTTCCATACAGCCTCATTTCTTGACCCCTTGAGCCTTTTGTTCCTGTTAGAATGAACTGTGCAGTTCCTAAAGTCCCCATGCTGTTTCATACCTCTGTGTTTTAGCTCGGTGTGTCTCTGCCTGAAGCAGCTTGGAATCCCCTTCTTAATTTTAAGACTTAAAGTCACTTCTATGATGACCCTATTCCTCATCTTCTTAGGTAGAAAGACCCCTCTCTCCATTGTGCCCTAACAGTGCTCTGAATAGAATCGATGCCTTTTTTGTTTCCACATATATCTTCCTCCACTGCTACTGTGAACTCTGTAAAGTCAGAACATGTGTGACTGACCTTTACATCTGCAGTGCAAGGTGTGTAGTTGGTATCTAATGAGTGGTTTTAGTGAATGAATATACCGCAGTCATACTGAGATAACTGGAGGGATCAATAGGACTTACTGCCATACATTTAAATCCGATTTCATTCTTTTTTTGCCAGTTAATGGGTTACTTCAATCTGTTTTATAAATAATCCGTGCTGTCAAGAGTAGATAAGCACAGTTTTCATTTTCTCTGTTTCTAGAAGGCATTTCAGCTAGTGCCTTTGTAACTCCACTGGAGGAGAGGTAGACCATAGTATAGGTAGCAGGTCTGATACAATGTTCAGGCAGCCCAAAATAGTCTTCCTGCAGATGGAAATGGAGGAAAAGCACTGGGACTGGCTTCTGATATATTTTCTGCCCTCTTGGCATTATCTCTGAGCTTCCTTCCAGCTCTATAGTCCAGTGACTCTGTGATCTGTGATTGGCTGTAGATACCTATGCACAGGGGGCAAAAGGCAAAAGATATGTAACTACACCTCAAAATGAGGCTGAAAAGCCTCTGCAAATGGGGGAAGGTGGATCTGACTCCTCAGGTTTCATCTATTTACTGCTGTCCAACAAATGAGTATTTCACAATTTGTTTCTTGTAAAGGGTTGCTCCCATAGCTGCCTCTTTCAAACTTCAGTTATAGCATATGCAAGAAACATGGATGTCTCTGAGAAAGTTGTGAATTTCATCATCATTTTGAGAACTCAGGCTGTATGTCCAGACCCCATTCATTATTTTTTTCTGTGAATGCCAGGATCTGACTGAAAGTTTAGAATCCACTGTTATCATTTAATTCCTTGGAAAATTCAGTTTCTTTGGAAGAAGGTTACAGAAAAAGTCACTTGTTTTGAGTAAATTTCCATGTTTTTCACTGTCATCATTTTTCTTCAGTCAAAAATAATTTTACTCTCCGTTCTTAGAAGAATAGTAATGTGAGTAAGCTCCATAGGAGTTGGCCACGTGTTCTTAAAATTCTGTTTGGTATTGGTCATTCTAGGTCAACTGCATTTACCCTCTCAATGAATGTTTCAGGACTATCAACACATGCATGTCATGAGGAGATTGCTGGATTATGCAAAACACAATGCCCAAGCTCCAGAATATAGTTATTTTCTTAGAGTTTAGGAGGCCAAGAGTGATGCAGAGGAAGGTCCTAGGTACAGGATGCTAGAACTCCAGAATGTCTGACTGAAAATTCAAAGGGTATCAAGCTGGTGAGACATCCAACCTTCATTGAGTTGGGGGCATCTGGCAGGTAGGGATGGGAAGGCATTTGCTTAAGTGTGTCAAGTTCCAGGTATGATGAGATTAGATGCATCTCCTCTGCTCCTACTTAAGTCAAACACTTCCATGTTGCACCTTGTCCCTGGTTGTCTACTGGGAGTAAGTGGCAGAACAACAGAGTTAAGAAACTCAAACTCTTTCTTTTTGGATGGGAAAGCCAGTGGGGACTGAATCCTTCTGGGACTATAGGATTATGTTTCCAATGGGAGACCCCACAAATAGAAAAGAGCACTTCTCCCTTCCTCCCGCAAGGCCAGGAAAAGCAAAGAAGGTGTCTATAATGAAGAACATCTCTACATATACCCAGAGTTTTTTCTTTTATTTACAAAGCAGTAAACCAAATTCCTGTGTGAACATAAATATCCAATATACTATAATATTGTGTATGCCATTTCCCCCCTCAAATATAACTTCAGTTTTGGCCAGTTGTTCTGACTTAAGCCAAAAATTAGTTTCATCTATATGAACATATGATGGTAAGTAACCTATTTATTACTTTAAAATGTTTCCCCACATAAAGGAAATGGTAGAGAGTAAGGGGAAAAGAGAAATAAGAGATGTAATAAAACCTATTCCACCATCTTTATTCTCAACCACAGCATGTCCCAGATGTTCAGTGCCTGGGCCAGTCTCTATAGCAAACTTGGGCTGTTCTGGAAATGTCTCCACTTAGCTCTGTAAGGATGGCACCCTTCAGGGTGCTTCAGAGGAAACTTACTGAATTCAACCCAAGTGTCCTGAAAGAAATTGAAGAAGTTACTCAAAGAGCTGAATTTTAAAACAAGGAGTAGCTGAGGGTGAGGCATATTCTATCTTGAGTTTCTGAGCACTCTGGTACCACGCAATGTCTGTACACTGACCTTTGCCAAAGCCAAGAAAGCCCCAGTAGGAGTCACAGCAGCCATGTGTGAGCTGAAAGGCTTTTCCTGACTTCCTGGGGTCGCAGGAATGGCCAGAGGTGAAAAGATGGCCTTTTTTACTACATAATTGCACAAACCATGGTATCTATTTTCTGAGCCAAATTTCCAAAGGCTTTTCTGAAAACTACAAGATATACCCCTTGTGGACTGTGTTAAAATAAATTTATCTTTATGTATTTGAACAGTAGCCATAGATGTGCCTCTTCTCTACAGATTTTTCTGTCACACACATACACATATAAACACACACATATACACACACAGAGTCTGCGTGGTGGGCCAAACATGCCAAAAATAAATACTCTCGCTTCTCTAAATTATTTATAGAACTCATCTGATTTTTAAAATATGTTAATAAATAATCTAAATGGGGGAGGGAGTTGAAGTTTTGTTTTTTTTGTTTTTTTTTTTTTACTTATGTTGATGGATAGCCACAAAGCATAATCATCTTATTTACAAAAAACAAACCCCCCAAAACCTAAAAAAGTCCCCCCAGCAACCAAACATCTTCTGTAAATATATTTTTTAAATGATGAGTAAGGTACTGTGCCATTGGCCCCCATTTGGTTATGTGCATCATGTTAGTCAGCAGTAGCCATTCCACGAATTCCTCATGGGTAGTGCAACCAGTTAAAAAGTGTATAAAACATTATACATAGAAAAACTCTCACATCCTTTGGATGTTTGCAGTTCATCATAACTTTGTGGTTACCTTTCCGCAACATAAATTTAAAAAAAAAAATCACACACACACATACACTCACACAGACCCATATATAGAAACCCATTCATCCAGTCATACACCATCCAGAGTGTAGTGGGTGGGACTGAATTCCATGAGGCACGAAGTGGGTGATCCCATCCTCAGGGTAGTCCATCATCTTCAAGGCTTAATGCCACTCGCTGGGGAGACAAACCAAAGAATTCATCATTAGATCCATAAGAGTTACTCTTTATTGAGTATTGACAAAGTACAGACTTACGTTACTTTAACAGGTATTAGCTCACATAATCTTCAGACTATCCCAAGAGACAAGATTTATCCTATTTATTTTACAGATGAGAAAACAAACTCAATGAGCTTAAGTAGGGTTTGTTCTGGATCACACAGCAAGTGGCTGAACTAAAATTTGATCCCAGGTCTGTATGAATACAAAGCTGTAGATTTTTTCACCATTCTGTTTTGTATCTTTGTAAAGAAGAGTTGCACAGATCTAAATTTTCTCTATCCTCCCTTATAGGATTTTAGGTTTGGTCAATTTCAGTGGGTTAGCTTTGGCAAATGTTAAATTTCAAGCTATGGGTTTACTTGTCTCTAGCATGCTAATCACATTTAGGAAGGTAATATACTGCACCTTCCCAACAGATTAAACAGAATTGGGAGGCAATGCAGGTTAATTAAATTCCATCCCTCTCTCCCTCATCTCTACTTTCTAGTCATTAGGTAGATGCTAGACTCCTGTCTGCCAAAAATGGCTGACCATGAGATGGCGAGCCCACTAACCCCTGAGGCAGTCTATTCCATTGTGGACAATAGATTTAAATTATTTTCTATATTAATGTGAAATTTGTTTGTTTATATCTTCTGACATTCCTTGATTCCATCTCTCAGACTCAGAGACAGTTCTACATAGGACAACCCTTGAAATTTATAAATGGTGTTTGAATTCCCTTCCCTTCATTCTGAGTGTTTTCTTCTCCAGAATACACATCTAACTTTCTCCATCTAGTCCTGATGTAATCTTGTTTGCCTCTTTTCCATTTCCCAGATACCCTCCTTTGGAAAGATTCTCCCCAGCTTCAGTATTTTTCTCACAGTTATGTGAATTTGGGCCAGCCAGTTTACTTCTCTGAGACTTAGTTTTATCATCTATCAAATGGGAATAGTAATAGGACCTACCTCACAGGGTTGTTGAGGAATCAAATGAGATAATGCACGGAGAGTGTTTAATATAGTACCTAACAACACATAGGGCCCAGAGTATCCTAGGTCAACGTAACCAGCATAAAATAGAATCAGACAAGTATCTCCCATCTCTGGACATTCTACATATGATAAAAAGTAACTCTACCGCCTTTCAAGTCATCTTTGGGTCATCTGTAGTTTTTTAATGAATGCAATGGCCATCCTCCACTAGTGTAGATAATTGAGACTACCTTATTCTAGTCCAGCCACCCTCCTACTCTCTCCAAGACAGATCTCTAGGCCAAAGATAGGCCCCAGTAGTGGCCGAGAAATGGACAGAGGAGAGACAGGTTGTTGAGAATATTGATTTCCAGAGCTTCAAGGCTGTTTACCTCATGATATAAAGGAAAGAGCATGGGCTTTTGTGTATATACAGACTGGAGTTTGAATTCTGGTTCTGCCACTTCCTGGCTATGACCTTAGGCAAGTTATTCAATTTCTATGAGTCTCAGTTTCCTCATCTGCAAAATGGGGCTAATAATATTGGCTTGATAAAGTTATTATGAAGATTAAATGAGATAATGTATGTAAAACACTGAGAACAGTGTCTGACACACAGTAGGTGCTCAATAAATGTTGATTTCCTCATTCTACTACTATATTTCTCTGCAACTGGCAGAAGCTTATTACTCGGTCCTTAGACTCATCAGGAGTAACTCCCCCTGAGTCATTTCTTTCTCTGGAAATAATGTCATTTTACATGTGCAGAGTGCTTTGTAAGTCACAAAGTGCTCTCACAAGTGCTATCTCACTTGTACTTTATAAACTCAGGAGGCAGGTAGAATGCGGGTTATTATTCTCATTTTACAAATAACAGTGAGCAGAAAGAAGTGACTGAGATCACAGGGCTGTGGAAGGATGGAACCGGGAATTTTCTTACTCCAAGTTCAGTGCTTCTTCCACTGTGCCCCCTCTGATCTTCAAAAATTGGTCAAGCAACTATTTTTTTTGGACTGGCCGAGGTTAAGGATCCTCAAGGCCGTCTACCAACCCTCCTCATTTGCTCCATCTCATTTCCCATGTCTCCCCTTCATGAACAATTTGCCTCAGCAGCAATTCTGTCTGCTCTGCCCCAAACTTGATCGCTTTCTTCCACATGCCATTCATTGGTCTGTGACTAACCCATTTTTCTTCTTTGCTCCAACACCCAGCTTACAATTTGCAGCCTTCCCAAACCAGAAAGCCTTCTAGGATTGGCTGCGCCTGCCTTGGTTCATGCCCTCACTCACCAGCCCCTCAGACTTAGAGTGGCACTGCCCTACCTTGGACTTGACGACAGGCAGCTCGGAAAGAGGGTTCTTCGGGAGTTGGTGCAGCTGTGACCTTGGTTCCCCCGGCAAGACAAAAAGCTCCTTGAGGGCAGGGGCTGGGTCTTCCAGTTCTCTGGTCTCCCCAAGACAGGGCTCTGCCCACAGTGGGCGATCAAAGCTGCTGATTGCCTGACAGGGGGATGGCACTGTGGATGACCTCTGAGGTCACACTCAGCCCCCTGACTCTGCTGTATAACAGTGACACCTGTTGTGCCACTTCGTGGTCCTCATTCCCCCAAAAAGCCATGCTGTGTTGTGCCTTTAAGCCTTTGCACATGCCTCTATCTGGAATGCCATTTCCCTCCTTCTCTCCCGGGAAAACTGCTATTAATCTTTCAAGGACATAGTCCATCTGTCACCTTCTCTGTGAGGCATTCCTTGCCTGATTCTCCAGACAGAATTAATAGCTCCCTTGCTGATGTTTCCATAGCATCTATTCAACAAATATTTGTTGGGAGTCAGCCATACTGTGCTAGACATCAGGAAAACAGATTAATCAGACAGTTCTGCCCTCAAGGATCTTAGGGTTTAGTGAGGAGACCACTGAGTAAAAGACAAGTGGACTACAGTGTGACAGGGGCTGTGAGGTAGAGAGGCCCAGAGGACTGTGGGAGAACAAAGCAAGCCAAGGATAGCTTTCTAGAAGAGGGGACTCCTGAGCTTCCACCACGGCACTCAGCACACAATTATACCACTGTATGTTAGTATCTCTAACTCCCTACCAGCTTCTTGGGAGCAAGCACATTCCTTATTTTTTGAATACTTTTGAATACTTGATATCTAATGTGCTTGGCACATAACTGGCATACAGTATTGAAATGAATACATTTGAATTAAATGGCCACAGTTACCCTTCCAGGCCAAAGGTTCTGAAAATTTACTGAGCAGAAAGAGACATTTGGCTTTTTTACTGCCAGGAAAAGCCTCTAGGTACAAGGTGGTCCTGATACCTTTTTACCTTAACCACCTACCCCAGCATTTCTGTGTTCCCCAAGGCCTAGAACAGTGCCTGATACATGGTACGTTCTCGATAAATGTTTCAGGAAGGGAGGAAGGAGGAAGGGAAGGAGGGAGGAAAGGAAGGAAAAAAGGAAAGAAGAAAGGGAGGGAGGGAAGGACAGAAGGAAGGGAGGGAGGGAAGGACGGAAGGAAGGGAGGGAAGAAAGGATGGGAAGGAAGAAAGGATGGGAGGAGAAGAAAGGATGGAAGGGAAGACGGTCAGAAGGTAGGAATTCTCTCAGTGAGAAATACTTACTGCAGGATAGACATGGCCAATCTGAGCAGTCCTCCCTATATGGAGCTCATCTTCATCTTCTTCTTCTGTTGTTTTCCTGTAGACTGGGTTGTCAAAATTCATGCTTTTGGTGTTCTTCCGCTTCCAGTTTCTCCAGATCAGGTATCCACTCATGCACAGCAGGGCTATCACCACTGGAGGAAGGACACAGGACACTGGACCTCCAAGCAGGCTCTAGCCCACTGCTCAGACATCAGTGCAAGGCTTGTCACCACTCCACCTTTACTGCCCCTTGCTCCTCAGGCTCTGTTTCTGCATGTTCATTTTCTGCTGTTTGAAAGCCCATCTCTCATCCCTTCTTTCCTTTATTAACTATTCATCCTTAAAGATCCTGCTCAAATGTGAAGTCTTCCCCAACTGTGGGCAGAGTCAGCTGCTCTCTCATGTGGGCTCCCAGATCACACACAGTATCTTACTTTATGTATCTGTACTCCCAACTGGATAGTTCTTTCAAGGCAGGCACTGTGTCTTTTTTTTCTTTTTTCTTTTTCTTTTTTTTTAACTCTTTACGCCCAGTTCCTAGCACTGAGTAGGTGCCTAGTAACGTGCTGAATGAATGAGTGAATTTTACCGCACCTTTGCCCTAATGCTGCTGCTTCCCTACATTTCTCTAAGAAAACCATTCTCTCCCAAAACTGGGGGGTGGAGAGTAGGATGGGGCCAGGTACAGTGTTTATTTCCTTTTTTTTTTTTTTGAGATGGAGTCTCGCTGTGTCGCCCAGGCTGGAGTGCTGTGGCCGGATCTCGGCTCACTGCAAGCTCCGCCTCCCGGGTTCACGCCATTCTCCTGCCTCAGCCTCCCGGGTAGCTGGGACTACAGGCGCCGCCACCTCGCCCGGCTAGTGTTTTTTGTAGTTTTTAGTAGAGACGGGGTTTCACCGTGTTAGCCAGGATGGTCTCGATCTCCTGACCTTGTGATCCGCCCGTCTCGGCCTCCCAAAGTGCTGGGATTACAGGCTTGTGCCACCGCGCCCGGCCCAGTGTTTATTTCCAAAGGTGAAGCTCCACCTGAAGAAGAACATCTCTAGAAGGAGAACAGAGGGCAACATAAGCTCTGATTTAGAATAAATGAATATGTTAATGATTAAAGGAGGAAGCTCTGTCCAACAGAGCTGGGTAAAAATGGAGCAAGTAGCTTCGTAAGGTGGTTAGCAGTCACTCAGTATCCCAGTGGAGGCTGAATGATCACCTATCTAGGATGGTATAGAAGGGGTTTCCGTTTTAGTAAGATTACAATAATTGATATGCACTAAAGACAGGAACAAGGCAGTTACCACTGGTAATATTTATTGTCCTAGAGATCTAGCTATGCAGTAAGGCCAGAAAAAAATTTAAGAGTATAAATATGGGAAAGGAGGCCAGGTGCAGTGGCTCACGCCTGTAATCCCAACACTTTGGGAGGCTGAGGCAGGCAGATTACTTGAGGCCAGGAGTTCGAGACAGGCCTGGTCAACATGGCGAAAACCCATTTCTACAAAAAATACAAAGTAGCTGGGCATGGTGGCGGGCACCTGTAGTCCCAGCTACTCAGAAGGCTGAGGTGGGAGGATTGCTTGAACCTGGGAGGTCGAGACTGCAATGAGCCACAGTCGTGCCACTGCACTCCAGCCTGGGCAACAGAGTGAGACCTTGTCTCAAAATAAATAAATAAATAAGAGAAAGGAGGAAACCAAACTCTTATTAATAGCTATTTATATTTTTAGGAACTCTGAAGCTGGTGAAAAACTATCAGAAATAATTTTAGTTAATCAAGAATCAACATAAAAGATCATTAGCCTTCTTTTTTAATCAGCAAGAACCAATTAGAAAATGTAACGAAGGCCAGACATGGTGGCTTACACATGTAATACCAACATTTTGGGAGGCTGAGGCAGGAGGATTGCTTGAACCCAGGAGTTCAAGACCAGCCTGGGCAAGATGGTGAGTGAGCCCTGGTCTTTACAAAAAAAATAATTTAAAAAATTAGCCAGGTGTGGTGGTACATGCCTGTAGTCCCAGCTACTCTAGTCCCAGCTACTCGGGATGCTGACATGGGAGAATCCCTTGAGCCCAGGAGTTCAAGGATGCAGTGAACTGTGATTGCACCACTGCACTCCAGCCTGGGCAAGAGTGCAATATCTTCTTGTCTCTTTAAAAAAAAAGAAAAAAAAGAAAAAGAACATGTAATGGAATAAAAATACATTCATAATAGCCCATCAAAAAGCTATAAAATATAAAATACCTAGGAAAACCTAAGAAGAAATATGCAAGTCCTATGTGATCTATAAAGTTCTGCTGAAGGACATAAAAGAAGACTGAAATAAATAGATACGCCACATTTCTGGCTGGGAAGCTTTAATATAATAAAAATGTATATTCTCCTCATATAAACTCATATATCTAAAGCAATCTTGATAACAATTTCACCAAAATTTTTATAGAATTGATAAGATAATTCTGAAGTTCACTTAGAAGAGAAACTGACTAAAAATAACTGAGAAGATGTTGTGAGTATAACATATCATGAAGTTCTGCTAATAGTATGCAGGAATATATAAATTGGTGGAGGAAGATAAACTGCTTAGACACAAATCAAAGTATGTATGGGATGTAGTTTATAATAAAGATGACAATGCAAGTCAGGAGAGAAGTATGGATTATTCAGTGATGATTTTGGGGAAACTAGACAGGTATATACAGAAAAAACAAGTAAATTTCTACCTCATCCCATATTCTAAAATTTAAATTCCAAATAGGTTAATATCTAAATACTAAAAAAAGTTTACAGTAGAAAAGAAAAACATCAGAAGATATTTTAATAATTTAGAGTGAGGCAGGCCTTCCTAAGCGAAACACAAAACCCAGAAATCTTAAAAGATTGACAGATCTGATACTTAAAAGTTTTATATTTATGCATGGCAAAAGATACCATAAACAAACTTTAAAACCAAACGTCAGACTGGAAGAAAATATTTGTAACATGTATTTTAAAGGTTTAATATTCATCATGTATAAATATTTCTATAAATAAGAAAAAAATAGCCAATAGAAAAATGAGAAAAGACTGTGAGTAGGCGGTTCATAACAATAAAATATAAGTAAAGGGACTGATAAACTTATGAAAAGATACTCTGCCTCACAGGGACATGTCAGGGAAATAATACTCATCTTGCATTCCTCAGATTAGCAGAAATTAAAAATATTGATTATTTCAGAGTGAGTTATGTCAGCAAAACAGCATACATCTGCCTCTTTCTATAGGGCAAAGGATGGCAAGAAAGGGGTACATTTATCTTTCTCCACTCCAGTCAAAATAATCCTGGAGTAATCATCTCACTATCATCTTTCCTGGTGAAGCCTTTCAAGGCCAATTCAAATGCCGTCTTCTCCAGAAGCGCCACTTTTACTCTGGAATTACCTTTCTTTCAACCATCCCTTCACAGGAGTATCATGCCACTGTTACATTGTTCCTCTGTATCTATATCCAAAATGCCCCTATTATAGCACATTATGACATGTATTAACATCTACCTTAAAGGACTTTATTTTTGCCTGATTAAAGACTGAAAGCTCTTAAAGTCTTTATCTTTTTCTTCCCTGGATCCTTGGCACTTGGCACAGTGTCTCACACAGGGGAGAAGTTTTTAAAACATTTGCTGACTAACTCACCATACTGAAGATTCCCAGGATAAAAGGACAAAGTTCTTGTCCTTGAAGTACTCATAGCCAAGTAAGGGAGATAAAGCTCTGAATGGACAATCAGAATGCAAAGATACTGCTAAGAGATGAGACTGCTAAGAGAGGGGTGTACAGGATACTGTGTGGACTTCAGGGTGGAAGAGAATGAATCAGCCCCCATGATTCTCTGTGAGGTCTTAACCAAGTGTTATACTCTGGCCGTACTCATCTCCTTCTAGCTCTAAAACCACCCAACCCTGACCCTTCCAGGCCATTTCCTACTCCTGGCTTTACTCATGCTGTCTTCACTGCTTGGACTGCTCTTGATCCTCCTTCACTTGGCTGACCCAGCTCAAGTATCACTTCCGTTAGGAAACCTCCTCTGCCCTCTTCCCCTCTCCCTCAGCCCAAGCTAAGTGTATCCTCAGTACTGTCTCTGAAGTCAGTGCATGCAGCTTAACCTTAGGACCCACCAGGTCATAACAAACTTATCTGTGTTATGTGGGTCTCTCCAATAAGACTATAAACTTTTGTAGGACAGAACCATGTCTTATTCATCTTTAACTGCCTTTCCTCCTGTTATCACAGAGTTTGGCACATAGTAGCTGCTTAATAAATACTTGTTGAAAACCAAACAGAAAGAAAACAAGACAGTATGACCTATTAAAGGAATGGTAAGCAGCTCTATTCATTAATTCAACAAATCCTTGATTTCCTACCATGTGCCAGACATTGCTAGGAGCTGGGGAGAATGGTGAGCAAGATACCAGCCCTGTTCCTAGGGATCATACAGTCGCACTTCACGTGGCTGGAGTGTAGAGTGTGAATCGAGGGGTGGGGAGATGGGGGATGCACCTGGAAGGTCACCTGGGGCCAGATCCTGAAGAGCCTTGTGTGCTAGGCTAAAAAACAAAATTAAATCAGTACTGGGAGGTGGGCAGGAAGACTATAAGGGCAGAACAAGTCAACAGGGCAGGCCAAGTTCTCTACCCTGCTAGCGCGTTTCCCTAGGCCTGAGCAGGGTCTCTCTTTTCAGTGACTGGGAGCCACACTCACCTATGGGCACGATGATCCCGATAACAGCGGCAGTGACTGTTGAGCCCATCTTACTGTCTTCATTCCCATCTGTAAAACACAAACATTTGCAGAATGATGCTCTGTCACTGTGTGTCCAAGCCCCTACTGGCCTCAAGTGGTAAGAACTACCCAACTGCTTCTCATCCTCATTCTAAAATGATGATCCTGGCTGTTACCTAATAATTCAGTCTTTCCAGATCCTATCACAACTCCTGTGAGGCAAGCAGGACAGAGGTTATCTCCATTTTACAGGCGAGGAAACTGAGTTTTAACTGAGGGGTTTGGGGACTCACAGAAAAGTGGCAGAGCTGGGACTCGAACCCAGGACCCTTGCCCCAAGTCCCATAACCATTCCACAGCATCATGGTGGTAGGAAGCTGGGGGCTGCGCATGGCAAGGTGAGCACTTAGGTCTTTATGTTGCTGACGGACTAGGTCATTGTTTTTTTCCATCAGTATCTGTTGCTTTGCCAGTATTGTTTTTGGTGAGCTGTCTGTCCATCTGCATTATCAGATTATTTTTCATAAGTAATTGAAATGGGACATAGTATAGTGTAGAGGAATCAAGAGCACAGTCTTCTGTGTCAGACTTCTGGGTTCAAGTCCCAGCTCTACTACTCACTACCCATGTGACCTTGGGCAAATTATTATATATTATAAATACAGCACATGATATTATACTTTTATATCTTTCAAATGGTGATACTACCTACCTCCTAGGGATATGGTAAGGATTAAATGAAATAATTTATCTAAAATGAATATAAAATGCTTGGCACAACTTTGCCTAGTTCTAGGAGTGGAATAGGGGTTGTTGTAGGGTCTAAATTTTAGAAAGATATGTAAAAGCACATTTTAAACTGAAAACTGCTTGGAAAATTTACTGTCTTTTTGAAAAACTATGCCATGCCATCTTTCTCACTCTTACAACCGTCTTCACTGTAACATTTGTGAAGCACTTTATAGTTCAGAAAGCATTTTTCCCTTAGATCCTCCTGACAGCTCCCTGTGGTGTGAAAAGGAGCTATCATCTACATTTGCTGCAGGTGAGGAGATGACTGGCCCTGGCAATGGCCCAAGGCCCATCCTCTCTCAGTGTGACTGTTTATCCATGTTACTCCAAGAGAATCTAACAGTTAAGGGGAGAAAGAACTGCACTGCTTGCTTCCAGAGATAACTGTGGAAATGCTGCTGTCCTCCTCTGTCTGGTCCACAGCGAACACTGGACAGTGATATTAAAACCTAGAGCATGAGGAAGCCAGTGAGGAGAAGCTGGTGAGAGGCTCTGCCCTCGGATGAGAGGAACTGGAATTCACACATGCTCCGTCTGCCTCTGCAAACTTCAGAGTAAGTGCTCCACTCCAAAAAGCCAGCTTCCGCTGGCAAAATAGGACCAGTTAGGAAGATGCTGCCAAGTAGCTTGGTTTCTGGGCTGTCCATGTAGGGGAAAAAATTAAAAAGATAGTTTATCCTTTTAAATGAACTCCCTCTGGCAGGTGACTCAATTAAAAAGGTATTTGCTGATTAATGAGGTACAACATTTCTAGCAGTGACAATTACTGCTCCCAATGATTTAATAAGTGGTGAACTTAATTATTTTCATCCCAGGGTTAGAAAGAGGTATGAGGAGACCATGGTTGTAGATATTACTATCTGGGGACCTGCTGGGAACTGAGATCAGAGCTTTCCAAACACAAGGGACACCTCCTCATATACACACCAGAACTCTGTGAAACATAGACACACACACCCTCGCAGAGTCAGCAACGGCTGTGTGTGTGAGCACCTCCGGTTATACCGGTTACGCCTTTGTCTATCATGGCAATCTTGTGAAGCAGGTTGTGGAAGGGTGGTTATTTCCACTTTGTAAGAGAAGCAACTTTGTTCTTCTTTTTAAGAGAACAACTTCTTTGTAAGAGAAGCAACTTTGTTCTACAAGTGAGAAAAAGCTTTGGAAGGACCCTGAGGTTCACAGGGTCTCAGCTTCCTGCCAGACCCTCTGTAAGTTAGGGGCACCTAGGAGTCCTAAAGAGCAGGTTGGTACTCTACCTCCCTCTCAGATATGCAGTAACCTCCTCAAAGATATGCAGTATTCAGCTCTGGTAGGTTCTCTCTTATCACATACCCGCCATTCTGGCTTCCCTAGGAGCCCTCTCATGTCATGAAAGAATGCAGAACTCATTTCCTTACAGTGCTGGGAGTGGTTGCTGGTTGCAGGACTTAGGGTAGACAGGCTGATGCTGGGAGCCCTGGGGACACTAACTGAGCTTGGGACTGCAGCTGCCAGGTTTGGTGTCTCTGTGCTGTGGTTCTGGTCGGTGGATCTGTGGACGGTGGTCCCAGGGGCTCTTGTGGTGGCAGGTCCTGTCCTCGTCGTGGTAGAGGCTAACGTCGTAGTTGAGGTAGATTGAGGTGCTGGAGGGGAAATACCATGGAGGTCACTTGGACAGATAATTTTGTTGCCTAAGTTATTGCCTCTGAGTTATACTTAGGAACTTATCTTCCTGGTGCAGCTCAAATGCCACTTCTGTGAAGCCTTTCCTAATCTCCCCGGTGGGCTATAATCTTTTCTTTAGCTGAATGCTAAGCACTTCACTTTGATTCAGTAAAGATGAGTCATTAAAACATTGCTGTGGAATTAGTTGTAAGACCAGCAATAAAAAGACTGCAGGGAGGGGAAATCAGATAAATCTAGAAGGATTTTACACTCATATTGTTATACCAATAGATTTAAAGTCTTATTCCACTTTAAACAATTGAACCTGTAAATTAGTAATAATGCAGTAGACTTAGGCTCAAATGGAAGGTCTTGGCTATACATCAAGGTCGGGACATGAATCTGTGTACGCAGTTGAAGTATTAACTATTAGTCCCAATCATATTGCAAAAGGGCTTCTGTGTAGTGTTTGTTAAGTTCTAGGTGAGAAATAGGCAAGTACATAGTTATCTGCATGTATCCGAAGCCATGGAGATTAAGGGTTCTTAATTTGAGGCTTTTAAAGGGTTCCAGAAACTCCCTGAAACTGAATTTAAAATATTTTATGTATACATGCATTTTTTCCTTGGGAGTGAGAAAAAGCTTTGGAAGGATCCTGGGGGCATGAGCATTCAAGGAAGGTAAAAAAGAGAAACCCCAAAAAGGCAACAAGTAGCCAGGGAAGATGGAAGAAAACCAGCAGCATACTGTGTCCCAGAAGCCAAGGGAAGATTTCAGCAGGGTAGGGTCTGACACTGCCAGGGGCCATCCCTCCTGGAAGGTCTGCTTACCTCGGTAGCACCTCTTCATGTCTGGACCCAGCCACATTGTGTCAGGACAGGCACACGTGTAGTTGGGAGAGTGGCTGGAGATCTGAGGAGCAGGAAGGCACAGGTACTCACAGCCTCCATTAGGCTGGACACTCAGCTTACAGGCATCTGCAGCTAATGGCAGAGAGGGAGACAGCTGGGGCACAGACAGGTCATGCCAGGTATTCCTGTCCCCTGAGGATGAGGCCTCTCCCACCTGGCTTGCTCAGAAAGCTTGCCCTACTACTTTTTTTTCATATTTTTTTCTTTTTCTTTCTTTTTTTCTCCCAAAGCTTTTGGGGTACACGTTTTTTGTTACATGGATGATTATATAGTGGTAAATTCTGGGACTTTAGTGCACCTGTAACCCAAGTGTAGTGTACATTGTACCTAATGTGTAGTTTTTTTCTTTTTTTAATGTCTAGCCCCCCTCTTACCTTCCCCCTTTTTAGTCTTAAAGTCCATTATATCACTCTGTATGCCCCGTGTATTCATAACTTATTTCCTGCTTATAAATGAGAGCATATAGTTTTTGGTTTTCTACTCCTATCATACTTTACTTAGAATAATGGCCTCCAGCTCCATGTAGGTTGCTGCAAAATACATTATTTTGTTCCTTTTTATGGCTGAGTAGTATTCCAAGGTGTATATATGCCACATTTTCTTTATTCACTCATTAGTCGATGGATACTTAGGTTGGTTCCACATCTCTGCAATTGTGAAGCCCTTCTACTTTTTAAATTTTTTTATTTTTTATTTTTTGAGACAGGGTCTCACTCTGTTGCCTAGGCTAAATACAGCAGTGCAATCATAGCTCACTGCAGCCTCAAACTCCTGGGCTTAAGAAATCCTCCCACCTCAGCCTCCCCAGTAGCTGGAACTATAGGTGCATGCCACCACACACCAGGGTAATTTTTATAGTTTTTGTAGTGATAGAGTCTTGCCTTCTTGCCCGGGCTGGTCCCAAACTCCTGGGCTCAAGTGATCCTCCTGCCTTGACCTCCCAAAGTGCTGGAATTGCAGGTGTGAGCCACCATGCCCGGCCTCCCTACTACTGTTATTGGGTACTTTCCAGCACCATACCTAGTGTTTTATCCCCACACTCTCATTTAATCCTTGCAACAATTCTGAGAGGTGGGGACGTTACATCCCAGACTGACAGATAAAGACACCTAGGCTCAAAGAGAACAAACTCGTCAAAGCTATCCTCTAGGAATTTTTTTTTTTTTTAAAGAGTTGGGGGTCTTGCTCTGTCACCCAGGCCAGAGTGCAGTAATGCAGTCATAGCCCACTGCTGCCTGGAGCTCCTGGGCTCAAGGGATCCTTCTGCCTCAGCCTCTCAGTGTTGGGATTACAGGCATGAGCCACCATGTCTGGACTAGAGATAGAACTTAAATTGAGGTCTGCTGGGCTCCAAAGCCCATAAGCCCGTGGTTTTTGTTTTTCCATGTGCCACATACTATGTCTCTCATTTAAATTTCTAGGTCTAGAATCAGGCACCAATCTCATCTCCTTACACTCCCTTGCTTTCCCACTTTCACCCTGGCAGCCAACACTTCAGTTACAGTTAGAATTAGTATATCCTAGTGATAGAGGAGGGGACAACCTACTAGTAGGATTCCTAGATTCTATTCCCAACCAATAAGCTGACTTATTATATGGCCCTTGGATACATTAGCTTATACTACTGCAAAATGGTTCCAAATAGCAAGTTAGATGCAATGTGTCATGGTGAAAGCAGCTTTGGAACCAGACAGACCTGGGTTTAGGTTTCAGTTCTGCCACCTGTTAATATTATTTTACCTCTCTGAGCTTCCATTTCCTCAGCTGTTAGAAGAGTAATACCCACACTTGGTAGGATTGGCAAAAACAGGACATTTATGTATTAATTTATACCCAGCCTTATTTCACAAAGAACTTGAGGTAAAATGAGACAAAATATATAATGCAAAAGTACTCTACCAACAAGAGGGATTGTTGTTATTATTTCTGGGGTTGCTGAGTTGTGACCTGAATGTGAACACAGCCTGCCTGGTGAAAGGAGAGGACACAGACAGGGGACCTGGGACCTAGGACCAGAGACAACTCACCTCTTGGCTGCTTCAGCTCATGGAAGATGACAATGTCATGTGGGTTATTGAGGTTCTCAGCCAGGATGGAGATTTCCAGGCCATTGAGCCGATTTGCACTGAAAATGGCCTCGTTCTCCAGGTCTGTCCAGAACACTTTGTCCTGTGGGGTATAGATGCAGAGGATGGGAGGCCTGGAGTCTAAATCCATAACCTCAGTCTGTGGGGTTGGCCCCAAACCATAGTCACAAGAACTGCCCTGAAATCTCCCCTGATCTGTCCTGTCCATGGATTCACGGTGGGGCTCTCAGTCTCTAATCTGTGATGTACCTCTCCTCGTTCCCTTCTATCTTAGAGGGTTATTTGGTGATTCTGTGCTTTGAACTGACAGCCACAATATTACTCATTCATGCTGAACTAAGCCTGCTTGCTAGAGCCCAGCAGAAACCCAAGGTTAAATCTCTATAGCATTATCATTACTGGGGCCTGGGACCAAGATTGGAAGGGATGTGTGAGCTATGAGGGTTATGCCCTGCTGGGCTTCCTGTAGCCTCTAGATATCCACACGAGTCCACATGGTTAGTCCATATAAGCCTAGATGTGCATCTGTCAGTAAATCCACATGTACAGGTACAACTGTGCATCCTCATACGAAGATCTAAACACATACCCAGTGTTCATCCAGACACAGAAAGCTACATTTGCCCCTAAATATGCAGTCTAAATACATCTTGGTATATGTATGTACAAACATAGGCACCAGCACTTAGAGGAACGCACACCTTTATTCTGATGCATTTATATTTACCCATGCACATACACATACTTTACAAGTATATGCCATGTATATACACAAACACATACACTTGTGTCCCAATACACCTGTCCTTTAAAGCAGGGGCTAGACTTAAGAGGTGGAGCTTTGCCCACAACTTCAGAGCAGTGCTGAGTAACTTTGGTGCAAGCAAATCCTGCCAATGCCCACCACAGACCATCATCCCCTTGCTTTCCCTCCCCTTGATGGTGGAGTTAGTTTTGGGGAAGAGGTGAATGTGTGAGACCTTGGTTGGTTCTGGCTTCTTTATTTCCAGAGAAGAAAAGTCATTAGGATCAGGGCACAGGAGAGTCTTGGCTCCTCATTTTCCCGGGAGCTTCTTGAGACTAGGATAGTGTCTGATTCACTTCTATGACCCCAGGGTCTGGCAGAGGTCAATAAAAGTGTGCAGAGCTGAACAGCATCTCTCAGGCCATTTCATCCAGTAAATGATTCTAAGGATAGGTATGTTCCTTCTTCCTTTCCTCCCTTTACTGGGTACCTTTTGTATATGGGTTACAGTGCTGGGTGCTGAGGGCACAGAGAGGAAACATACATGCCTAGCAACTCACCTGTGAGAAGTGCTCTGAGAGAGGGGTCTTGGGAAGACAGCATGGGAAAGGCTGCCAGGTGGAGAGTGGGCTGCAGAGCCTTTGTGTGCAGGCAGCTCACAGATTGTATACAAACAAATCAGTTGGTTTCCTTGTTCCTGTTTTCATTTGAACAAGTCTCAGGGACTCATCCTATTTGAACAAGCATTTTCTAGGCTTCAGCTTCCTAGTGGGCCCATGCCTCTCCTTACAGCACTCACCTCAAACACAGCTATCCCAAAAGGGTGGCTCAGGAAGTCAGTGGAGGAAATCAGCATCTTTCTGTTGCCTCCACTGAAGTCAATGCTGGACAGCTGGTGTAGCTTGGAGTCTACCCAGTACAAGCGTTGGCTCAGCAGATCTTGGGAAGGAAGCAGGATCAGGTCTTGAACCTGGGACCCCAATGTGGAGCTCTGTTCCTTTGTACCCCTCCCTGCCCACATTTCTAGGCCTCACACTGAGGCCAGCCTAGGGCAACCATCAGGAAACAAAGTCACTGGCACCACGAGAGGACCCAGAAACAAGACTCATGGAGTTCCAGACAGTGATCAGGACAAGGCACTAGAATAGGCCCCCAACCCAGGAAAGGCAGGGCTCACCCAGGGTGATTCCGTTGGGCCATTCAATATTGTCTGACACGAGTGTTTGCCGGTCCACACCATTGAGCCCAGATTTCTCAATCTTGGCCTGGTTCCCCCAGTCAGACCAATACATGAACCTAAAAGACAAAATAACTCAATTTGGCTTCTTGTTGGGGACATGACTGGGGTAGTCTGAGTCACAAGAGCTCAATAACCCATTGAATAGTTGAGGGTTATGTTTAGTAGGGACTGAGAAGACCTCTAAAGTTCTTTTGAGCCATCAAATCTTAGAATTGACAGGCACTTTAGCCTTCACCTCATTTGAGAACTTGAGGAAAACTGTATTCTCTGAGATTGCACCCAGACTCAGCTGAATAGCCTGTGACCCCATCTCTCCCACTTCTGGCAGTGCTAACTAGAGCCTTAGGGTGTCAGTGTGGGGAAGGCCCTAGTAAGCCCTCTCTTTTCTGGTTTCAGAGGAGAAAGTGGATGAGCTTCCTAACTCAGGTAACCCTCCCTGCTTCTGTCTCCTCAGGCCTACTAGGGTGGGTAGCAGCCTACTGTTACTAATCCAAGGTAGTAAATTAGACCTTACCCACTCCTTTGTAAATAGTCCCTTTATTAACCCTCCTCCAATTATCTTGAGTATGCAGTGGGTTTCCTGCTGGGACCCTGACAGATCCACAATGGATTGGGGTTGGGCTGGGTGTAACTCTATGATGTGAGGGACAGGATGTGGCAGGTGCAACACAAGGTCTGCATGAGAACAGACAGAGAACAGGGTTGAAGAGAGAGTGAGAGGAGAGGCTCCATATCTGTCAGAGTGCCTAGTTCTGTGCTGGGAGCACCTGACCTATGCTTAGTGAATGGCAGCTATCAGTCACTTCCCAAGGCCTCACATAACCTCCCATGTGGTACTCCCCTCACCAGCTGCCCTTGCTCGAAGAAGAGGGTTTTCTTATCCCTGTTTAACAAGGAAACAGCAGTAGGAGCAGATGTTGATTCTGGTAAACGTAACATGATACAACACTAAAAAAAACCATCTCAAGATATCCCCACTGAGGGAGAGAGGGAGTCCTGTTCTGTTCAGAATCCCTAACTCCCAAAATTGAGGGGTGGCCACAGCAGGGCAGCCTTGGTGGTGAGGGCCCAGAGACCATAGGCAACAGGGGTGGGGATGGAGGTGGGCAGTCTGAAGCAGAATAGACCAGTGATCTTGGTCCTCAAATCTTGCTGGCTGTCCCACAGGGCAGGGAATAGACATGTTTTATGTAACTCCAGAGGCCAATGGAGGAAGTTGTAGGGAGATAGGTTTGGGATTATGAGCGGAAAAGACCCACTTTCTAATGGGCAGAGCTGCCCCACAGTGAAACAGGCCCTATGGGAGGTAATGAGCTACCTGTCTTTGGAAGTATGTGAGCAGCTGCCAGATGCCCACCTACAGCAGCCTGAGGAAAGGCTTCCTCCCCTAGGAGCTTCTATCAGGCCATCTCTAGAGCCCTGCTCTGCTCTGAGACGCTCCAATTCTACAATATAATGAGTGGGTGGGAGAGTCCAGGGAGAGCTTTGGTGACCAATGCCCAGAGAACCTTGGTTGGGGATTAACAAGACTTTCTTCCCCATGGCCTGTGTCTGAGTGGGCCAGAGCTTTCTTGAGCCCTCAAGCTAGCTCTTGTGACAGACACAAGAGGACTGAGCACCTATGGTGGGAGAATGGGAAGTTAAGTTGAGACACTCACCCTCGAAGGGGGTCAACAGCGATGGCCCGGGGTTCACTGAGGTTACGGCTGAAGAGAGTGCATCGGCGGCCACCATCAACTGTGGCCACTGAGATGGTCTTATTGCCCGAGTCGGTCCAGTAGATGTGCTTGTGGACCCAGTCCACCGCCAGGCCCTCTGGAGAGTGCAGCTGCTCGTCAATGAGGACCTCCTGCTCTTTCGGGTCACTGGCCTTGTCCATGTAGGCACTTAAGAGAAAACAGAGATGACCATGGGGCAGATATTCCACCCATAGGCCCATCTGGAGCTACCTGTGCACCCTTCCCCTCTGTCTCTTCCATCTGGGCCATGGCAATAGATTTTTAGAGAAAGGTGGATAATTTCCACTCTACACATTCCCTGGGGTACCAGGCTAGGGGTACAGACTTACGTGGGCCACAGTCTCTCTCTGGCTTTCTAAGGTGGGGCTGCCCCACAGCTCTGCCCATTAGAGTGAGCCAGATATAATACAATGTGATTATGGCAAGCATTAGAGGCTATGGCAGCAGAGGCATGGAGACTACATCATCCCAGAGGGTGGGAGAAGGCTTTATAGTTGAGTCCTGAAGGACAAGTTCACCAGGAGCACAAATTCACCAGGACAGAAAGCCGTTAGGGAAAAAGAAAGGCTTGTGCAAATGGCCAGAGGTGAGTCTGCTCTGGAACAGTGAGATACTTAGGGGAGCTACTTATGTGGGTGTCAGACTGCAAGCAGGTATAGGCAGGAACCCCATCCTGATGGGCTTTGAGTAGCATGCCAAGGAATTAGGATTTATCCCCAGTGGTAACTGGACAGGCCAGAGGACATAGTCCAATAAGCATGTTAGTTCACTATGGCATCTATGGAGTGGATGGGTTGGAAGGAGAGGGAATGAAGCCGGGAAATTGATTAGGAGGATGTTACAGCATCTGAGTGGGAGATTAAGAGAGTCTGAAGAATGACTGTGCCCGTGAGAATGGAGAGAAGGGCTAAGAATACAGTAGATACTCAGGAGGCAACATTAGCAGGACTTTCTTTCTCAAATGCTGTTTCCCCAAAGGTTTTCTTCTTCTTGCTCTCTCTCTGGGTGATTAGTTCCTTAGTGTCCACTGCCATCAATAACTAAGTCTTTAATCCCAACAACTCTCTTACGATCCAGACTGCAAAGCCAACTAGCTCCCCTTGGATGTCCCATGGACACCTTGAACTCAATATATCCAAAACTGTTCATCCCCATTCCCCTCCCCTCGGCCAACCAGACGATCCGACCCCTGAGCCCTGATCCTCCTCCACTGCTTCACACATCAGAGAACAGCACCACCGTTCATGAAACCTCCCAAGCCAAAAACCCGGAAGTCCCAAAATTCACTCTGAAGGAGTAAATTTCCTCCTTCAGCCCCATATCTAGTCTGTCACCAAATCCTGCCTCTTTCAGTTACAACTCTTGGACAGGCATTGTTCTAGTTATGTTTTTGGGTGTGTGTGAACTGAGTGTCTCTGTGCTGCAGGGAGGCAGGAATCTAGTTGTCAGTGAGTGGCACTTGCTATATTTGCTTCCATCCACTCATCCACCCATCTATCCATCATTCTTTCATCAGTGACTCAGTGTCTACCCAGCCCCTGGTCATTGGCACTCCTGCCAAGTGGATCTCAGGACAAAGAAAGGACATGACTGCCTAAAGGGGTCCCAGACATGCAGGGAGGCAGGCTGCTGGCAGCTGAGAAAGTCCTAGGAGAGAACCTCCACCAGTGTGTGAAGAGCTTCGCCAAGGCAGGTCCACTGACTATGGCGTCAAAGACACAGTGAAAAGCTGGCCTTGGGGTGATGCCATCCGGGAAGGCATGCCAGATCAGATGCCCAGGTGGGTTCGGAGGCCTCCTCTGTACTTTCTCATGATCATCACATATGGATGTCACAGTGTTGTGACTGGGATCCTCTGGGCAGGGACCAGGTCTAAGTCCCCAGGGTCCAATACGCAGGGATGTGAGCTGCTTGGAAAGTCCTCCCCAAAGCCAGGATTTCTTCCTTTCTGCCCTGGCCAAACAGTTCCTGTGTCTTGTGCTTCCATATTAGGCCTCCAGAGGTCAGACAAATCCCAAGTGTTTGGGGCTTGAAGCTGCTAACCCAGGGGAGCCCTCAGCCTACTCTAGCCCCAGTAAATTCCCAGAAGTTCCATATCCACTGTGATCCTGCATCTCTTCCCAAGCCCCAACTCTGTCCTGAGGAACTCTAGAGGCAGAGGCCACTACTCCCCTCCTCATCTGTCACTACCCCTCACCCCCATTCTTCAGGTCTTGCTGCAGAGGATGTGGCCGCTCACCTATAGATCTTACGGTAGGAGAGGTCACACCAGTAGATGCGATTGGTGGCAACTTCCACATCTAGTGCCACGACATTCTTGAGCATGGGGATGAGGCGTGAATAGTTGCGCTTCACCAGGTCGATCCTCCGCACCTCATGCCGGTTGGTGAAGATGAGGGATGGGCTCTTGCCAGCTGCCATGCAGGGAGGTTGAAAGAGAAAGAGTCAGTGCAAGAGGCAGGGAGCCTGGAGACCAAGCCTCTGCCGCTGGCTTGCTGGGTGACACACCCATTTTCCTTAAAATAGTAGTGACAATTCCTGCTTTACAGGTTGCAGGAGCAGATGAAATAATGAGTACAGAAATCTGAAGATGCAGAGCACCATGCATAGCAGGAGGATTTTTATTCTTTTTATTGGATACAAACTTCTCCAAAATATTTTATGGCTACCCATTTTCTCCTTAGGTCTGCACTGAAAGCCTTTCGCAGTGTGACCCCAAGCTCCCTGTCCAGCCTCATTACTTGCCCTTCCCACATAGCTTGATTCCAGCTACCAGTTACCATTACCTAGCCATGGATGGGCTTCCTGCCTCAGGGCCTTTGCTCAGGTTGTCCCTTCCACCTACCATGTATTTCTTTCCAGCAACTACCACCTTCTCTGCTTGGGCCCTACTGCTGTGGTTCAAGAAGGAACTACCTGAGCAAGTAAGTGTCTTAGAACGATAACTAGGGGCTGGGCACAGTGGCTCACACCTGTAATCTCAGCACTTTGAGAGGCTGGGGCTGGCACATCGCTTGAGGCCAGGGGTTTGAGACTAGCCTGGGCAATATGGCAAAATCCCATCTCTAAAAATAAAAAAAAAAATTAGCTGGGCATGGTGGCACACACCTGTAGTCCCAGCTACTCAGGAGGCTGAAGTGGGAGAATCATTTGAGCCCAGGAGGTCAAGGCTGCAGCGAGCCATGATTGTGCCACGCACTCCAGCCTGGGTGAGAGAGACCCTGTCTCAAAAGGAAAAAAAAGATAACTCAGGATAGAAAGTGTTGGGGACATAGCAAGAGATGAGCTTCAGAGATTGGCAGGGGCCAGATCACAAAGGGTCCTGTGAGCTGGGTGAGTTTGTTCTCTAACCTGAGCCAATGGCAGAGATGGGACATATATGATATACAGCACAGATTATATATATGCAGTAGAGGCAACATATAACTGCTCATATATACACAAAGCCTGTTTTTTTCTTAGATTTAGGTTTAGATTTTAAGATGGCAAACAAGTGACCTAGACTTTCCTGGCTACTCCATATGGGAGGTCACTGTCCCACGGGCCTCTGAGGGCCTAGCACCAGCTCCCACAGGCTGTTTCTAGATGTATTGGGTCACTCTCAGGCACCAACACTGTCTGAGGGGCTGCTCCTAGTAACACCTGCCCCTCAAGCTCCCTGTGTCTCCTTCTCTTGTTTTCCAGCTGACACTTCTGCCAGCCACCAGTCCCTATCACTGTGCATCTTTGCCAAGCTAATGTGCTCCCTGGAGGATGGGACCAGCACAGAGTCATGTAGGGCCTGGGGCTGGTGTGTGACCTGTGTGTAGTGTTGGGGACTAATTCAAAGCAGGGTGGGAGTGAGACAGAAGTGTGGTACAAATAGAGAGCATGGAGAATGGGCTGAAGGTGCAGGAAGGGGCAAGGATGAAAGCTGAGTTCCAGGCCAGCTCTGCCACGGACAAGCTGTGATTTCCCTCACACCAAAATGACAGCAATGACACTTCACCTCCCTGAAGGCAGGAGCCAGGTTAAAGGGGCATGTTGGAGTGATTTTAAATGATAGCTGTGACTGTGACAGGAACCCCGTGTGTTTATGATTTGAGATTTTATGTAATTGCACTTGAAATATTCATGTGTGTGGATTTTGTATATGAATGGGTAGTTGCGTGTTGTCTCCAGTGCATGTACATAATCTGTGTCATGTATTACATGTGTTCTATGTGGGAGCAAGAACGGGTTACATGTTATATGTGATATACTAATGTATGTGTTATATATTGTACAGTTTGGGTGGTTTACTTTTTGGGTTTATGGGCTACCTGTCAGTATTATGGCTGCTGTATTGTTATAATTTATATGTTGTATATTGTGTTTAACTTGCATATGAACTGCAGACTCATATATCCAACTGCCTTCTCAATATCTCTATTTGGACACCTAACCAGTTTTCTTAAACTTAACATGTCCAAAACAGCCTAATATTACTCCAAACCTGCTTCCCTCACTGTCTTTCCCAAGCCCGTACGTAGCAATCTTATTGTTTCAGTTGCTGTAACACTTTTTTTCCCCAGATTCCACATTCAATTCATAAGCAAATCCTGTTGGCTGGCCTTTGCACTATATCTGCAGTCTGTCCACTTCTCATTATTCCCATAGTAATAATGTGGGAATAAGCGTTCCGCCACCGTCACCTTGCTTCTGGATTATTGCAATGACCTCTTAAGTGGTTTCCCTGCCTCCTCCCTTGTCCTCTACAGTCTGTTCTCAACAGTGCAGTCAGAAGGACCTTCTTAAAATGTCACACCATGTCCCTTCCCTACTCCGAGCCCTCAATGGCTTCCCCCTAGTTGGAGTGAAATCCAGAGCTGGCTCTTACGATGGTGCAGAAGGCCCTTTGCGCTGCCCCAAGCCACCTCTCTGGCCTCATCTCTTCCTAGTTTCCTTGCTCCAACTGTACCAGCTTCCTTGCTATTCCCTGAACATATTAGGCATGCTCCTGCATTAGGGCTTTTGCAGCTTCTGTCTCTTCAGCCTGAAATACTTGTTCCTACAGATAACTGCATGGTAGCTCATTGTCTCACCTCCCTCACTCCCCCCCCCTTTTTTTTTTTTTAGAAAAGGTCTCACTCTGTCACCCAGGCTGGAGTGCAGTGGCATCATAACTCACTGCGACCTCAAACTCCTGGGCTCAAGAGATCTTCCTGCCTCAGCCTCCTGAGTAACTTGGGACTATAAGTGCATGGTACTATACCTGGCTAATTTTTAAATTTTTTTAAGATATAGGGTCTTGCTACATTGCCCAGTCTTGAACTCCTGGCCTCAAGTGATCTTCCTGCCTAGGCCTCCCAAAGTGTTGGGATTACAAGCGTGAGCCACCACACCTGCCCCCCTTCATCTTCTTTACTCAAATAGCTTCTCAGTGAGGGCTTCCCTGACCATTCCATTTAAAACTAGAACCCCCTGCTCACCTGGACTTCCCTAGTCCCATTCTCTACTTTCTATTTCTCCTTAGCCCTTATCGCCATCTGCCATGCACTATATTTTATTTATTTACCTGATTTCTAGCCTGGCTCACCCATTAGAATGTAAGTCCCTTGAGGGCAGACAGGGATTTGCATCCATTTTGTTTACTGCTGAATTCCCAGTGTCTACTACAATGTAAGGTGTTCACTATAAACAACTGAATACAATGAATTAATTCTGCTGGCTGAACTGATCAATGTGTAGGTCTGCCCAGGTCATGCTCTTTGTATAGACTCCCTATGCTGTGTGTGTGTAGTCTCTGTGTGGTTCAATTTTGTGTCTATATATTCTGTTGTATGAGTGTCATCTCTGTGGGCTGTATTGGGTGGCTCTATACAGTGTCTGTGTGGGTGTTAGTGTGCAGTGCATTGTGTGTGTGATGTATATGTACACTTTTGAGCACTGTGCGTGCAACTGTTAGAGTAGGCAGACAGCTGGACATGAGTAGAAGGGGGAGTCCCTGAGAAAAGGGAAGCCTAGAAAATCTCACACCTAGAGACCACCCAAAACATGCATGCTAGATATGAGCAGAGAGGAGGGGAAATACCTGTGCAGAAAGGAACGCCCCTTAAGATGCCCAGTAACTGCTCACTCTGCAGTTCACCCATCAGAATGTAGCTAGCCGTATGCTGAGGAGGAAGGGGAGGGCAAAGGGGAAATTCCTAAGAAATATGCAGGCCTAATAAGATTTGACTGCTATACAACCTTCCTGGGGTGGTGGTAATGAGTGATGCCGCCATTAGGTAGTATTTGTGCCCAGAGCTGGGCATGCACAAGAGCTAATAGTAAGGGAGGTCCCACAAGCCTTGGTGGAAACTAGGTGAGGAACAGGCAGGGACTCAAAGCAGGAATGGGAAAACTAGACAAAGAAAAAGGCAGAGATTTAGGACAGAGACAGGAACTTCAAGAAAAAGACCCAATGCAGAACTCTCAGGGCTGCCGCCAGTCCATTCTCTTTCAGCAGCCTGCCCTGCTCTGCCTCACCTTTCAGAGTGCACTGTCCCTTTAAAGAAACACGGCTATTGCTGCTGTTCCTAGTTGGGTCAGCAAGCTCCTGTCTTGGACTGTACTCTGATCTCCTTAATAAACCTTTGGCTTATGTTACTAATTGTCTCGGCTGAATTCTTTTTCCCAAGCTAGACAAGGGACCGAAGATTCCTGTACTTCTCAGTAACACAAATTGCCTTCTTGTGTGTGTGCACATGTACACATCCACTCCTCACATATGGAAGCATGCTGCTTCCTATATCCCTTTCAGAGCTGCCCCTCTGCCCTTGGGGTGTCCGTACCAGCAGCCTTGCAGTTCTTGGTCAGCAGGTCCATCTCGTAGCCAGGGTAGCACTCGCACTTAAAATAGCCCTTGTAATTGACACAGATCTGGCTGCAGGCATCTGGGTCCTTGCATTCATCAATGTCTGTGGGGAGGAGCAGGGGTCAGAACTGGCAGGAGGATCTGCTTCTGCTTGGGGGTGTGGGAGAAGGTCTCACCGCCACAGGTCTTCTGGTCCAGGAGCTGGAAGCCTGCTGGGCACGTGCATTCAAAGCCAATCTTGAGGTCAGTGCAGATGTGTGAGCAGCCGCCATTGTTGTGCAGACACTCGTTTAGCCCTGGGGAGGGACATGGACTCCTGAAGGTCCAGGAGCCCAGGAGGAGTGGGGGCAGGGAAGGGGTGGGACCTAGAGCAGAAGCAGAGCCTCGGGCAGTGGGACTCCCACAGAGGTAGGAGGGCTCCACAACCTCACTGAGCCTCAGCCTCATCTACAGGTGTTCTGGGCAGGAGGTGGCACAGAGAGGGCAGGTCCCTACTCAAAGCCAGACACACAGACAAGGTAGAGTGGAACCAGAACTCAGGTCCCCGGCCTCCCAGCTGGGGCTCTGTCCACCACCAAGCTGGAGGCAGCTAGGCCTTCCCCAGTGGCCCAAGGTCTTTCCTTTCACAAACATGTTTCTTGCAGTGCCTCCTTCCTTGTGACCTCAGAGTTGAAGGGGCCTGCATGTGTCACATCCAACCCTCAGGATACCCTAAGAATCCCTTCCAAAATGCTCCGCTTAAATATCTCCAACCTCAGGGAGCCCACTTCCCTCCTGAGGCAGCCGGCTCCACTGTGGACCAGCACTGCCTGCTGAGGCTTCTACTTCTGCTCCCAGCTCTGCTGTGTGGGGTTAGCTAGGGTGCACAGGCTCCCTCAGAGCCTCCTTAAAGCACTGATATCTGGTCTCCTGCCATCTGGGTGCCTTTCTCTGGACTCACTCCATCTGTCGATGTCCCTCTCTGGACAGGCCCAGAGCTAGTTTGCCACCCAGAAGGAACCTGAACAACACAGGATGCCCCCTAATGTGCTTGTGGTTATTTAAGACTCCTGGGCCTTTTTTTTTACATGGAGCCATTGCTAAATCAATTCTCTCCTATCATGAACTAATATGATGGGTTTTTTTCAACTCCTCTCCTCTCAGCACCTGTCCCTGTTCCTCCATCTTGTCATGGGCCTGGTCCCAGGATTACCACCTGCTCCAAGAGGTGAAGGGATGCCCGGAGATCATCTGTTCTGGCTCCCCATTCTGCACTCCCTCACTACCTTCTGGCAGGGTCTTAGGGGAGGTCAGGGAGGCCGGGACCAATGCTCTCACAGCATCTCCTGAGCTTTAGAGTCACAGAAGGTTAATTCCACAAGCCAAGGGGAGGTGCCGCCCCCCTCTACCCCCCAGGCTCATGCACTGCCACTCCAGCCAAGCCAAGCAGTGCTGAGCTGAGCCAGCCATGGCCATGCATGTAGCTGGTCTGAGCTGCCCACCCCAGGCCATGCACAGCTATGGGGTGCCCCCACTTCCAGCCTGAGCCATGCTTAGGGAATAACCCCTTTACCCCTGGGCCTCCTCCTGTTTCCCAGGAATGTTGGCGGAACTGAAAGAACAAGACCACAGCAACCCCATGACTGGGAGACCCAGGGATGACTCAGCCAGACCCAGCCCTGGGAAGCCCCAGACCTTTGGAGGTGGGCTGAGCCATGGCAGCTCCCACCTCCAGGAATCTTTCAGTCGCTCGGAGCCCTCCCTGACCTCTACTTTCCTGTGTTATTCCCTGAGCACCATCCATTCAACTGTCCTCCCACTCACCCACTGCCCCCATCATGCATCCACTCGCCTCCTTCCTCTCCTTTTGCAGGTAGCAGCAACCCAACAATTCTATTTACTGAGCACTTGATGAAGTGGCATGTGTAGGTGGGATGGCCCTGAAAGGGGAAAGGGGAAAGGAGAGAGCTCAAAGTGACTGGCTTCTGATGAAGGAAGGCACAGAGTCCTCCAGGACTCAGGTAGGTGAGGGGAAGAGAAAGGAGAGCAGGTCTGCCCCTGTAGCCTTTACCCAAATGCCTGCAGGGAAGTCTCCAGTCCTTCTTAATTCTACCTAGCCTGGGTGTGATTCCGCTGGGGAGCCAGGAGAGGAGGGGGATGAGGTAGAGTGGTGTAGAGAGGCCAGAGTAGTATTTGCGGCTTCATTCCATGGAAGGAAGAAGTGGTGTCACTGCACACACCTACATGCACACACCTGCATGCACACAACTACATGCACACATACCAGCTTATATGCAGAGCACAGACAGTCCCATGGACTCCATAAATACATTCACACATACTTGGGGTCACACACATAGATGCATGAATGCAGTTCCCCTGCTTTACTCAGAGAAGAAGACATGGATACAGACACCGGCCTCTCACCAACACAGAGGCAGAGGCCACACGCAGACACAAGCTCGTGTGTACATACTCCTCTTTGGTGTGTCATGCAAATGACAGGAGAGAAGAGAGGGTTTAGTAGGATAGTAGTCCCTGGCTACTCCAAGTCTGGGTGTGGGGGGAGCTAGGCTTAGTAGCTCTGGCTTCCCTGTCTCTTTTTCCACAAGTTCCTTCTTCTGGGACTTCTCTTGGCAGGGCCTGGAGGCAGAGGGAGTGTCTGCCTCCTGGCAGCTCAGGTAGAAGCTGAGTCACTTTCATTCAGCTACTCTTCCTTTCACAATCAGTTTTTTAATCTTCAAAAGGGGGAGGAAATATGCTTTTCCTGGGAAGCTCCAGCGAATGAACCTCCTCTAAGCACCCAGGAGGGAGGTGCTGAGGAAACAGTCTGCCAGGAGGCAGGAGAGGGAGGGACTGACCTAGGCTCTGTCCTCCCAGGGCTTCTCTGTCAAATCTCCCTCAAGCCCTGACCTGGGAACAGTTAAAAAAAAAAAAAAAAAAGACTCATGAACCTTCCTGGAGTCCACACTGGGTTTCCAGCATGTTCTCTGGGATGTCCACCCTACCTAGAGCCTGGAGCCTCTGTTCTTTCTAGCCTGAAACCCACGCTGACAGCTGTAGCCGACATCAGGGCAGCCGCTTCCATCCAGGTCTCGCTTTAGTCTGGCCTACAAGTCTGGTCTCCCCATCAGGTCCGAACTCCTCAGGGCTTAGGATGATGCCAGCTCCTGCTGCAAGGCCTGCCCTACTCTCATGCAGGTGTGGCCTGAGCAGTGGCCCTGGGATGTGCTTCAACTGGCTGCCTGCCTGCTGTGCCCACCTCTTCCTCTGCTGGGTCTTCTGCAAGGGGCTAGAAGACCTCAGAGCCCAGGGCCCTGGCTAGGTCAGCAGGGCAGGAACACCGAGGAAGAGAGAAAGTTCCAGAAGGTCTCAGAGGTCTGAATGGGGAAGGAATGAGGAGAGGCCAAGTTTGTGAGAAAAAACGTAATTTTTTAGTACCTGGGATGGACAAGCTCTTAGCACTTTGTGGAGATGCAGACCACAGGCCTAGGGGCGAAAAGCCCCATGTGAAGCCATAGGACAGCACATGAGTCCAAAGAGAGGGTCAGAGCAGAAATTGTCAGGGCAGGGGGTACTGGAGGGCCTTGAGCCCAGATACCAGGAGAGGGATGGCAGGAGACTGAGTCCAGCCAGTGGGTGTAGACAGGCACTGCACCACATTTTCAGAAGCTCATCCGACCAATCCCGGCAGTCCCTCTGCACATCACACACTTTCTTGCCGTCCACGCGCTCGCCACTCTTACACTGAAATCTACGGGGACCCTCACAAGGTGACTCTGTTGGGCCGGACAAGAGAGTGGACAGTGCCTGTGAGACCTTGGACAAGAAGGGCTGGGCTGGGCTGGGGCCCCCAGGAGGCAAGTAGAGCTCCAGTTCTAACCCCTCACAGGTCTCTGGAGGGTGGCCCAGTATAGACAGGTAAATCCAGGACCTGAGGAAGCTCTGCTCACAGGACAGGATCCCAGGGATGATTAGGAAGCTAAGCCTCATGTAGCTGGGCAGGGCTGTGGGGATCTTGCAGAACTCAGGTCTTGGGAGGGACCAGGCAGCAGCTCTAGAGAGACCTTAGAGGCTGGACTGACCATCTCCTGGAGGGACCTTTGCCCCATGGACCCCAGAGAGGGGAAGTTGCCACACTGCCCAACCTGTTATCCATTCCCCCAGATGACTAGTGAATGAGGGTCCCTGCTCCTGCAGAGGGCAGGTGGGGGCCAGAAGAACCATCTGAGAATTAAAGGGGGTCCCTGGGGAACAAGACTCAGCCTCTGCTCCGCCTGGGAACTAGTGAGGGAAGCCACTCAGCAGCTGGGACCTGGACAAGTGGTGGGGGCTGGACTTCCCAAATGCCCTGTCATGTCGCCCTAGGCGTCTTTCAGCTTTGGCAAAGTCCTTAAAAATCCAATTCTGGTGCCACTAGGATCCCAGGGGAAGGGAGCCAGGTGCTTTAGGGGCAAGTGGTGCTTTGGGGGAAAATACTTCTTGGAGACCAAGGGAAAACTCCTCCCAACTCTGCTCTCTGGAGAGTCACCAGAGCCCAGGGCATCCTCACAGAAGATGTGTTCTGTGCCCTGACCACACGCACCCTGTAGGCAGCCAGCTTCATCACTCCCATCCGGACAGTCCTGCTCCTGGTTGCAGCGCTTGATTGCAAGGACACATGTCCCGTCCCCACACTGGAACTCGTTCCCATGGCAGGTGCCCAGTGCTGCCAGAAGAGGGCAAGGGGAGAGGATCAGAGTCAGTGTGGTGCTAGGAAAGTTTCCCCACCACCCCCATCCCCATGCCATAGGCACCCCTGGCAAAAACTGAACCAGTGGCTGAACTTAGGAGTCCTCAAAGGACACCCGGCCAAGGCACCTCAGTGTACAGATGGGGAGACTGAAGCTCAGAGAGGGGGAAGGCCTTGCCCAGGGTCACACAGCACTCTGGCTGGCAGATTCAGGACTAAACCCAGGTCTCTTGTTTCCCTGTCCCTGCCTCTCTCCAGGGCCACTCCTCAGAACAGACACACGGCCTCCTTTTGAGTCTTGGTGCTCATTACTTAATGACTTCATCCATTTGGCAAACCTTCCTGTGCCAGGTGCTGTGCTGGGAGGGGTGGAAGTGGGGGTGGGAGCCCAGAGACTCCTGAGAGCCTCCTCATCCTCTAGGAGATCAGGGTGCGGAGCGGGGCTGAGGAATGCTCAGAGGGGGACATAAGTGTGAGATGAGCTGTAAGAGAAGGCTGCTGGAGACCTGCCAGGCAGAGGGACCCAGCCCAGCTGGGAAGGTCAGATGAGTCTAGGCCAGGCCTTGAGGAATGAGCAGGCCTAGCGGGTAAAGAGATGGGAGGAGCTCCTGAGCCTGCCAGGTTTCTGGGTAGAGGGGTTGGGGGATGGGGGTGGGAAGTACAAGTGGGAGGGCTCACAGCAGGGACACAGGTACCAGTGGAGGCTTCTGGAGTTAGACCTGAGCTCCGCAGCCCGGCAGCTGCATGAACTCAAACAAGTCACTTCACTTCTCCCAGCCTCGGTCTCCTCTGTAGTAAACCCGGGTAATGTATTCAGGTAAGGCAATGAAAGGAAGCCTGCACCTGGCGGATCGGGATCGGGTAGCGGATCCGCAATCCCTGGGCGGGGCTGGGCGGTATGGAGGGGGCTTACGGCAGTCGGCCTCGTCGGATTTGTCTTTGCAGTCGCGGTCGCCGTCGCAGCGCCAGCCCAGGTGCACGCACTCGCC
>NW_012120487.1:6443526-6494163 GCF_000951035.1 Colobus angolensis palliatus
GTCTGCACAGCCGCGCTCATCGCTGCCGTCACCGCAGTCGTCGTCGCCGTCGCACACGAACACGGCGGCCAGGCACGAGCGGTTGCCGCACTGGAACTCGTGCGGGGCGCACACTGCGCGGGACAGAGAGCAGGTCGGCCCGCCGACCCCCTCCCCGGCTGACCTGGGGCCCCGCTGGTCTGGCTACAGGGGTTCCGACCCTCACCCAGGGGCCAGATCAAGTCCCTTTTGGGGGCTGAATGGTGGACGTACAGTTAGGCACAGCGAAGGAGGGCTTCCAACAGGGACATGCTAGGTGACAGGAAACACACCTGCCCTTCGTGAGCCCCCCAGGCCTCACTGGGTAAATGAGCATGAGCATGGTGGAACTAGGAGGGGCATTCTGAAACCTTACAGCACTGCCTGTCTTGAAGGACCTTGTGATAGGCCCAGGACATGATCTGTTAAATGACACTGACCCTTCCCAGGGACCAGGGTCTGGGGTTGGCTCTTCATAGCATAGCGATGCATAGCATAACCTGCACTGTTCCACCCCTGGCCTGGTATCCAAGGCGTCTCTTGGGTCAGTACTGTGGCTCCATCACCTCACTCCTGAATGTTCACAGCTCTGGCCACGCTAGACCATTTGCTGGGCCCAGTGCATAGGCTCCCACCTCCAAGTCTTTGCTCAAGTTGCTACATCTACTGGGAACCTACTTCTTGCCCACCACTGTCTCTACATTTTGCAATGATGAGTTCTTACCTTCCAAGGGCCCAAATTCCACCTCTTCCGTGACACCCTGGTGTTTCCCTGCTTGGGAAATCTCTGCCTCTGCCCTTGTTTCTGACCCCCTCAGTCGCACAGGCGTCTGAGTTTCATGTCCTTTTCCATCTGCCCCATGAATCCACATTGCCTAGGGGTGTCCCTCCTTTGTCCTGAGGGCCTGGTACAGAGTTCCCTGCAGTGAGTGGGTGTGGAGTGGATGAAACTGGTCTGGCCCAGGTATGAGGTGTAATTATGGGATGTGCAGTAATTAAGCATCATAGCTCTGCCTGGGGCTCTGGGCTTCTCTCTGATAAGCTAGTCTGAGCTCAGCGGCCGGGAGGAACTTAGAGACCAGCCAGCCCTATTGCCAGATGGGGAAACTGAGGCCCAGAGAGAGGAGCAGCTTGCCCAGGGTCATACAGTCCATGACAACAAGAGAACCAGAACTCAGGTTTGGGGCTTTTCTTTCCTACTCTGTCTCCTCCTTTTGGTTTTTCTGGTTTTCTCCTCCCTTCCTGAAGTTTTTCCAGCTGTTTTTCAGGGCAGTGACCTCCTCACTTCCCTCCCTCCTGTGTATCCACACACAGGCCAAGACCTGGCCCTGGGCCGCCCTGGTGGGGCATGGCTGTGGCCAAAGGTGATGTGGTGGTGGCAGCACCAGATCTTTCCACGTGGGGGCGCCCAGAGTCTGTGTTTTCATTTTCTGATGGAAAAATGTGAATTTTCATTGTTATTGAAGATAAAGAGTGATGTCTTCAGTTTCACCAGGTAGGTAGCTCGTGTCATGCGTTTCTGACAGCTCTACCAAGTGTCTGACAGTTGCGTTTTTTTTCCCCTCCGGGACTTTTGAGACACTGCAGCATTGGTGGAAAAAGCACATGCTGCCAGTGCCACTGCCCCTCAAGATTACAGACACCTAGATAAGCTCCCTTCCTGCCTGTCCCCACCCAGCTTGTGCATGTGCAGGGAGGGTGGACTCACTGCTTTCTGGGAGTTCCAATGGGAAGTGCTTTTTTTTTTTTTTTTTAATTTTCTTTTTTGAGACGGAGTCTCACTCTGTCACCTAGGCTGGAGTGCAGTGGTACGCTCTCAGCTCACTGCAACCCCGCCTCCTGGGTTCAAGTGATTCTCCTGCCTCAGCCTCCCGAGTAGCTGTTACTACAGGCACGTGCCACCATGCTCAGCTAATTTTTTTTCTGTATTTTTAGTAGAGGTGGGGTTTCACCCTGTTAGCCAGGATAGTCTCAATCTCGTGACCTCATGATCCACCTGCCTCGGCCTCCCAAAGTACTGGGATTACAGGCGTGAGCCACTGCGCCCAGCCCTAATTTTTAATTTTACTTGAAGACTTTGATGGCAAGGAAGTGCTCTTTGATAGTGAGTTTTCTCTGAGGTTTTGGAGCCAACAGTAACTTTAAGATCCATATTCTCAGGCCTACATAGCCCCAGAGACCCTACTCCTAGCATTCACAAATGGAAGAAGTTCTGAGAGATGAGGGGTGGGAGGACTCTTTCTCCTCTGCCTAGGAGGGTGGGAGCTGTAACACAGAAGCCCAGTAAGACCTGACACCCCTGTCTCCCATAATTAATGGGGAATGTTCCTATTCCAACATGCCCTAGTTGGAGAAACTCCCATCCCTTGCAGTAGCTAGCGGCCTTCATATTGGAGGAATCATCTGATTATGGGGGTTGGTAAAGAGGAAAGAGGATTCTCATTGGCCAATGAGTCCCAGCAAAATTATCCCAGCTGAGGAAGTGAGCCAGTGCCATCACTGGAACTTTGAAACTACTGTTCCCAGCCAGGATCTCCCTCTATACCCAGATGCTTCCTGCTTCAGACACATCAAATTCCAGACTTAGAATCTTAAAGTGCGACTACTCAGACACCTCTGGAGGAGATGGCATTTTCCCTGGGCCAGGAAAGATGGATAAGATGCAAATATAGAGGCTGGCAGAGGAGAGTAGGCAGCAGTGACGGGCAAGTGCCTGGCAAGCCATCCAGGGTGACCGCCCATATTTCAGCCCAGCCGCACAGCCCAGTAGCGACAGCCAGTCTGTCTCCCCCATTAATCGTGTGTTCCCAGAGGGACGACTGTGTAGGATTCACCTCACTGTCCCTTTCAGAGCCTGGCTTCAGGCCTGGCACACAGTAGGTGCCCCTCGAATTGAAAAAGTAAGGCCTGGCCATGCTCCTCACTGGCCCAGGCCCTGCTGGCCTGCTCCCCGGGAAGGAGATAATCCTGTGTTTGAAGCTCAGTGATGTGGAACTGTCCCAGTGGCCACTTCCATCTGTCCCTGCCGAGGCTGCTGAGAATATCTTCTCTGCCCTGTGACGTTTGTGCTCAAATCTGATATTTCAGCAACAGTCGTCCTTGACACCTCAGGAATCCGTCCCCCTCTCCCCAGCACTGCTGGCACTCTGGCTCAGGCCACCACCATTTCTCCATACAGTACCCTCCCTGGTCCCCCTGCCCTTGCTCGAAGATTGGCAGACTTGTGGGATGGATGAGCAGATGTCAGACATGGTAAAAAAGCTCATGGGCTTTGCTGTCCAGTCCTGAATCTGAATCTTGGTTTCATCACTCAGCCCTGGGTACTTTTCTGCCCTTGTCTGAGCCTCAGTTTCCTCACCTATAAAATGGGGATGATAATGGCTGCTCATGAGGTGCTTGTGAAGATGAAAGAAGACAATGTCTCCATAGTATTAGCCATTACTAATGTCCTGCTCATTATCCTTTCCTCTCCACCTACCAAGCCCCACGGGGAACGGGGCCCCTCCCCAGAAGTGGCTGTCACTCCCTGAGGCCGCCTGACCATGCTTGGCAGACCCTGGGGATCTGACCCCAGACTCACAGGTAGCACAGCCGGCCTCATCCGCTCCACCCTCGCAGTCCTTCTCCCCGTCGCAGCGCCATGAGGCAGGCACACACTTGTGGCTGGTGGGTCCACAGCTCAGCTTCTCTGCAGGACACACCTGCTTGGCTGTGGAGACAGACGTCCATGCATAGCTTAGCCAAGGGGGACACAGGGCATGGTGCCAACCAGTCCTACCACCCTGTTCCAGCCACCTGGTCCAAGGCCCTAGGAGTCCATCAGGGCTCTCCTGGCCCATGTCTCAGTTTCATCAGCTGAGAAGAAGCCTCTGTCTGTCCCAGGAGTTTCCAAATCCTAAATCTGACCCCACCACTTCTCTACAGAACATCTTTCATGGCCCCCTGGTCCCTGGCCCTCAAGTCCCTCTTTAATCCATTGACTCCTGCCTGCCTCTCCTGGCCACACCTCCCATCCCTCCAAACCTCCTCTTTAAGTTCTGGCAACATGGAGCCACCATGCCCTGCACCCGTCTCTGTCATTTCCCAGCTGTGTGCTCTTAGGTGAGATATGTCCCAGCTGGGCCTCAGTTTGCCTTCCAGATCAGTGACTCCATGATTGGAACCTGTAAATTTGGAGGGTTCACCAAGGCCCCAATGGCTCCAATTGGCCCACCTCTAAGCCCCCTCCCCGAGTGATGGTGCTGAGCCTGCTGCTGAGAACAGCTGCTGCATAGCAGGGCCCAGCGGGACTGCATAGCTATAATTACTGCAGCCACAATCAGAGGCTGACTCAATCAGGGGCCTGAAGCCCCAGGGTTGAATCTCAATTTGGAAGAAAGAATGAGAACCCTATTCAAGGCTGGGGACAGCTCTTATCATGAGTTTCTGCCAGACCCATGTGACAGGCTCAGCCAAGGCAGATGCATCTCAGACCTCCATGGTTGGCTCCCTACAGCCTTCCAGAGTGTGCAGGAGGCCCGATTTCTGTGGTCTCTAGGATGTGCCAGGCATGGTGCTAGACGCTTCCATTTAATTTTCACAATAAGCCAGCGGGGTGAGAGGATGATGTGCTGGCCTCCAGCATGGAGGTGGAGAACATGGGCTCTGGAGTCTGGCTGCCTGGGTTCAAATCCTAGTTCACTCACTCACTGACTATGTGACCTTGGCCAACAATCCTTATCTCTGTGCCAATAAAGTGTGGATAATACTATCCCTCATAGGATTGTTATGATGACTAAGTTAATGTCTGTAAAGCAAGCACCTAGCAGAATACCCAGCCCAGTGCTCACTAAATGTTACCTATTATGATTATCCACACATAACAGATGACTGAATTTTGCTTATTCATGGAATATTTGAGCACTGTTGTGTGACAAACATGGTGGTAAGCACTAAGTTCTGGTCACAGAGCTGGTAAGGAACAGTGTTAGGATTGACTGAAAGTCAGCTGTGTCTGATGCCGGAGACCTGGCACAATCCATTTCCCCCCGGAGGCACTGGGCTACTCATGCCTCACCCTCCATTTTGCTCTCTGATCTCAGACCAGTTTCTCCTCTTCCTATTTCTATAGCTGGGATGAGAGACCACAAGGGATATAGAAAAGAGCACAGATGAGTTGGGGAGGGGAGCAGGTATCTGCGTCAAGGTCCCCAGACACCACTACTGCCATGGGAGAAGAGTACCTTAGGCCCCTGAAAGTGAGGTCCCCAAGGTTATCCCTAGGAATGCTTCCATGAGTACAGGGCAATTCCTTGGGAATACAGGATTCCTGGGATTCATTTTCACAGAAATTTCCCTTGCTCGAGGATTGGCAGGCTTGTGGGATGGATGAGCAAATAACTGTCAGGTTGAGCTCTGGAAAGTACTGACACTCAAAGGCCTCTTATAAAGGCCACCTTGGGGCTGCAGTGCAGGGCGGTGAAGGGAAACTGGGAGTTGGGAGACGGGGTCCTTCCAGGGTACCTCTATCACCAACACTGCAGGACCCCAGGTAAGCACCTCCCCTCTGGGCCCCACTGGAACACAGGAAGCTGAAGCTGACCAGTGCCTCGCTGGGGGTCCTCTCATCAAAGGATGGGGGGTGAGGGAGCTACTAAAAGTGCAGGTTCCTGGCCTCAGCTCATACCAGCTGAATCTAGACTTCTAGGGCAGAGCCTAGGGATCTGCATTTTCGTAACTCCCCACCAAAACCCAGGTGACTCCCATGCACCTCTATTCGGGAACCCCTGGGTTGGTTAACATTCTGCAAGCATAAAAGACACAGGATGTTTCATCTCTTTTCAATTCACTACCGTAAAAGCGATACAGATGTTCCATGTACTTGCAAGCCCCTAAGACAGCAATGGGAAGGAAGGTCAAAGCAACCACTTATCCCTAAGCCAGGCCTCAGGAAACAGAACCTCTCAAGGAAGTAGGAGGGGACTCCCAGTGTTTGAACACCTACATTGTGTCAGGCTATGGTGTGTCAGGCTACGTTGTGTCAGGCTGCTCTGTGATGAGAATTTTATATGTTTTCATTTCATTCTGTCATGGTCTGATCGTCGGTATCCCCTGAAAATCCATGTTGGAACTTAATCTTCAATGTGATAGCATGAAGAGGTGAGGCCTTTAGGAGGTGATGAAGCCATAATGGTACAGCTCTCATTAATGAGATTAGTACCCTTAGAAAAGAGGCCAGGGGGAGCCTCCTTGCCCCTTCTACCACGTGAGGATGAAGCAAGGAGGTGCCGTCTATGAGGAATGGGCCCTCACCAGACACTGAAACTGCCGGTGCCTTGATCTTGGTCTTCCTAGCCTCCAGAACTGTGAGCAATAAATGTCTGTTGTAAGGTAAGCAGGCCCTGTGGGCTGCCAGTGCAAATTCCAGGGGTGCCATTTACAAAGGTCGCCACATAAGTGGCATACCCAGAGTACAGCAGGGCAGCAGTCCTGCATGTAAGCACTCCATTTTCTAGATGAGGAAACTGAGGCTCAGCGAGACCAAGTAACTGGCCCAAAGATGCACAGCAGGCGAGAGACCGAGCCTGGGTTCCTATGACTACAGCCTTGCCTGTCCATCAAACCCTGCATGCTCCAAAACTGTCCCCAAACTCTCCTCCCAAAAGCCCAGGTGACTGAAAGGGCCCTTGGCTGTATGCTTCACCTCCAGGGGCCTGGGTTCTACAGACCCCAGTGCAGCAAGCAGCTGCTTGAACTTTTAATGAATATTTATATAGTTAATTGCATAACCTTTCAGCAAGGACAATGATTAAACAATCTGTCTGCTTCCTTTCTTTATAATTAATAAGACATTTGCTGTGTCCCTAAATAGACAGCTCTAATTACAGGCTCTCGAGGATTCAGCAGTGCCTGATAACAGCCCTTCACCCTCAAAGAGCCAAGGCTCTTGGAATGCCAGGACTTGAGAGACCTCAGAGGTCACATTGATGAACACCCTTGGAGTGGCAGGAGACCAAGGCCCAGAGAGGGGAAGGCACCTGCCTAGGGTCACACAGCTATTGGCAGTTGGGTATTCCAATTCCTGTCTCTCCTGGAACCTCACTGTCTCTCCTGTGTTGTAGCTTTCCCCCAAAGGTAGGACTGGAGCCTGGCTCGCAGGGTCCTGTGTCAGGCCTCTCCACTCCACAGTCCTGGGAAGCTGGTCTGGGTAATTACTGACACATGGTATCACCCTATGAGTGGATATTATTACCTCTATTTTATGAATGAAGAAAGTAAAGCCCAGAGAGAGTAAGTTGTTTGTTCAAAGTCTAGTGGTGAGAGGCAGATCTGGACTTCCATCCCAGGTCCAAACACACTGCTTAACTTACTGTACCTAATGACTGCACAAGAGAAAAGCAGATCCTGTTGGTCTCCCTGGCACCTCTGGCCTGGAGAGAGGTCACTGGAGGAAGGGGGCTCACTGAGCCTTTGGGCAGGTTCTGCACGATGGCCATCTGATGTCTTATCTCAGGACAGCTGAAGCCCAAGGGCTCCCAGCAGCATGATGTAGGAGAAAGAGCCTGGGTTTTAGAGACACACAGACCTGGGCCCAAATTTCATTTACTAATACTAAGGTCCTTGGGCAACTCACTGAACCTCTCTGCACTCTGGCTCCCCTCATCTGAAAATGGGGTTGAATAATCTCCTAGGGTTGGTAGATGGCTTAAATGAGGAAACATATGGAAATCCTACACTCAGAGCCTAGAACAAACTAGGAGCTCAGAAAACACTTGTTTTCTGAGTGCAAATGCCAATGGCTGGGGAGGGGCCTGGTGTCACCACTGGGGAATGCGCATTATGAGTCCACATGGTCCACCACGATGCAGACCCCATCCCAGGATAGCCACTCCCTCTGTGACAGATGCCCCCTGAGGGGACCATATGCCTTTGGCCTGCTTTCCAAGTACCCTAGGTTCTGAGAGGCAGGAATGAAGAATCCCACTGTCTCCCAGACAACAGGAACCCTCCAAAGCTGGCAAGGGGGCTTTTCATGAAACTCTGTATCCTGTAGTGAGTCAAGGCATTTAAAGGCATTTAAATTCCCAGAGAATCCTGCCCCAGAAATTCAAATCCATTGGTACTTTCTCCAATTCATAAATTCACAAATTAACAAAAAGGGAAATGTCTGTTAAATTAAAGAATGAAAGTACTTGGCGGCTGCTCATTGAGGGAGCACATCTATAGTGCCAACCCACGTGAGTTTTAGGGGCAGATAACCTCCAAATGGGGATTGCCAGCTCTAAGGGACCAGAGGCTCAGGTGGTGAGAACTGCTAGTGTCACTCAGTACAGCTCCTGCCACAGGAAGCACAGCATGGGGCCACCCAAGGTGTATGACGGGGAGTTACATCAAGTTCCTTCAGTCGAGGCCAGGCAAAATGCTGCTAGCTGGGTCAGTCTCTAACTTACTGAGTGAGCTCAGAAAATCTCTGGGCCTCCATTTTCTGATCTGTAATAGGAAGATAATCCTGGTTAATCAGAGAGGCCCCCCCTTCCAGGTGGAAAGGTTCTAAGATGCATGAAAAAGCCTCCATATTCAAATAAATAGCATCCAGAACTGTAACTCACCTTGAACCATCCTTCCCTCCCCCACCCTCACCCCTCCCAACAGACGCTTGAAGGTGGGTCAGAAGCCATCTCCAATCGAGTGAGCTATAATTAGAGCTGAAATGCTATTGCTGCTAGGCAAATGTTCTGGGCTTTTCCATTGTGAGTCCTGGCTACATTTGAAGGTATAGAACCCAGAACCAGAGGGAAACAGCTGGGAGAAACCCCAGCCAGCTAGGGTCAGACAACATAATGGGGGGAAACACAAGAATTGGGACCTTCTCTCAAATCCCTTTCCCGCTCAGTGCAACCCCCTTCACTGACACTATTTTAATGCTTTAAGAATCTAACATCTTAATATCTAACAAACTGTTGTGTTGGGGAGAGAGGGCTTGCAGCCAAAATATAATAATACAAATAACACTGCCATTTACTCCAGCAATGACACTTGCATTCTTTCATTTGATTCTCACAATCCCTCTAAGGCAGGTCCATTACCACATTTTACAGATGAATAAACTGAGGCTCAGGATGACTGGGCAGCTTGCCTGAGGTCTGACAGGTTAAAAGACCTGAACCCAACTATATCTGATTCCAAACTCACTACACTTTACTGCCTATAATCTTTCTTTTAGGGGTAGGGAATGGGGCTCCATCCTAGGAGCTGGCACAGCCCCAGGAACCTGCTAGGCCGTGGAGGTTGCTGTGGCAACACCAATTAAATGGATAGTAGGTTGGCTGCTAGGTTCTCATTCAGCTGGGAAGGAGTGAGCAAGCCTGCTATCAGGTCCTGCTGCCCCAAATTCTGCCTGACCCTGACCGGCGCTCCCACTCTGGCCAACTTCCTCCAGGCAGTCTTCTGCCTTGCCTCCACCCGACCAATGTAATACAGGAAGTGGGCATCATGGCTCTTGCACCCCAGCTAGCACAAGCGAGGGAGAAAGGGGGTCTCGGAATACTAAGAGTTTAGGAATCTAGGAATGGAGAAGATTCTGGAATTCTGGAATGTTACTGATCAGGACCCAGAGGGAGGTGGGAAGGTATGCAGGGCTTCACGGTGAGTAGCTGGGAGAGCCCACAGGAGAGCTGGGCTTCTGTCTCCTGGGGTGCTGCTTTGGCTACTGCCCCCACAGGTGCCTTGTGAAACCTCAGAGAGCTCAAAGAGCCTTTTTTTTTTTTTTGAGACGGAGTCTCACTCTGTCGCCCAGGCTGGAGTGCAGTGGCCGGATCTCAGCTCGCTGCAAGCCCCGCCTCCCGGGTTCACGCCATTCTCCTGCCTCAGCCTCCGGAGTAGCTGGGACTACAGGCGCCCGCCACCTCGCCCGGCTCGTTTTTTGTATTTTTTAGTAAAGACGGGGTTTCACTGTGTTAGCCAGGATGGTCTCGATCTCCTGACCTCATGATCTGCCCGTCTCGGCCTCCCAAAGTGCTGGGATTACAGGCTTGAGCCACCACGCCCAGCCAGAGCCTTTTTTCATAAAAGGGAGACCTGCCATGAATAAGCTGTGTGTCTCTGAAGGAAGTCTATCAACTTCTCTGGGTCTCTAGTTATCCCTCAACTGTGAAAAGCGGGCCTGGGAGGCAGGAAAAGTGAGGCAGGAGGGCCCCTGCCCAGTCCAGGGGATGGGAAGGCAGCAGGTGCTGGGATGGGCAAGAGGGAGAAAGACAGAGGGACACATGGGTAGGGCAGGGGGGAGAGATGGCGAGAGGGAGGGTGAGGATAGGAGATGAGCAGGGAAGGGAGGCAGCCCAAGAGGGCAGGGGTGGGTGGGACCCCGAAGGGGACAGAAAGGAAGATGAAAAGGGACATCCACACAAAGAGATAAGAGATGGGAGTGTGGAGGCGGGGGGAGAAGGGGAGCCCGGCCCTCAGGTAGCAAGACAGCCCCCTCTAATAACCACGATGAGGCTCCTCTCCCTTCCCTTTCCATCCCCAGTGTCGGAGTATCTGCTGGAGTGAGGTACGGATGGAGGAGCTGGCTGACTGCAGTGAAGGAAAAGCCCCCTGTAGCCACAACCCCTCCCCAAGCACACACTCCAGGCTGCACACGACTCTGCCTCTTGTTAGCTGGGCAGCCTTGGGCAAGGGGGAGAACCGACTCCAGCCTCAGTTTCTTTCTCTTTACATGGAGATCCCCCTCCTTCCTTAGGTTGCCAAGAGGATGAAAGTCACAAGTGGGCGTGGCAGGGCTTTGTTCCTTCTGAAGCTCAGGACAAAGCACTGGGCTTCCCTCCTGCCTGGGAGCCTCCAGTACGGCATGGAGTTTGGCCACGTGATGGGTGAGGAAAGGATGGGGCCTGTGGCATGGCTGGGGAGGCCAGGAGCAGCTGTACGAGGAAATGAGGGCTCCTTGTCTCGGGTGGGGGCCGCTCTTGCTCTGTTCTCTCTCTCTCTCCCTTTCTCTTTCTCTTATGTGGAGACTGGTAGCTCTGTTGCTAGGAGACAAGGAAACCCAGTTATCACCAGCCACAGCATTAGATGGGACTCCGGTCTCCATTGTCCCCACCTCTGCCTCTGGGGCGACTGTTACCCCTAAAGAGGGGCTCTCGGGTCCCCGCCAGCCCCACCATCCTCCACATGCTTTCGCCTGAGCCTTTTGTCTCGGGCTCACACTGCTGAAGTTCTGCCTCTGGACTGCGGGGTCCTTCCCCCCCCCCTTCTCATCTCCTTTTTAATTTAACAAATGTCACGGAATGACCTGCCGGGTGTAAGTTTGCTTTGAGGATTAGGGCCTGGAAAATAAATCATGGAGAGACAAAGCCCTGAGTGTAGGGGGCAGGCCTGGGGCTCAGCTCTGGCCTCCACCTACCCACCCCCGCCTCTGCCACCACCCAGCTGGTGATGGAGGCAGGAGCTCCAAGGCTCAGCCCACCCAGGATAGAGGAATGGGCCAGGGCCTCAGAGTCTTGGCTGGGTAGCCTTGGGCAAGTCACTCAACCTCTTTGAGCTTCAGTGTTCTCCTTTACAAAACTCAGAAAATGACAGTATCTGCTTCATGAGGCTGCTGTGGGGATAAAAAGCATTAATGCACACAGAGAGCTTAGCACATGATAAAGGCTTAAGAAGCGCCAGCTGCCATTGGCGCTCCTGGAATTATGGTCGGAGTTCTCAAGAACAGCAGCAGGGAGGCCTGGAGGACATGCTAGGGCTCCTTCTGGGCAGAAGGGCTTGACAAGACTGTTTCTAGCTGCTGCCGCCACAGAAACAGGGTCCAATCTGCAAGAGGGCTGTGAAGAAAGCCCAGAAACAGGACAGTAGAAACCAGCAACTAAACACACCTGTTTACCAGGAGCGCCCTGAGGGCGTGGCACAGTGTTCAACTGGTCACCTCTTCTGAGCCTCACAGCTTCTCAATAAGGAAGATCTGAGGAGGAAACTGAGGCCCATCCCCACCCAGCCTGAGGGGCAGGACTCACTGCAAGTGGCCTCGGACTCATCGGAGCCGTCAGGACACTCCTCCTCGCCATCACACTTCCACCGCTCGCGGATGCAGTGGCCGTTGTCACAGGTGAAGTCACTGTCCGCACAGGTCTTCTTGGCTGCAGGGTAAGGAGGAGAGCGTAGTGAGTCTGGGAGCAGTCAGGAGGGCGGTGGGGCAACCAGGATGTGCTTGGTCTGCAAGCCGGACCACAGGGCTTCCCACAGCCCCACCAGGCCACAGACTGCCTTGCTGACCAAGGGCAGAGGACAGGAGAGACAAGCTTCTTCGTTCCTTAGGCATCTGAACACTGCATGAAGACAGGTGACATTTTGCTCTGCCCTCCAAGTCCAAGAGCTCAAATCCAGCAAGCATGACAAGACTTATCATACCCCTGTCACTCTCCTGCTTCCCTTCAATGTCTAGTTCCACTGCCACTGCCTCCAGGAAGCTTTCCCTGATACCCTACAGCAGCTGCCTTAGCTCCTTCAGCCAGTTCTCAGTCTCTTTACCTGCCTGTCCCACTTTCCCCAACTGGACTGGAAGTCAAAGTCCCTTCTGCAGGCACCAGGCAGTTTGTGACCATGAATCCTACACGTAGATGATTCCTTTGTGGCAAGATGAATGAGGTATTTTGTGTTCAGAGCAGTGGAAGGAGGATCTACTGGGCAAGACACCCGAATCAGTCCCTGCCCCCAGGTGTCTACAGCCTGCGGGGTGATCTCCACACTGCTCTGGGGATTTCAATCCCAGTTCCTCCTCCTCCTCCTATCTGTGTGACCTTGAGGATGTTCCTTAACCTCCGAGTGTACATTTTCTTATCTATAGAATAGGGAGAGGAAGACAAAAGGCGGTGAGGAGGAGCAACAAGAAGTTATAATGTATGAAGAACCTGCAGCAGACTCAGGCACATGGCAGATGCTGGAGAAGTGGCAGCTACTGTTGTTTTCAGGGTTTGAGTCTCAATTAGAAGCTGAAGGAATGGGGTTCTGTGCCCACACAGGGGATATAGCAGGCTGAGAGCTCACAGCTGGTAACAGAGCTGAGATAAGAATACGGGTACCATCCCCAGACTGGTTCTTTGCTGCTTTCTGGGTCTTGTCCTAAGAGGAACTAGAGTTTCCAGATCAAGGAGAGGAAAAGAGATGGCTGCCCATGTCACAAGGTGCCCCACCTTCTTCCCAAGCAGCAGCACAGCACTGGGCGCATCTAGCAGGCCCGGGGGAGAGCAGTTGCCCTGCCAGGCCTTCCATGGTGGAACTGAGGCTGCCTGGGTACCCCCAGTAGCGGGGGGTGTTGGAGACCGGAAGGGGCCTTAAGCGCTCCACCCCTGACACCCTGTACCCTCCATAGCAGCCCTAGGCCTCTGAATTATTGGGGGCTTATCTGCATCGAACTCACACATGCCCTGTTCCTGCTGGACCAAGTGTCCAGGACCCGCTACAGAACAAGATGAGGAAGAGAGCACTGGGCAGGGAGTCCGGAGGTCTGGATTCAAGTCATTGCTGTGCTATTTTGCTCTGTACCCTCAAGCACATCATTGTCCTTTTCTGGCCCACAGTTTCTTCATCAGGAAAAGGTAGGGTGATCTGGTGAGAAATAAGCTTTCAGGTGTGGTTGTTCTAGATCAGGAGGCCCAGAAATGAAGGCGGCAGGGGGCGGCGATGCGGGTCTCTTTTCAGCCTAAAAGAGGATACCTCAGCACAGCAGTGACTTACCCCAGGCCTTAGCGCGCTCAGACCACCAAAGTCCCCCCCTGGAATGAGCCTGGGATGGATTTAACATCAGGGGCCATAGCGTGCGGCCTCTCCCCAAGGGCTGAGAAGTCCCGTGGCCCCAGCCTGCCCCACTCCCTCATCTTCCCCTCCTCATACTTCCCAATCTAGCCCCACCTCAGCTGCAGGTAGGTCCCTACATACCCCATGCTTTTTATACCATCATGCCTTGTCCAAGCTGTCTTTAGTCTGAAAGCCCTTTCCCCCACCTCCCGCCTTGTTTCCATTACATACTGGGCTTAAGTATCACCTCCATTCTTGATGTGGGAGCCTCCTGAGCTCCCACAATCCGCTGAATGTCCTTCTAGGGCAGAAGTTGGCAAACTTTTTCTGTGAAGGGCCAGATAGTAGCTATTTAGGCTTTGAGGGCCAAATGGTCTCTGTCACACCACTCGACCCTGCCACTATGGGGCAGAAGCAGTCAGAGACATTAGATAAATAAGTGAGCATGGTTATGTTTCAATAAAACTATATTTACAAAAACTAGGGACAGGCGAGGCCTGTGGCCTGTATTTCGATGATCTCTGTTCTAGATCATCACTGATCACGAGTCCAACATGGTTTGCTTTCTTCCCTGTCCCTGCAGCACAGGGACTGTCAAATTCACAAGAATCCAGCTTGGGGTAGGTCTCAGTGGGGGACACTGAGCCAAATGCGAGCACAGCTGCCCAGCCTCTGCTCCATACTTGCAGCTCTGGGACTTGCCTTCTCCCGAGGAAGCTACTTCCATGGACCACCTTTATTCAAATCTACCCACAGGCCCTCTGGGTGCTTCTGGGGCTGCAGGCCTGCTCCCCATCCTCTGGGTAGCCTGGCAGGGATTTGGTGAGAGAGACTGGGTCTCTGAATCTGTTCCATGTCTATCCTTTTCAGTGGAATCTTTGCAGTACATCTGCATTCTAAGATGAATTTTCTTCACACTTTGCTTAGAAGAATGCCTCTGTATGTGCAGAACTAGAAGAAACCTGAGGAATCAGAGTCCACCTTCAGATGTGTGGATTGAGGCCCAGAAAGGGAAAGGGGCTGGCTTAGGGAAATACAGCACGGCAGGGATAAGAACAGCTCTCCTGCCTCTCAGCCCAGGGCCCTGGAGCAGCCCTCCCTGTTTCCTGCACTGAGAGGTCATTGTCAGTGATAGATACGAATACCACCTAATGGTAAATCATAGTCCGTAATCATCTTAAAGTAAATACTAATATGAACCACAGTACCTGGGGAATTTCCTAATGTGAACACCAGTGGTTTTTCCCTCACAAGAAGCTCAGCATCCAAAAAAAATAAATGTATATCCTAGTTTCTTCTTTTTCTCATTCTAACACTCACTGGGTGCTTCCCCTGTGCCAGTCTCTGCCAGGTGTTTTTACCCAAGAAACCTCATGGCAAGGGGCCTGCTATGTACTCATTTGACGTATGAGGAAATCTAGGCCCAGAGATGTTAAGTTACATGTCCAAGGTCACATACGGGGGGAGCAGGGTCACAATCTGAACCCACAGTCAGATGCCTGCTCATCCCCACCATGGCTCCCCAAACAGACATTCAGCAGTATCAGATGTGGGAGAAAAACCTTACAGTAGGTGAGCAAACCCCGTGCCAGCTTCAGTTCCACATTCAATGGACCTTGCTTCTGTTCTACGTCCTGCACTGAGAACACAGAATCAGCCCAGCCCAGTCTCTGGGAATTAAAAGCAAGTGGGCAAGTCTGGCAAGGATGTATGGTCAGACGTGCCCAAAACATCAGGGCAGGCTTGAAGAAGGTGATGATGGAGCTCTGTCACTGGGCACAGGACAACCAGATACCCCCCAAAAACCCTGCCCTGCCTGGGATTCTGAAAGCCTGGGAGTGAGCTTGTCCTCCCTCCATGTGCCAAGCCCTGCAGGCACTGGGCAAGGAGGCCAGAGCAGCCAAAAACTCCACTGCTGTCCCAGAGGGCAGCTTTGAGGTCAGCCCCGGCTGGGAAATGGCAGCTGCAGGGAGAGTACCCTGTGGTGGTGTTTTTGGGAACAGATTTGTTCACTGGCTAGACCGGCTTGGAGATTTTCCACTCTGGCTCTGGCCTGGCACCTTTTGGCTCTGGCCTGGCACCTTTCACCCAATGACTTCTCACCCATGACTTCTCACAGCTATCTTGGTAGCTGTTGTTAATCCCATTGTACAGAAGAGGATATTAAGACTTAGAGGTGAGGCTGTTAGGTGGCAGAAGTGTGATTTCAACTCTGTGTGGCAGCTGCCAAAGCTTGATCTCTTTCCATTCAGACCCTCAGTGTTACCAGGCTAAGAATGAGGACCCGAGAGTCCTCAAATGTACTGAAACACCTCTCAGGTCTCCTGGAATGTGCCCAGAAGTGTGCAGCAGAATAAACCCAGGCCTGGGACGGCTTTTGCTCTGCTAATGGATGGCCAGGAGTGGGGACTAGCGTAAAGCACGCTGGAGGGCCCCAGCGGAAGTGTGACCACATGGAACGATCTGGAGTCAGAGTGGAGACTGACTCCTGGCATAGCCACCTCGGGGTGAACCTGGGCAAGTGGGGATGTGGCTTTCCCATGCAGCTTTGTCACAAGGACAAAAGGCAAAAAGACTCTTCTGGGAGATCCTAGTGAACCCCCCGTGTCGGGCCGTTCAGTGCAATGAGGCCAATAGTCCCTCGTGAAGAGACCATATCAGCCCTGCCATGAGATGAGGGCTGTGCTGCCGTTCTAAGGCTGTCAGAGCAAGCCATGCCAGACCCCTACTCTGCTGGCCTTGGCTCTGGTTCCCAGGGTGATTCCGCAGCTAGGCTCAAGGCCTGGCTCCCTGTTTCCAGGGATTTATGTCCCCCCATGCCAGTCTGCCCCTTGGACAATGCCCACCTCTGTGAGTCCCTCAGCCCAGGAGTGATACATAGTCAACCAGGGTCTGCGACATCATAATCTGGTGCCATGGCAACAGATGGGCTGCCACAAAGGACTAGGGGATCCTGGGGGAAGTGAGGAGGGGTTGACCCCAGGGTAGAGTCGGGGAGAGTGGGAAATCCTATTTATAACAAGAACATGGACCAAGGAAAGCACCAGACAGTCCTTGGTCTATCAAACTGTGCCCTGCCACTTGTAGGCTGTGTGACCTTATGCAAGTTACACGACTCCTCTGAGCTGCACTTTCTTCGTCTGCACTCAAGGATACCATCCCTGCTTCACGGGACACAGAGGGTCATTGTGAGAAGCAAATAAGCTAAGGATGGCCCCAAAGCTTCATGAATTGAAAAGCAAAAAGGCGCAAGTTAGAGGTGTGTGAAGTCACAGCCCTGGCCCCAGCTGCTGTGTGTGTAACACTGGGCCCATCCCTCAAACCTTCTGAGCCTGCCTCCTCCTCATTAGGAAATGGAGGTGTGGCGCTAAGTCTTAAGGCCCTCTCCACACTCTCTCCACACACAGTGTCTGTGATCCTATGAAATTATTAGAATCACTCAGCACCTCCTGGCTTCCCCCGCCTCCAGAGACATCCTTCCCATGCTGCTCCCCACCCACACACATCCTGGAGCCCCAGTGCAGAGAGGAGGCTTCAAAATAAAGATCAGTCTGGGCTGCCCAGGGGCACTGCTCCGTGTGGCTTCCTCTTGGCAATCCGAATGTCCTGCCGTGTTGGACTCCAGAGTCTTGAGGCCCCCTACGTGGGTCTCCCATGTTACATGCCTGGAAGCCAAGGCCTAGTGAGAAGTGACTGCTCAAGGTCACAGCACATGTCGGTGGGAGGGCTGCACTTGAACCCAGGTAATGACTCCCAATCCCACTTTGTGGCCAGCAAGCCAGGCGAGGGCCACCTGACCTGGCCCAGGGGTCAGGGAAGGCTTCCTGGAGGAGGGGCACTGTGTTCAAAGAAGAGGCATCAGCCAAACTGTGGGAGTGAAGAGAGCAGTGAAGAGCATTCCAGGAAGAAGGATAATGGGGCTTGGGGGCATGGAGGAGTGAGCAGACCATTAGGGGCTGGGACGAGGTGAGTGGCAAGGGACCTGGAGATCCACCAGGCCAGGGAACAACTTGCCCTGGTGAAGTTGTTCTCCAAGTTGTGCACCAAGCTGCCCTGCAGAGGCCTGGCACAGGGGCCTGGCTTTCCTTGAGCTCACCCAGGGACCCATCCAGCCTCTTGCTAAACACAGGACTGCTCTCCAGCAGCCAAAAAAACCCAAGGCTCCAGGCTGCCAGAGCTTCCTTTGGGATTTTGTGAAGCTGTGCAAGACAGAAAATCGGCCCCTGGCAGAGGAGAGGGGTGTGGGGCAGGACAGAGCCCAGGGGTGGCCATGCACCAGGATATTTGGGATAGACACTAGTTTCCCCCTTGAAGATGCATGATGCCCACTGGTTTATAAAGGCCCTGAGAAGGACTGCAGTGAGGATATCTGATTGTTTCCTCCAGTCTTCCAAGCTTGTTTAACCAAGGAACTCCTTTTTCAGATGCCACATCTGTTTATTTCCCAAGAAACAAGTGGTCCAATGAACCACACCTAGGAAAACACTGCTAGGGCATAAGCCTCTCATCCTATAAATGATTAGATGAGGTGCAGAGAAGGGAGGGACTGGCCCATGTTCACACAGCAGCCTGGTACTTGTACTTAGCCGTCTGCCTCTGGGCCAGCCCCACTAGGCCATAAAAAATAGAACAAGGTGTTCACAGAGCATAGAGCCCAGAGTGAAGCTGCAGGGACCCCACTGGAGACCCCAACCCTCAGAGCAGGGACATTTCTAGAGAAGGGCCCAGGAAAGGACAGAGAGAATGTATACCCAGCCACCTAGAACAGGGAGATGAGAGAGAGCTGTCAGCCTTACAGGCTCTGACTGATCTCTGGTTTCTGTGGACAGGTCTTGGGCTCTAGAGAATGTTCTCTGAAGGCAGAGCAGCGACCCCTAAGAAAGATGGATTCCAGCTCAACATTGTTGCTCAGCAACCTGGGGCAGGTTCTTTGCCCTCCTAGGGCAGTTGAGAGGCAAAGAGCAAAGGTAAAGCCCCCACATTGGAGAGCTGGGTGCACAGAAGGGACTCGGCTGTTCCCACTTCCTCTCTCAGGCCTGGGCCAGTGCAGGGTGGCTGGCTTTGGCCCTGCAGCCCGGCCCTAAGGCAGCTGGGCCACTTGTACCGGGGTCGGGGAGATGAAAGGGCTGCTCCCACCAACAGTTACCCTTCCACAGAGCTCAGCAGGCCCCGGCGTTGCCAGGACAACCGCTTCCAGCAGAATGAAGATCCAGGGTGGGGGCAGGGGGTGTGCCAGCCCACCCCTGGCCTACTAACCTGGCAGGCAGATTTAAATGACAGTCCAGGAAGCTACTATTAAACTGTCACCCCAGTCAACAGGACGACAGACCCGGAGTGTTCTCTGGCTGCAGCAACGACACAACAGTAATGAGAGGGGGAGGAGACTGTGGCCCAGAGCAACCTGTACCCCACCCGGGGACCCTGGCCTGCTGGCTGTCCCACTGCCAGAGCCACCCTCTCAGGCTGTGGCGGGTCCTGGCATGGAGCTGGGGCTCAGCACAGGGCCTCGCAAACTGTTTTTAAGCAGAGGAACCCTTTTCCCAAGTGAACCCCCAACATATAAAACAGATTAAAATGGAGCTGCATGGTTGGAAGTGGGGGTGGGGGTGACACCCACAGCCCATCGCCCGCAGATCTGGGGTCCAGCAGCACTGGATTCAAATCCTAACCCCTCCCTGGACATGTGATGTTCCCAAATCCCTCAGTTTAAAGATCCCGTGGGTCCATTATAACATTGCAAATAGCTTCCACCTGGCTCTGCTGCTGAAACTCTAGGGACCTAAAGTTCTAAGGCTGTAACACTGTGATTTGCACCCTAAGCCCCTGTGTGACAAGATTCCATGACAGCTACCGCCAGAGTCCGAGATGTAGATAAGCTGTGGATGGCAGCCTCTGATGCCTTCCTTGCAAGGAACTGTTTATCTAAGTCCAGAAGTCCACATGCGGACAGTCTCTGACTACTCAAGGCCCGGGGTTCCCAGGAGGCAAACGGTTCCCACAGTCTCCTGACAGTAGGGTGCAGGCAGCCAGCACCCACATGTGGTGGGCAGGACATGGTGCGTGGCTTTGTGCTGCCCAGCGGGCTCTGGGGCTCGAGCCACCATCATCCAACAGTAGGCGACATCTAAATTCACCCTTTCCCCCACCCTCCCATCCACCTGGGGAGACTGAGAAGCTGCAGGTGCTGAGGAGGAGGGAGACACATGAAGGGCTCGAGCCAAAGGATTCGCCCCATTCGGAATAAAGAGGCTGTGGCGGAAGGAGCACATTTTGTTGAGGGCGGTTTTGCTTTTAAATCGGGAAGTTTCCCTCAAAATTTTCTGGGTTCTCTCCTCCAACCCATTCCACTAAGGAGTTACAATTCTAACCAAGCCAGATCATAAGACCGTAAATCTATTTATTTCCCAAGAAACAAGTGGTCCACCTTCACCCCAAAACACCAAGGCATGAAAATGAGGTTGTAAGGGTCGGGAGGCCTGAGGAAAGACGAAATGGGAGGCAGCGGCAGGGCCCCTAGCGGTGGAAGGAGTGTCACCCCTTCCCATTCTGGGCCTCAGTCTCCTCATGTGAACACATCTCTAAGGGCCCCCTCCAGATGACCCCATGGCACGGAGGGGTTGTGGTTCTTGGTGCTGTTGTGAGCTCCTCCAAAGGGCTCACCTGGGGCTTCCCACAGCCAAGCACCTCCTCCAGGCTCCAGGACATCCCAGCTGCTCTCAGATACTGCCAGACCCTGGCCCCACTGTCACCAAGGGAGGCCCAAGCCCTTGCTGGGGTATGTAGGCCTCCCTGTCACCACAGGGAAGAAGAGCGTCTCCGAGGGACAGACCGACAAAGGCATCTTCCTGTCCCAGTGATTTGTGCATGCAGGAGGTATTGAACGAGTTAGAGCTGAGGGGCCGGGAGGAGGTGGGTATGGGGGAGAGGTGGGTGGGATGGGATCAGCAGGGGTCCCTGGCTGGCGCCTGCAAGGTGCTGCTGAGAGCAGGCAGCATGCTGAGAAGATGACCACGTTCCTGCCGTCTCCCAGGCTCCAGCCAGCCCCACCCCAGATTTTGGCACTGGGATTGTGGGTCCCAGAGAAACAGCTAGAAGAAAACTCATGGCATTCTTAAAGTAGAAGCTTCCAGAGGCCAGAAGGCAAGGCCATGAAACCGTATAGGCCCTCTAGCCAGAGTCATTGCCAGGTTCCCAACCTCATATTCCCCTTCCACTCCTACCCCAGTGGAAATGTGGTCTCCTCTGACCAGGGGACCTTTCTGGCTAACCCCAGCTAGGCCCCCTGGGGCTGATGGATCCATGGTTCTGCCTGCCTTGGGCAGGCTGACCTTGGAGCTTGCCAAGGACCCCTGCATTCCAGGCTCTGTTCTTGCCACCAGCCTCCTGAGGGAAAGAGCGGCAGCTCTTCTGCTGCTTCTTCTTTTGCAGTCGAGGAGAACGTTCTAGATCTCATTCCAGCCCTGCTCTGCCACCAACATGCTGTGTGACACGGGGCAGGCCTCTCTGGGCTCTCAGCCCCCACTAACTGCAAGTGGGAAGCTCAGGGCTCCCAGAGCAGAACTCTGCAGCCAGGGCCAAGGAGGCCAGGCCGGAGGGACTCAAGAACCCACGAGGCACAGATACTCCTCTGATGGAGCGAATGATTGAGTGATGACCCCTGCCTGTGTGGGGAGGGGTGGTGGGTCCCTCGCTGCTACCCACAGGCAGGCAGGGCACTCGGGCCTCTGATGTCAGCAGTGGGTTGCTGCAGCACCCTCCCCTCTGCCTACTAGGTAGAGACTGCACTCACTAGGAAGCAGCCTTGGCTAAGGAAAAACGCAAATACTTTCACCAATGAGGCTGGTAGGAGAAGCTTTTCCTAAGATGAGCCCCACTGGCCCATCCCGGTGATAAACGGGCAGCACCTGTTATTGGGAAATCCATCTCCTGGTGTGGGACTGCTGCCTCTCTGGAGTGCTCCTCTGTGCTCCTCACCAGGGAGTGTGGGGCAGGCTGTACCCAGGAGGCTGGTGTGAGCTCTCTGCCACCCCCAGCCTCATGCTGGTCATCCAGGGAGCCTCCTGTGCCCACCTGTGTGTCCAGCAGAAGGTCTGCAGGTTAAAGTATCACTCTGTGACATCGCTGAGGTCTGTGCAGGGAGTCTGCTAGCTTTTCTGGAGAGAGGTTAAGAATATCTCACTGAGAATGGGGTTGGCAATGGGCCGTCTGCCACCCGGGCCTGGAGGGCCTGGCTCTGCTCTGTGGCCTTGATGTAAGTCTCTGGCCTTCTCTGTGCCTTGCTCTCTTCCATCATGGCATGGTGAGTTGGATGAGATAAGCTCTAAGTTCCTCTCCTTTTTAGACAGGTGTTACCCACCACCAGGCCTAGAGTGAGGCTGACAGAGGGAGGGAACTGTGGCTTGGTCCCCAGCCCCTCACAGTCCACTCCTGTGGCTCCAGGGGCTACAAATCCAGACCCAGTAGTCACTGTCCTCCCAAAGGCCTCTCCATAATCAAAGAGCCATCTTTCCTTGCTTACTGACTTCCCATCTCCCCTTGAATATGACCGACTGCCTTAGCAGGACACTCAGGAACAGTTCAAGCTGCCCTGCTACTGCTCTGGCCCATCCCTGGCCATCACCTGCCTCCAGTAACCACTCAATGGTTATGGACAAGCCATCAGCCTTCATACCAGGTGCTTTTGCTCACATAGCCCCACCAGGCCGGAAGCCCTTCTTCTACCTCCATGGGCAAAACTCTCCCACCCCTGAAGGCCAGCTCAAGCATCAGCTGTTCATGGTGTCTGACGAGGCCCCCATCCAAATCCCCCCACCTCTGACAGAGCAGAAATGAGTAGATCCCAGCCCGGGGCCAGCCAGGGCCCACAACACCAAAGTAGGACGTTAGCAAGCTCGAGTCTCCACGGGGTGCTTATTTTGCTGCTGTATTTTTGGCAAGCCAGACCCAGGCAGTGCCTACAGGAAGCCCCTTCCAGGCTGTGCCTACCCTGGCCGTCAGTGCTGAGATGAAGATCTGTGGCCCCACTGGCCAGGGGAGACCTCAGGAGCCGTCCACCAGACCAGACTGGACTCAGAAGTCATCCCAGCAGCTTCTATGACAGTGGCTCCGCCACTGTCATAGAATGGGGCTCAGGGAGATGCAAACCCTTCCCAGTCTACCTAGTGACAGCTGGGCCCTCGGCTGTGAGAAAGGCCTTTGCAGGGCTTCTCTGGGGAGTTCTACAAAGCCCTGCCTGGGTTCCAGAGCCTCTCAGTGATCTGGGCCTCGGGAACCCCGGGCACCCCTCCAGGCTGCCCTTGACCTCTGGGGTGACATTGGACACGCCCCTTACCCTCCTGTGCCTCAGCCTCCTCACCTAGACACTAGAGGAGTCAGGTTTTCATGTGGACCATTCAAAGGCCTGCCTGGGTTACCTCACAAGGTAAGAGTGAACGGGACAGAAGGCGGGTGCTCGAGGTGTGGGGGTGGGGCTGGGTGGTGTGGGCCAGTGTGGTCTGTACCTGCTCACAGAGGGGAGACAGGTGTGCTGCTGGCTGACGCAGACAGCAGAGCACGTGGCTCGGGGCAAGGGCTCAATGGAGAGACTGGAAGGGCCCTGAAGCCAGGGGCTACTGAGGACCTTCGGCTCAGAGGTGGGGATCATGGGGGCGTTGGGGAACAGGGAAATGGTCTGATTGGGATATACTCCTTGAGCCCAAGAGAAATCTAGCAGACTGGTCCCGGGTCCTTAGCAGGTGTGGAGTTGAGTGACAAGTTTGAGACTCCATCCCCAGTCCCTGGGCCTGGCTCCTCAGGGCCAGCCGTGTGGTGGGAGGCCGCCACCTACTTTGAGAAATTAGGAAGTAAAGACCTTAAAAGGCATGAACTGGCCAGGCATGGTGGCGCATGCCTGTAATGCCAGCACTTTGGGAGGCCAAGGCAGGCAGATTACTTGAGCCCAGGAGTTCGATACCAGCCTGGGCAACATGGCAAAACCCCGTCTCTACAAAAACAAAAATACAAAGAAATTAGCTGGGCATGGTGGTACACACCTGTAGTCCAAGCTACTTGAAAGGCTAGGGCGGTCGGGTGGCTTGAGCCCGGGAGGTTGAGGCTGCAGTGAGCCATGATCATGCTATTGCACTCCAGCCTGGGCAACAGAGGGAAACCCTGTCTTAAAGAAAAAAAAAAAAAAGGCATTGATTGTCCCAAGGTCATATAGCTTGAGGCAGGACCAGAACCCAGGTTGTTTCATCCCTAATGCTGTGCAAGCAAAGGAAAAAGTGAGAGGTGGACCCGCATCTCCCTTGCCTGTGAGTAAGGTCTGCTGGAGGGAGAGGAGGCAGGCCTGGGGAGGGTTTACTGCCTGGAAGAGAGATATTTTAAGTTGGTCCTCAAAGAAAGGGGTGATTTTGGCTGGCAGTAGTAGGGGCTAAGGAAGCCTGCTCTGAGGAACTATGTTTTTCCAGAAGGAAAAGGTGGATTCTGAAAGCAGATGGAGAAGGCTGCTTCTGGCTTCTCAGTGCATTTGGAGGGAAATGGGGTCCATTCTCTGAAGCTCTTTAGAGATTCAGGATTGGTTCCAACAGGGAGGTGTGAGCGTGTGGTCCACAACCCCTACCTAACAAGCAGATTCCCGGCCTTGGGCTCACGTTAGGCTGGAACCTAACATGATGTGAGCTTGGAGACCACCAAGGTCGGCGTCCTTGTTTTACAGCCGGGGCACTGAGGCCCAGAGAGGGGAGATGAGTGACGTCACCACCCTGGAGTCTAACCAAGACCCATCTCCTTTTGTTCTGGGTTGTGGCTGTTACACCTGGGGTTCTTGTTTCTCGGTTTGGCTATAGACTCTATGATGAATGTCCACCTCTCACTTTTTCCTTTGCTTGCACTGCATTAGGAATGAGATGACCTGGGTTCTGGTCCTGCCTCAAGCCATATGACCTCGGGCCAATCAATGCCTTTTTTTTTTTGTTTTCTGAGACAGTGTTTCCCTCTGTTGGCCAGGCTGGAGTGCGCTGGTATTTCAGCTCACTGCGGCCTCAACCTGACAGGTTCAAGCCATCCTCCCACCCCAGCTTCCCACGTAGCTGGGACTACAGGTGTGCACCACCACACCCAGCTAATTTTTAAAACATTTTTTAATTTTTGTTGTTGTAGAGACAGAGTTTCGTCATGCTGCTCAGGCACCCTAGGGTCGTACTACAGCAGGTGATCCAGAGTCAGGGCCTGGGAACAACCTGTATGATTATAGGTGAGTGACTTAACCTCTCAGAGCCTCAGCTCCCTCATCAATAAAATGCAGCTAACCACCTCAGGGGGTGGGAATTAAGAGAGGCTATAATGTTGAAATTCATGGTAAATTGCACATCCCCACAAAAGCAGGCAGAGCTCTTGTCAATCATGCAGCTTATTTCTTACCACCACCACTCGCCCACTGCTCCAGCTTTCCTGCAGGGACTTTGGGGAGAGCTGGGTTGCCTCCCTGTTGGAATGGGAGAGGGCCGGGGGCAGATAGGCAAGTGGCATGGCTCAGCTGGAAAAGCATTTGGGTCCAGTGAGGTGCTGGGGAGCGGCCAGTACTCATAGGGCCTGTGGGAGGCTCCGGTAGAGCCAAGGGGGCTGCAGGCAGAACACACCTGGAACCCGGGCCCCGAGGCCATGTGGCCCAGCCCTTGGATTTCCTACATGAGAAAAGGGGCCACAGCAACCTCGAGCTCCCATGGCAACTTCAGCAAAGCAATTCCACTCCTCCCAAGACCCAGTCAGGAACAGAACTGCCACTGAAGAGACTTAAGGAATCATAAGATAGACATTGAATCACAGAACAGAATCTCCTTGTCTCAGAGAGGATCTGAGAATCGTAAAACACAGTTTACAAGTACTTAGGCTTATTCCGCTGAACGTCAGGACCAATGAGTCACGGAATCTTTCCAGTTTGAAATCACACATCCTAGACTCACAAACAGAACAAAACCCCAGAAGCTTCTAATCTAATCCAGGCGCCAGGCGTGGCAAAGGCCTGTCCCTTTCCCCCCAACCCCTGCCCGTACAGGAATCCTCTGTTCCCGCCGCTGACATATGGCCATTCGCCCTCTTGAATGCTCTCAGCGACAGGGGACTCAGTCAGCCGTGCTGGCTGGAGGCTGAACACGTTCCTTCCTCTTGAACGGGGAGGGAAATAAGCTCTCAACAGGAGATCCCCACTTTGTACAAATGGATTTTTCACCCCTCCTTGTTCTTTGGCTCTGGTCAGAAAGATTCCCAGGGAAGTGGAAAGGAGCCAAGAGCTGCCACGAAATGACTTTACCCAGCAGACAGGCTGGTGATAGGTTTCGGTGGGAAAAAGAAAGGAAAGGGGCGATGAATTCTAACTTGCTGAGCGATAAAGGAAATTAAGGCATAATACCGAGGAGGCAGCAGTTCTATTAACCTGGGTGGAATACCAATTACTCCAGCCTTCTCAGCATTGCTCCAAGTGAAGAGAAAACCCCCAAAGAGAGTGTGACTGTGGCCCAGGGCTCATCTGGATTAGACTGTTTGTTTGCCCTGGCACCCTAATGATGGGAATGAGAGAAAATTCCCCGTTTCCTGGGAGACAACCATGCCAAAGTGGGGGAGGACAGGCAGGCCCACGCGCAGCCACTGGACAGCTTGGCAAGCGCACGGCAGAGGGGGTCCCCGGGCCCACTGCAGAAAGGCTCAGTGAGCGGCCACCAGCAGCCTCCCCTCACCCGGCCCTGTCCAGGGCACCTTCTCTGTCCCATGTTCTAGGAAGGCCAAGCTTTCTGCTGACTCCTGTGCTACCTAGAAAGTCTCAGGTCTCTGCTGCTGGAAGCCAAAATAATCAAGCAGCAGGCCTACTGTGTGTCAGGGACCCTGCTAGATGCTGGCATGCCCTGCCGTTAGGTAAGACCTTCGGAGGTGGCCATGCCTCCAGGTGTTGGTTCTGGCAGGGCCAGGGCTAGGGGCTCTGGTCAGGACCACCCACCCATCTGAGGCCAGCCACAGGGCGAGCAGTATGGGGATAGTTCATGGCCACAAGCCCCAGCTCAGTGCCTCCAGCCAGAGCTGGGCAGAAGGGGACAGACATGGCTGTGGGAGGCAAGAAGAGGAAAGGAGCGGGGTCATGTGCCCAGCAAACCCTCACTGCCCACTGGCATCCTGGCCCATACCTCAGCCACACCGGCCACTTCTCAGAGCCCCTTACAGAGGGGTGCCCATCAGCCTAGGGGTTCTGAGCTGGCATGGCTCCCCCAATAAGACAGGTCCCACTACAGCTTGAAGAGGAAGCCACTTTTAAACAGCCCTCCCAGTGAGCACTGCCGGCTGCCTGAAGATGATTCCACTCACCTTGGTCTTTCCTGCAAGTGAACCCTCCTCCCAGAACTAAGGGTTGGAAGATCCCAATCTGCTGCCTGACATGGCCATTCTCCCACCAAAACAGGTGAAGGAACGCAGGACTCAAATCACGCCTTTGTCCCTTACTAGCTAAGTGACCTCAGGCAGGCTACTGGACCGCGCTGAGCCCATGTTTCCTCACTTAAAAATGTGGTGGTAGATCCTGACTCGGAGGGCAGTTGGTTGCTAGATCACATCTATCAGTGCCCGACATAAGGGATGGCACACAGAAAATATTCAGTGACCAAAGTTCCTCCTCCCTTTTTCTCAGCCCTGTGGCAGCCCCACCACCAGGCTTTGTACACGGAGTCCTGAAGAAGTTTTTGCTGCAATTTTTTTTTTTTTTTTTGAGACGGAGTCTCGCTCTGTCGCCCGGGCTGGAGTGCAGTGGCCGGATCTCAGCTCACTACAAGCTCCGCCTCCCGGGTTCACGCCATTCTCCTGCCTCAGCCTCCTGAGTAGCTGGGACTACAGGCGCCCGCCACCTCGCCCGGCTAGTTTTTTGTATTTTTTAGTAGAGACGGGGTTTCACCGTGTTCGCCAGGATGGTCTCGATCTCCTGACCTCGTGATCCACCCGTCTCGGCCTCCCAAAGTGCTGGGATTACAGGCTTGAGCCACCGCTCCCGGCCTGCAATTTTTTTAAAAGGGCATCTGGAGGCCTAGCCTCTGTCATCCTGGGCCACCTGGTTCTTCTGTGACTTGTTTTCTCCATGTATAAAGTAGAAGGGCTGTTCCTTGGAAAAAAAGGTCAAGGTGGGTGGAATTATCACCCGGCAGCCAGCTGGGCTCAGTGTAGACTACTTCAGAAGCCTCGTCCCTGGCTAACACCACAGTGGTTATAACGCCAAGCGGGGCAGCCAAGACTGGCCCACCTGGACACACAGGCAATGAGTGGAGGTCACAGGAGGTCCGGCGGCCACCTTCCCTGCCCCTCCGCCCCTGCCCCCACACTAGTCTCTCCTAAGCCCCACAGGGAGCCAGGGGCCTCTAGAATGGCCTCTCCTCCACCCACGTGCATGGGCTCTGGCACAGGAGAGGAGCTGGGGAGGAAGCTGGAAGGTACCCAGCCACCCATTCCAGGGTGAATGGTGAGCCTGCCCAAGCATGAGCTCTTATGAGGCCCAGACTGCTGGGGGACCAGGGTGTTGAGGCACACACGTTCCTCACTCTCTGGGAGTTGGGAGTGGAGGACCCTCCTCCCCTTCTCTATTCTACTGGGAAGCTTTCCATGACCCCATGTGGGATCAGAGACCTCTTCTGACCCACAGCTTCATCATCCTGCGTTGGTGTCACTCAACCATCTTTCTCTACCAGACTAGCAGCTCGGTGGAGGCAGGCACTGAGGGAGCGTGTGCTGAAGGCATCGTATGCAGGCAATCTGGAAGCCTGGGGCTTTTCCATCTATACAGAATGTACAGCCCCAGACACAAACCCTGTTTACCCTCCAGCATTCTGCATACATAGGAAAAGCAGTAATCACTGAAGTCTTGCTTCAGCTACTCCATTCATGCAGGAAGTGGGGCTCTGGTCTGTTCCAGTGCTCTCCAGCTGGGTGGCACTCCCACATCCTTTTCTCCAGGCATGTGAACTAGCTCTTGTGTCCTCTTTCTCTCGCCAAAGACAGTGGTGTGGTACCAAGACGAACAGAGCCAGGGGCCAGGAGGCCTGGGTTTTGGTCCCAGCTCTACCCTCAAGCTGCTGCGTGGCTTTGAGTAAGCCACTCTCCCTCTCTGGGCCTCAGCGTCAACACCAGTTGGATGAGGGGTTGGGTCTCACTGCTCTCTGGGTCTGTTCCTGCTCTACTTCACTGCCATGAGCCATGTGTCTGGGGCTGGAGTTGGAGGAGAGTGCTCGCACCAGGCAGATGGTTCTGGGGACAGGTTCAGAGTCTGCAAGGCTGGGAGGGCACCTGCCTCTGTCCTGGGTCCCACCTCCTGGCTTGCTCCTCAGGAAACCCTGGGACACATGAACTTGGGCCTCAGCTTTGGCCCTGATCATAGTGTGATGCCATCTCTGGGCCAGGCTTCATCTGTCTACATCACCTCACCTCATCTCATGGTTTATGAAGTCCTTTGTATACGTCTCCTCATTTAGTTCTTACAATCACCCCTGAAGTTCAGACAGGGACAGGATGAGCCCAGGTCACCCCACAGTCAGAGGACTATCAGGCCCAGCATTCCCCAGCAGCCCTGATATCTCCTCCATGAAACAGGAAGATTCCTGTTTCATCCTGTTTCAAGATTCCTGCACAGGATGTACAGTAGGAATCCTGACCTTGCCCCCTGAGCAATACTGAGTAGTGGGGGTGGTACTCTCTCAGGAACCACTTCGAGCCACCATGAAAATCCAACAGCATAAAGATGCCAAAGCACAGGTGCCAGCCAGGGCTGCAGCCCGCTGGAACAGAAAGAGCACCATGCAGGGAGTCCCAGAGCCCAGGCTCCAGTTTTGGGTTTTCCCATCTGTCAAATGAGGGCAAGGATGCCTGCCCTGCTTCACCCACTCAAGGCCAGCTGTGCACTTGCCACACTTACCCCATCCCACCTTCCACACAGCTGTCTGTGCCCACCACCTCAGCCAGGAGGAGTCATGAGCCCCTTCCCTATATGCACACAGCCCAGCCTGGCTCACTGCACCAAAAAGGCAGGCCTGGGCACAGACCACACACACAGAGGTGTGTTCAGACAGATGTGCAGACACTCAGGCACATGCACATAGCACGGATACTTGCAGATGGGCACCTGTGCATACAGCAAGGCACACATCGCCACTTGCACACTCAGGTGTGCACCACATACTGAACATACTCAGACACGCATGTCATGCTGGGCACACACTGCAGCACACACACTGCACAGCCACACATGCACAGCTGGCTTCATATGACGCTCACACACTGCAGACAAATATGCATAGATTTTCTTGCCTCTCCCGTGACAGCCAGATGGCGGGATTCTCCCAGAGGGCTGCCATTTAATGCTCTAATTAATTTTTTTCAATTCTAGGTACCCAAAGCCTAGGTTTGCTCAATTGGGCCAGGCATGACCCAGTCTGAGGCCAAGGCAGGAAGCAGGACCTAGGACGAGGGGGTCCTACTACACCTAGGAGAGGCTTCGCCCTCACCTGCTGAGTAGATACCTAGCCTAGCACGGGGCTGGGGTCACGGGCCCAGAATGTGGGTCTGATCCTGGTTCCAACAGTGCTCCTATGACCCAGGACAGGGAGAGACCGCTTCCCAGCAGCCCCGGCAGAGCGGTCTGGCCCTGGCTGCACGCCTCACGATGCAGGGCGCTCAGTCCCTGCGGAGGCCGCTGACTCTCCTATCAGGCTGCCCTGCAGCGAGGCTTTCCTGACATGGAGGTGGGCTCGGGGCTGCACATCCAAATCCAAACACACCTTTGCTGATCCCTACTGTGTGCAGGGCATGCTTCAAGGCACCGTGGGAGGACAGCGAAGGGAATGGGATGTTCACAGAGCACAGAGCTAGCAGATAGTCAGTGCTGAGACAATGCTCACCGCATCTCCAGGCAGTCTGCTCTGAGCAGGCCAGAGTTCATCCTCACCCAGTTCTCCCGGGGAGCCCCACCTTGTTCTCTAGGCCATGAGGATCCTGGGGGGTTCAGGCTAGCAGGAACCAAGCATCACTGGCCCTCCAGGTCTCTGCCTTTCCCGGGGCACCATCTTTGCTGCTAAATGTTTGGAAAAAGCAGTGATAAATGTACTGCCTCACTTATGAGTAATTTGCTGTCAGAAGCTGTGTGTAAGCAGAGGGCTGAATTAACAAGGCTTAATTAACAATAATGTTGTGACGGATCTCAAGTGAGTCGGGAAATCCCCCATCCTCACCGCCCGGACCTTGCCTGCTGATTCCCTGCTCATGTGGGAGGTGAGAGGCCCAGGGAGGGCTCTCAGAGCTGCTGACAGACGTGACTGGGGACTGGCGGCTTGCAGGAGATCAGCACAGGAAGCCAGAGCCTCTGCAACTCCAATTCCAAAGAAGCTCTCAGACTAAGTCCTTCATCCCTTGCCTGGTGCACTGGCTAACACATGGACCCTGGAGTGCAAGAGACCAGCGTTTAAATCCTGCTGCTGCCACTCCTACGCTATGTGATCCTGGGTGAGTCTCCCCACCTCTCTGTGCCTCACCATCTCTATCAGTAAAGAGACAGGACAGATCCCCCCTCACAGGGCTGTTAAAGGATCCATGGGCCGGGCACAGTGGCTCACGCCTGTAATCCCAGCACTTCGGAAGGCTGAAATGGGCGGATCATGAGGTCAGGAGCTCGAGACCAGCCTGGCCAACATGATGAAACTCTGTCTCTACTAAAAATACAAAAATTAGCTGGGCATGGTCACAGGAGCCTATAATCCCAGCTACTTGGGAGGCTGAGGCAAGAGAACCGCTTGAACCCAGGAGGCAGAGGTTGTAGTGAGCCGAGACTGTGCCATTGCACTCCAGGCTGGGTGACAGAGCGAGACTCCATCTTAAAAAAAAAAAAAAAAAGGATTCATGAAGTCATGCATGGAGAGCAGAGGTGCTTCCCACCCCGCTCCCCATAAGCATAAGCATCACTGGTGATGGTGTGCAGGGCTCATCATCTCATTTAATCCTCCCAACCAACAGCCCTTTGAGGTAGGGCCTGCCATGACACCACTGTGCAGAAGAGGAAACCAAGGCACTGAGAGGAGAGGTGGCTCCCCCAGCTCACATGCTGTGTGAGGTTGGGGGAGGAGATTCCAGCCACCCACCACAGTCGCTGGCAGGAGCCCCTCGAAGGATCCAGAGAGCCAAGGTGAAGGGAGCGGTCAGGCTGCGGGGCCATGCTGGGGATCAGTGTGCCCTTGGGCAGTGGGCATCCCGTCAGAGAGGCTAGGTCGCTGCTTTTCAATGACTAAGGCGTTACTAAGCTGCCCCCCGAGGGCCCAGCCTATGTCAGGCTCCGGAGATAAGATAAAGGTGGTGAAAGCTGTGCCCCTGCCCTCGGGATGGATTCCGCCTCCGACTCCTGTCAGCTGTCCCCAGGGCACCCAGCCCAGCCCTGGCATGGGGCAGGCACACCATCATTTATCATCAGTGATCGCCATTTTTCATATGAATTGGAGGATGCTTCTGAGCAGAACCAACTTTGAGCAGCAGCAGAAAGGAAGCCCAGCCCCACCCAGCTACCCCAACGCCTCACCAGAGATGGGAATCCCCATGTCCCCAGCTGTTACCCTGCATGTCTTGGGTCACTGGACAGGGCAGTGACCTCTCCTGTCAGTTTAGTGGCCTTGAGCTCTGCCCCGGAACATACCCGCACCCTGGCCTCCAGGGGACAGGAAGGGCTCTCGGCCCCAGGTCCCCAGGTCTCACCTCTGGGACTACCCAGTTGGAGTCTTGGTGTCAGGGATCCATTTGGGGACAGCGTGGGGAGAAGGGAAGAGACAGGGGCTGGGGAAGGGGCAGATTCCACCTCCAGAAAAGCCCTCAGGCCCCTCCTCAGCCTTGCCCCCTCCTGCCAAGCCCCCAGTACCCCCAAGCCCTGCCACAATCCCATGCTCCAGGAGGTCTTCCTCCAGCCCACCCCAGCCCATCTCCCACCCTCCTGACTCAGACATTCTGTGTCCTGCTAAGCCATGTGACCTAGAAGAAGTCATTTTTCTCCTCTGTAAATGCGGGATGAGAACTACCCGCCTTACAGGCTGATGTGAATGGAATGAGATGCTGCCTGGGTGAGGGCTCAATATGTGACACCTATGATTACTGACAACCCAGAGGTTAGTGCAGTGGAGACCCAGCCCTGCAGGAGCCTGTGAGGAGCTGGGCTGGCTCAGAGGTCTCTGGTCTTTTCCGGGCTGCTCCGAGGCAGCAGGATCAGCCAGGGTCTCTGTGTGGCCCCTGTGGCAGGCCTGGGAGCCATGGAGCCTCTCAGGAAGAACCAGAAAGAACTTCGTTTCTGAAAATCTTAGAAAGAATTGCTGTATAAAGGAGTGAAGCCTCCATCCCAGGAGGTATGCAAGCAGGGTGATCCATTCATTCGTGCAACAAGCTACAATGGGCCCCTCCTCTGTGCTGGGCCCTGTGTTGGGCACTGGGGGTTGGGAAAGAGCATGAAAGCCAGTCCTGCCTGAAGAAAGCCATACTATAAAGACACAAGAGAGGACAAGGGTGCCAAATCGACCCCAGGTCATGCCTGCCCAGCCCTGAATATGTTTCAGAGCCTGGAGGAAATGCAGGAGGCCCTATGCCATGAAAAGGGGCTCGGGAAACACCCAGAGCAGCACAGTGAGGGCTGAGCTCCAGCCAGCAGATGCAAGACCCAGGCCCCAGCCTGCTCTGAGCTGCCATGCCCTCCGGTATCCCGGGGACCTCCCTGCCCTGGTCCACCTCCATCACAGCTCAGGGCCAGTCCCCAGGCCCTGCCCACCCCCAACACCCAGTGAGGGGTACGCAGGAGGAATCCATGGTTTACAGGGAGGGCCCTGCTGGCAGCAGGGTGTGAGGAGGGGGTGAGGGGTAGCTGTCTCTGCCTGAACAGGGGCATGGGCACAGCCAGTTCCAGGCAGGTGGCAGGCTTACCCTTTGCCCACTTTCTTGTCCCCCGGCAGTTCCTGGGGTGTGGGCTCCAAGGAGGCCCAGCAGCCAGACCACCAGCTGCTTCCCCTCCCCACACAAACCCTGGCCACAAAGCGCCCTCCCCCAGCTCTGCCCGCCTGTGGTGACAGCCTCTTGGCACCAGCTCTCCCCTCCCTCCATCTGTCAGGAATCGGTGCAGACAGACTGTGAGAACCACAGAGGAAGGAGCGACGCTGCATAGACCCTCCCTGCCCCCAGCCTCCCCAGTGTGCTCCCCACCCCACCCCGTCTCTCTCTCCCCACTCCTGTGTCTCTGCCTTCTCTTCCATCTGTCTCCATCTCTCCCTACTGATGAAGACATTGACAGAGTGGGCGTAGGGAGGGGAAGAGGACCAGCCAACTGGTGACCCCACTCATAACTGCCACACACCATGACCACAGTCCGGCCACTCATGTGGCTTCCCTTCTCCCCACCATTAAGGAGTCAGACACTGTGGGACTATGGGCTCAGTGTCCCCATCTGTACAATGGGTAAAGTCATTCCTGCGGGCCCACCTCCCAAGGGCCACCATGAGCCTGGAGGCAGCATGTGGGAAGGGCCTTGTTCACTGCAGAGCTTCGTCCAAGGCACGTGGCCAGCGCCTCCAGCTTCTTTCTATTCATCACAAGCACGGCGATCTCAGTACTGCCCTCCACTTGGGAGGAGTGAGGCCAGTGTAGGACATGGACAGGCAGCCACATGCCTGGAAGAATAGAAATGGCAGTGGTAACACAGGCAGGCCCGTGAATGTTATGATTCTCACCACAGTCATACGAGGTGAGCAGGGCAGAGATGGGGAAACAGGCCAGAGAGGGGAGTCACACAGCTGGGCTAGAGGCAGTCTGTAACAGTGGCCAGGTCTCCTGGCCCTATCCACACAGCTACCCACTCAGGATGCTTGGCCCTGCTCTTCCAGACCTTCCAAGAGCCTCTGTTTCTTTCCTGAATTCTCCCAAAAGGTGAGGAAGAAATCAGTCTTTTCTTTTGGCAGGGAGGGGCTGAAACAGGGTCTGGCTCCCTCACCCAGGCCAGAGTACAGTGGCATGACTATAGCCCACTGCAACCTCAAACTCCTGGGCTCAAGCAACCCTCCTGCTTCAGCCTCCCAAGTAGCTATAGGCATGGACCACGACACCTGGATATATATATTTTTTCTTTTTTGGAGAGATGGAGTCTCACTATATTGCCCAGGCTGGTCTTGAACTCCCAGCCTTAAGTGATCCTCCCATCTCAGCCTCCCCAAAATTGTGGGATTACAGGTGTAAGCCATTATGCCTGGATTTTTTCTTTGTTTTCAATTAAGTGAGCCATGCCCAGCTAGCAGAGTCCACAAGGGATGGGGAGGACATGCTGGGGTCCTGAGGGAGCAGTGGCCAGGGCTTGGGGGTGCAGCTAGACTGGTCAAGTGTCCCAGTTTGTTCACAACTGAAGGGGTCCCTGAGATGCAGGATGTTGAGTTTTAAAACTGGGATAGTTCTGTGCAGCCGAGGAGGCGTGGTCACTTTATGCATGGTAAGCACATGGCAATGCTGACATGCTGGGCAAATGAACTGGACGTTTTCGCTGAAGAGAGAGCAAAACCTCTGCTCACCTCCTGCTCCTGTGAAGCTTGGACCAGGGCTCCAGAGGCCCAGTGGAGAGGAAGTTCTGGTCTAGCTGCAGCCTCAGGGTCATGTGGGGCCATGTCTGACCCCAGCCGCAGCATAGGTATGCCCAAGGTAACAGGGAAGGGTCTTGGGTCCTCATCCCTTTCACAGCGGAGGAAGCTGAGGTTCAGAAAAGGTCACACATTGAGTGAGGGGCTGGCGCTCCCAGGGCGCGACCTGCTTTCCCATCTGTGGATCCTCCCCGGGTCCTGGCAGGGCACCTGGTACAGAACAAACCCTCAGTGAATGTTGGAGCCGGGACCCAAAGGCTCCAGTCCACAGCAGGCACTTCCCAGGGACTCACAGAAAACCATACACAGTCATGTGCGGCAAGAGGGACTGGAAATCTAGCAAGGGGTCAGCGGCACAGGGTACACTCAGAGTCCAGAGGCACCCTCCACCCCTCTTTCCTCTGCCATCCTCCACAGGTCCCTGTCCCCCGAGGCTTGTGGTCTGCATTGTGAACCACAGACTCTAAATCAGGCCATCATGGTATCGAGTGTGGGGAAACACAAGGATGGAGGAGGCCAGAGGACACTGACCCACCCAGGGGAGGAAGTACCCTGGAAATGGTGACTCCAGAGGTCAGGTGAGGCTGGACAAGCACAAGTGGGGCCTTCCAGGCTAGGGACCTGCATGCGAAAGGGCCTGAGGCTTCTCCGGGGGGTGTGGCTGGAGAGGAGACGCCTGGGGCTTGGGGTCAGTGCCAGGTGAGACCTAGAGAGGAGACAGGTACATGTTGGGTCTTGAAGGGCTCTGAACGTCAGTTAAGAAGACTTGGTCCTATGAGGGGTGGGCGTCACTGCAGAAGCTGAGCAAGGAAAGGGTGTAGCTTTGCAACTCTCAGAGCACTCAGCTGCAGAGCGAAGATAGGTTTGGAGGAAAGAACAGAAACTAGGTAGGGGTTGCTGCTGAGATCCAGGAAGGGTATGGCAGTGCGGGCGGGGGGAGAGGCCCAGACTGGCAGGTAGGCAGATAGGCAGCTCAGGACTTTCCGCCTTCCTCTATTCGAGGTGAGGGCTCAGGGGAAGGAAGGGAGGAGTTGTGATGACTCCCAGGGTCCTGCCCAAGGCCCAGGCAATGCCTGCGCTCTGGACTAGTCCAAGAGGCGGAAGAGGTTCAACCACAGCCGCCTAGTGCTATGTGCTGTGCCACAGTCATTGCAGGATCTGGGCACTGCCGCCCTGCTACCCAGGAGAGCAAGTTGTCCATAATGATGTCCACAGGCAAATGTCACCTTTGCCTTCAGGCACGGCACTTCTGTCCTCACCCTCCACTTCTCAAAGCCCTGGGAGGTAAGTCACAGGACGCAGCTAACATTTATAGAGCCTGTGAATGTGCAGGCCACCAGGCCCCATGCTGGGGGAGCCAGAGAAGCAGTGGCCCCAGAGAGGATGGCCCTTATCCGAGCCCACACCACAAGTCAGCTGTCACAGGCTGGGCCTCCCTAAGCCTGGGGGCTGTGGCAGGAATGCAGGTAGGAAGGGACACAGCACAGGCTTACAGTGAAGCTGGGGGCAGACTCTGTAAGCAGAAGCCCCATTAACAGAGCTGGGATCAGAGAGGGCAGGAGCTGTAGGAGACAGATATGGGATTGACAGAAGAGCAGGTTTTGTAACAGGAAGAGCAGTCCGGGGCGGGGAGCTGCTTGGTCAGTGAGTGAGCGCCCAGTGCCCGGACGCATTGGACCCCCGACCTCCACCCCACCAGGCTGCTGAGGAAACTCCTGCATAGGATGGAAGGGGGAGGCTGCTTTGGCTTAATGAAGATGCTGCCCCGGCCCACAGATCATGCATCCACTCACTGAACACCTTCACCAGGGCCTGCTCTGAGCCAGGCTGGGACAGTGGGCACCAGGGCTGGGTGGAGCAGAATCAGATACACCTCCTCTGTCACCCTTCTCCACCCTGATCCAGCAGGTGAGGCCAGAGCCCAGCAGGAGTAGGAGATAGAGGCATGGGTTCCTTCAGCCCTGGCTGACCATGCACCATGTCACAGGCCTGTGCCCTGGCCGCTAAAGGACCAAGTGTCTGTAACTTCCTGGGCATATTTAGGGCACAAGGCCAGGGGCCAGGCAGGGCCAACCACAATGTAATCTCCTTCTGCACCCCACCCCTCCTGAAGGTCCCTGAGGCTCTGGGCTCATTTCCTAATGAGGTCCCCCAGAAGGCCTCTCCCTAATTAAACTGGGCCAGCAAGTGACAGCCTGGAGCGGCAGGGGAGAAGGGGAGATAAAGGAGTCTTTCTAGGGGCTCCCTGGCTCCTCCTATTCCACCCCACAGTGCAACAGCCCAGTAAGGATGGGGATTCCTGAAGGACAGATGGGAGAGGGAGGTTCAGAGAAGGAGGTCAAAAGAAGCCCAGGCAATCTTGAATTGAGCACTGCGCGTGCACCACGCACCGCTCTTAGTGTGCCTCACAAGTGAACTCACCGATCAATCCCACAGCCACCTTGAGGGGCGACTCCATTCTCCAGATGAGGCAGGTGCTCAGACAGGTGAAGTCATTTGCTTGGGGCCCCACATCTGGGAAGCAGTGAGGTGTGGACTTGACCCTAGGCGGCCTGGTAGGGCCCTGCTGTTATCCATGTCATGATACATCCTCTCACGATGAGGTAAGGGCCTGTCCTGGGGACTTGCACATCTACACCTCCCAGCTGGCTTCGCACCAAGTGGGCCTGGAAGTGGCTGGGGCGGAATTTCAAAAGCTGCCCCAAGTGACGCAAACCACTGATCTAATCCTCAGTCTCTCAGAGCCCCAGAGCAGGAATATACCCAGGTCACATGGCATGTTGGGGACAAGGCCAGGCTGACAGCCTGGAGGGCAGCCAGCCAGGTAGGTCAGTTAGCCAGCAGCAGCAAGGGATCAGGCCTCTGTCACACAGGGGAGACATCAGCACAGGACCTTCAAGGGTGGGAGAGACCAAGGGCCAGAGGGGAGGGCAAGGCATGGTGGGGGAGGTGGCAGAGAGAACAGGGGCTTAAGCCACATGGGCTGCCAGACCACTCTGCCCTCGTTGGGTCCAATTCAGTGGTGTAAGAAGAACCAATTGGCTCATGGGACTTGCACGCTGAGGGCCAAGGAGGTTTCTGGTACTTTACATAGGCCAGGAATTATTACCCACGTTGTACAGAGCGGGAGTCTGGGGTTCCATTCAAGGGACTTGCCCTGGGGGTCTCTCAACCAGGAAGTGGGAGAGCTGCAGCTGGAAGCCAGATCTAGCTGCTGCTGAAGAGACCATGCTGGCCGCTGTGCCACTTGGCCCCTACGCTGGAGAAGCAGGCAGTAGAGGCAGGGAATGGGGAGGGGAGGGAGACAGAAGAGCGTCGTGTAGGCAGCTGATGTCGAGTCTGCTCTCACTGGCTCATAGGTATTAAAAAATCAGCCCCATCAGAGCTTGGCACAAAAATAAGCAGACGGAAAAAGCCTCCAGTAGATGTAGGCTCTAACAAACAGTTGTATGGTTTAGGCCATGTCTCCTGTGTGAGGGGCTGGGGCGGGGTCCCTGGGGCCCCATAGGGTTGGATTTCACAGCTCCTGCCCCCCTGCTTCCAGCCCTGGGCCTCAGAGAAAAGGGTCAGCTCCTTGGAGCACCCTGTACCTGGGGCCTGGCCATGGCAGACTCCTGCCACATGAATCCCTGACTCTTAGGGGAAAACAAAAGAATTCCACAGAACGGGACTGAGAGGGACTGGAGATGCCCCACTCCCAAGGGGCAGAGACCCCACGAGGGGCAAGCATCTGCCAAATGGCCACTTGGCAAGGCGGGAGCCGAGGAGGAAGGCTGCATTTATAACAAGCAGCCCTCCGGGTGGGGCCAGAGCACACGTGGCCCGGGGAGGAGAGGCTGCTGTGGCAGGGGGCAGGCTGGGAAGAGAGACTGCTGGCGCCTCTCCAGCTACAAATCATTCCCCACCACAACGGCCCGGTGGGGCGGGCCGGGTCTCTGGCTTGGTTTGGGCAGACTTAGTGGGTATGGGAGAAGAGTGTCATCTTAGGCCCCATAGCCTCCACGGGTCCAGAAGAGTCACCTCCTTCCTGGTACACACCCCCTCCTCTGAAGCACACCCCCCAAGCACACGCACATGTGCCCATGCCCATGGCCGAGAAAGGGCTCTGAGAGTGTAAGGAAGGCAGCAGATGGCAGCTCAGGGTCCAGGAAGTGGGGGAGGGAGGGAGGGGAGGAGTGCTGGCTTGAATGTCCCTGGATTCAGGCCACTAGGAAAGTCCACCCTTGGCCTCTAGCTATTCAGTGGGGCAGCTTAACCTGGGCCTGATGGGACCTTCCTGCCTCTCATCAGCTGCCAAGTCTCTGATGTTAGCCCCGACCCAATGGGGAACCAAGGCCCCGCATGGCTAACTGCCGTGGCAGGCCTGGCTGGCTAACCAGCCCCCCTGGGCCACTCAGGAAGCAGCCACCCTGGGTCCCCAGTGCAGATGGGGTGGAATGAGATGGCTCCAACAGTCCCTCCTAGCCCGAGGAGCTGCTGTTCTCTCAGGCAGCCAAGTCCTCCCAACTGGCCGGTTGACCTAAATCTCTCCTGCTGCTATTTCACCGCTGCCCTCTTGTTGTGTCCTTGGAGGAGGAGGAGGAAAGCTGAGGACGGTTCCTTTTACTCAGCCATTCCCTGTGCAGGAATCACAGGCTCAGGAAGGGAAGGCAAATGCTCATTTTTAGGGCCAGGCTCTGGGCAAAGTGCTTTCATCAGCCCACACACCTCTGGAATATGAGGTCATTTTCCCCCTTTTGGAACGTCTCATGAAGCTGGTGGGCCTCACTCCATTTTTCTCCATCACTGCACTGCATCCGGCCCAATTGTGAGTGCAGGAAGAAGGCAGAAGGGAAAGTCACCCAAGGAACCTGGGCCTCAGGGTGGAGCTCTGGAAGTGGAGCTGAGGAGTCCAGCTGCCCTGTTTCCCTGCCCAGAATCCAACCCACCAAGCCAGCTATACTCCCCGCACTGTCACCAGGTAGTAAGGCACAGATCCCCGCCCTAGGCCAGGACTGGCCAGCTCCAGCCCTGAACCCAGCTCCAGGTACAGGAGTCTCCTTCAAGTGCTGGGGGCAGAGCAGGTGGAATAAGAACCAATGAGTGAAGGGAAAATGAAGTTCAGAGAGGGAGAGCCATTCGCCCAAGGTCACACAGCAAGTTAGGGGCATAGATAGAGGAATTAGAATGTTATGGAGGAGATGCCTTCTACCAATATCCGAGAAGAATGAAGGAACAGTTTTGTACTCTTCTGCTTTTTTTTTTTTTTTTGGTGGGGATGAAAGCCCTTGGGGCCAGAACACCATTGTCCTCTCTCCTGGCTTTGCTTTCTGTGGCCTGAATAAGGCTACTTTGTCCCGTGGGACCAGGATGAGGTGGCCCTGTGCTCAGAGAAGAGGGAAGTCCTTCAGCTGTCTGCCTCACTGGAAAGGAGGGCCGTGGGGCTGTGGAGGGAGAGGGTTGTGAGATGGGAAAGAGTCTCCCCTCTAGGGAGCAGCATGGCAATGACGAAAATGCACACACTCAGCAGCTCCTTTCCTAAGAACTTATCTTAAGGAAAGGACCAGGCCAACGCACAAGGATGGAGTTCAAGGATGTCCATCCTAGCACTGCATAGAGCAGGGAAAAACATGGAAGAACCAAACACACATCTATCAACGGGAGATAATGTCATTAAATTATGAAAAAGCCACACAGGCCGGGCGCAGTGGCTCAAGCCTGTAATCCCAGCACTTTGGGAGGCCGAGACGGGCGGATCACAAGGTCAGGAGATCGAGACCATCCTGGCTAACACAGTGAAACCCCGTCTCTACTAAAATACAAAAAACTAGCCGGGCGAGATGGCGGGCGCCTGTAGTCCCAGCTACTCGGGAGGCTGAGGCAGGAGAATGGCGTGAACCCGGGAGACGGAGCTTGCAGTGAGCTGAGATCCGGCCACTGCACTCCAGCCTGGGCGACAGAGCGAGACTCCGTCTCAAAAAAAAAAAAAAAAAAAAAAAGAAAAAGCCACACAATAGAATACTATCTAGCCCTTTAAAACAAGGATGTGGACTCCTGTTATTGCCATAGAAAGCCATATGTGAAAACAACCGGCATAACATGGCCTCATTTTTATTAAAAAAAAATACATACGTTCATGCCCAAGAGCTCACATGGAGAGAAAAATCTCTAGAAGGCTATGCTGCTTAAATAGTGGTACTAGCAAGGGTGGGGACTACCTTCACCTAAGCTGGAGTGCAGTGGTGCAATCTCGGCTCACTGCAACCTTCATCTCCTGTTCTTTATTAACTGTGTTTTTCATTGCCAGTATAAAATTACTTTCAGCTAACCAGAAGTTACTTACCCTGGCAAACTAAATTAGTAAAATCAGTTGAAATGAGTTTTAGCTCCAAAGCTACCAATAACGGGCAAGTCTCTTATCCTCTCTGAGCCTCATTTTCCTCATCAGAGAATGGCGATCATAATGAACACCTGCACCGCCTGGCCCGCAGGAGCACACCTGTAAGGCACCAGCTGGAAAAGCCATCCAAGGATTATGGCAGGTTGAGAGGGGTGGAAACTGAGATGCTCTCCAGAGTGGCTGGGATGAAGTCCCCTGTGGCACCTCAAGGCCAGTGACCAGGGGAGGATGAGGGCCCCATGACCACTCCCGTGGACTCCTAGACAGACTGGCCGACGGCTTTGGGCTGTCTGTCCTGCCGCGTGCCACGTTCCAAGGGGCAGGCGTGTGGAGGCCATGAGGTGTCATGGGAACTGTGTGCACCACACGAGCCCCACAGCCCTGGGCTTGCTGGGTGACTCTCAGTTACCTGAGACACTCCATGGCACCTGAGAGTACGCCGTGTTCTATGCCCCCAAAGCAGTTAGGCCCGGCTCTCCCATTGTGGGTACCCAGGCTGGGCCCCACCAGAGATACAGAGGTCAGAGCAGGTACAGTCAGTGAGAAGATCGGTCAGGACTGAGCAGGATTCCCCCAAAGGCCCTCAGCCCCTCCCATGCCACTCCGGCTGCGGGATGATTACTGGAGTCTATGACATATGGCAGCTTGTGAGAGGAGCTGGGGTGAGCAGGGCTGATAATTAAAACTGCTGCCTGGGGACCCAGCTCATGCTGGAGGGTACCCCAGGGGCCGGGTTGCTCAGGAGGGAGCTGGCACACCCACTGGCAGATGCTGGCAAAGAGGGACGCCTGGAAAGGAAGAGAGGCCCCAAGCCACACTTTACTGTCGTCGTGACTGGGATGTGTGAATTCATATCCCCTTTCAGCTGCCTCAGACTTGCAGCCAGACAGGCACAGCCCAGTCCTGCCACTGACCAGTGGGGCCACTTGGGGGACAAGTGACTTCATCTCTCAGAGTCTCGGCTCTCTCCTCTGTGAAATGCAGTCATGACACCTCAAGGCACCGGCTGAAGGAGGTCTTGCATGAGAAAGTCCCCTCACTAGCTCGCTCCCTAACTCTTCTTAGTATTAACGTGAGTATTTTAGATGACTTCTTGGCAATCCAGAGGTGGGCAAGCAGGGCCCAGTGGGGGCGGTGGTGCACCTGAGGTCCCCAGTCAGGACCCCAAAGCCCTTCGGTACTGAGTCCACCCCTCAGCCTGAGAGCACCCGGTTCCCAGATCCAGCAGGGAACAGAGAGGGTGGGGATGGGAGGGGGAAGCACATACAGTTCCGACTCCAGTCCTGCCCAGAAATGAGGACACCTGAGTTCTGAGAATGGGTCCCTACTGCCAATGGAGCCAATTCGACCATCAGAGCCTTGGTTTCACCTTTCTAAGCCTGGGTGCGAGGAGGCAGCCAGGCCCTGTGTTACTACAGAGTACAAGACAATCCCTGAGGTCATCTGCATCACTTATATATCATCGGGTCCTCAGTTTCCCCTCCCGTACACTCAGAAGGAGAATCAGCATCTAACAGGCAAAGGCTGAGAGAAGCCTATGGAAACTGGAATGTCATCCCCACAGGAGCTGGAAAAGGGAGGCCTATGTGAGGGCTCTGTGGGGTCTCCAGAGAACAGGGTCTCTCCCCAGTCCCACTCCCCAGGTCACAAACAGGTAGCCCTGGGAGGCACTGCTGAGTCCTGCAGCTGCTCCGTACTTCCTCCCATACCCTCCAAGCACCAGCCTCTGACCCACCAGGGTAGACAGTGCTCAGCAGGGAACAGCTTAAGAAGAGTCTGGGCTCCAGACCAGACAGACCTGGGTCAGATCCTGGCTCCACCACTTAACGGTCATGACATTGGCCAACTCCCGTCTCCTTTCTGAGCCTCAGTTTCATCATCTTCGAAATGAGAATAATGAAAAACTGGCCCTCACAGGGTTGTGAGTAGTGAAGCTAAAGGATGCGAATTGTCCAACATGGTCCCAGGCATGGGACGTAGGCAGCCAATAGCTGTTATTAGCTACTCCCCTGAGGAAATGACTTTGGAGTCCCTAGTGCCCAGCATAAGGCTGGCAGAGCGCACGATGTGGAGAAGGATCTGCAACTGCGGGAAGAACAAGGACACGTTGTGGGAGCTCAGGGCCTGAGGGACTGGAGGACAGGGGTCTAAAAAGGCATCTCTGGAGGAGGTGGCATCCCTGCCAGGCCTTCAGAACCTGGGTGATCTGGATGTGTGGTCACTTTGGGGGCAGGTGCCACCAATGTTACTTAGGCCTGGGGCTGTAAGGTCTGGCTCCACAACCCTAAGGACACAACCCCACACCCTCCCACAGACCCCAGAGCTGGCCCCCTGGGACAGCATGGGCCTGGGAGTAGACCAGTAACGCAGTGCTGGGAGAGCATGCATGCATTTACATCCCTTGAGGGGGTGCCTGTTCCATTCGCCCTCTGGGCTCTCGCTCCTCACTCCCCCTGGGGATCTCCCTCTCTCTGGCTTCACCTGCTACCAGCATTTCCCCAAGGAGGAAAGCTGTCAAGTCGGCCACCAGCAGACAATTGGGGAGGAAGAAGCCAACCATCCCTGGGGCCCAAGGGACTCACACAGGGGAACGCTGACCTGGGAGGGCCCAAGGGAAAGTCTTCAGCAAACATTCCCAAGGCCTGCTAGGGCCTGCTGGGCAGTGCCATGGGGGATGCAGGCCCTCCACTCCTCTCTAGGCACAGCCAAGAGGAAAGGAGCAGACAGGACAGAAACCAGCCTCTAGGACCAGCACACAGCCAGAGGGAAGCCAGCCCTTGCCCCTCCTAGGGCCCTAGGCCTGTTTGACTCATTTCTTCCCCCAGCTCCTTTCCAAGCAGCTTTTTGTCACCTCCACAGTGGCTGGGCAACTCCCTGGCTGAGGCCAGTACCAGCTGCAGGAGCCTCAGACGTGTGGCTAAACAGACAGGGGCAGGGGAAGCAGGGGGTCCGGGGTGGCCTGCAAAGACCAGAGTCGGGTACCTAGAGACCTCAGTGAAACCCCTCCCACCAAGAACAACCTCACCCACTGCCACTCACTGAACACCTCCTGCTCACCAGGCACGTGACCTCATTTAATCCTCACATTTAATCTCTGTAAAGGAGGGCCTAGTATCACCCTCACAGCCATTCATCCAGGAGGCAACAGCTGGGATGTAAAACCAGGTGTGTCTGGGTTGTGATTTTTGACATGGGTCTCTAAGTCCCTTATCTCAACTCCTGTATCTCAGCCTGGAAGCAATGGGGTGTCAGGGAAGGTTTCCTAGAGGAGGTGACACCTGCACCGAATCTCCTAAGATGATAAAATGAATCTAGCCAGTGAGGGAGCAGGGTGTCCGGCAGACGGAATGGCACACACAAAGGCCTCGAGGTGAGAAGCAGCAGGAAGGTGAGAGTGTGGCAGAAGCTAGTTTGGTGTCACAGGCTCACGGGAAGAGGTGGGAAGAGGTTGCAGGGAAGTGGGTAACAGGAGCAGGTCACAGAGGGCCAAATACAGAGGAGTCTACACTGACTTTATCCTCCGGATAGTTGGGAGCCCCAGGAGGACTCTGGATGGTGGAGTTGCCTGGGATGAAGACGGGGAGGTTCAGAAAGGAGCCGCACTGTCATCAGATGGCTCCATCCATGAAGGAGATGAGGCTGGGTCCAGTGTCAGGAGCACATGTCCAGGACACACACTGAGGGCCAGATGCGGGCTACGGCACAGGCCGGGAGGTGTGGCCGAGCTTTAATTATTTACAAGGCTGTCTCCCAGCAAGCCTCAGCACTCCTGCAGCCTGGCCTTGCCCAGCTAATGAACTCTCAGCCATGGGAGACCTCCCTGTGGCCACTCTTTATTAAACCTGGGATGGAGGGGTGACGGGCGCTGGGATAACAAAAGAGTCCAAAGAAGCCTGAACAAAGTGAGGTCAGGGAGCACAAAACTGATCTATCTGTCCACCCAGCCTTTCCACGAGAAGCATAGAACTTCCTAGAGGAGAAAGCGAGGTGGAGTAGCCTTAAGATGTCATCTCAAGACAGGGAAATGAAGGCCTGGGAAGGACCTCCCTAAGGTCACCAGCCAGTACTTGAGACAGTACAAGTTCCATCGCTGGTCACCTGCATTCACACTTCAGCAGTTCTGCACCCTTGGGCCAGTTACATAAGCTGTCTGTGCCTCGATGAGATGGGACTAATTCAGGTACTTCATAGTGTTGCCCCATTTTATAGAATAGAGGAACGAGGGGCGATGCGTGGACAATCTCAGCACGATGCTCGGTCCACAGCAAGTGCTTAGTCAGCGTCATCGGCGCTATGGTTACTGTTGTTGTGACTCTGGGAGTAAAGGCCGGGCCAGAGACGAGAATCTCTGCCTCTGCCCCTGCCCCCAGACACTAGGGAGCAACAGGAAACTGAGGCCAAGGGGCCAGCTGGCCTACGTGACCCAGGTCCACAGCCAGGAATCCCACCCGACTTCTCCTGGCTGGGCTTCCTTGGGCCTGGCTCTCTGGCTTCCAGCTCCTTCCTCCACTTTGAAGGTTCTTTGAGCTGGGAACTAAAGCCCCAGGAGCTTTTCCCTCTTCCATCCTGCAAGTTCCTGCTGTGTCTCCAAAGAGCCAAGTCCCAGTCACTGTGGATGAGGCTCAGGACTTAGAAGACCTCAGTTTGAGTTCCAGTTCCAACCCTGAGGAGCTCTGTGACTTTGGGGGAGTCACTTCACCTCTCCAAGTCTATGTCCTGTATAATATAGGAACCATACCACCCGTTTTTAAATGGTAAACTCTAGGGGAATGCTATTAGTTACCATCTTTCAAGGCCTAGTTCAGCTGTCTCCTCTTCCAGGAAGCCTTCCTTGGCCTCCTTAAAAGTCCCTTCCTTCCAGCCTCTTGGTATTCAGGGACTGTATTCTGGCCCCTTTGGGAATTTGGACTCATTTTGCCTCACGCAGACTCTATCCACAAATTCACGCCCCATTTTGCAGGCCCAGAGATGTACAAAGGTGGGCTAGCTCAGGCCCTCTTGCAGGGTGGTGTGCCAAAGAGGTGGTGAGGGGTAAGGCACGGAGACTGCTCAGGGAGGAGCAGCTTTTGTTATCCCAGCACCCATCACCCCTCCATCCCAGGTTTAATAAAGAGCTCCTCAGGGAGGAGCCAACAGCTCTCTCTTCTGTGGGGAGAACAGTTCAAAGAAATTCAGTCTGGGCAGGTGGCCTAGAATGCGAGAAACCCTCATATGGGGAAGGAAGGGCTGAGGAAAGAACATTTTCCAGCACCTGGCCCCAACACGGCCACGGAAGCCCCACTCCGTTTCTTCAGTTTCTCTTTGTGGCTACCAGGAGTCCGTTTCTAAAGGCCGTGGAGGTGGGAACACTCATCCATCTGTTCCCTTCTTGCCAGCCCTGTGTGTCTATGTGCACAGCTAGCATTGGAGGGACAGCTGCCCCTGTTTGGCAGATGAGGAAACAAGCTCAGACAAGCCATGTGTGATTGCTACTTGGTACTATCAGCAGCGCCACCACCCTTTCCACTCCAAGCTTGATGTCGTTCACTTTTGTTTAATAACTCCCTGCCTGTGACTCTACCCCATGCATCTCAGAGCCATGCAGGAGCCCAGCTTGGCCATTGGAGCGCTCTTGGCCCACCTGGGCGTCACTCAGCCCCCAGCTACTTCACTCCTCCATCTTGTCCAAAGCCTCACATGGAGCTGAAATGCACCAGGCCTAACATTTACAGTCTGTCTTTCCAGCTCCTAGATCACACTCCTGGTGCTTTCTGCACCACGTTCCCCACCGCGGCAGACAGTGCCCTGAACTAGAGGCAGGCAGAGATCCTGACCAAGTTCTGTCATCCTGAGCTGTGTGACCTTTCATAAGTCACTCAACTTCTCTGAGGTGGCATCCTTATCTAGAAAGTAGAATGACAAGAGAATTGCTGCTCTCTGCAGCCATCCTCACAAGGACAGTTGTTATAAAGAGCCAGGGAGATAAGGCACAACCAGCCCAGAAACAGTTTCTATTCCTTGCCTCGCCCTCACTACTCCTACTCTAAGGAGACCACAGAACAACTCCCAGTGAGGAAACTCACAGCAATATTTTAGCAAGGCACAGCCATTTTCGTAACCTCAGCAGCACTGGGAAATGGTGCAGGGTCACGATTAGACTAGGAACTCTGGAGTCAGATGCTTAAGTTCAGGCTCCTACTTAACAACTCCGTAGCTGCTAAGCAGGTAACTTAACGGTTCAGTGCCTCAGGTTTTTTGTTTTGTTTTGTTTTTTAATCTCTAAAATAGGACTATTGTGAAGATTAAAGGAGTTTATACAAGATAAGTACTTACTGCAGTGCTTGGCACAGTTAATGGTCAGCACACATTAGTCTCATTACTTCCAATTTCACTTCTGGACTCAAAACAGTCCCATGAGGTTGCTGGGGCAGGAATTATGTGAACCCAAGTGGTCAGGTGAGGAAACTGAGGCAAGAGATATAGACTCAGGCAGTCTAGTCCTGCCATGCACAAGTCACAAAGCCAACTTTGGCTTAGGTCTGAAAGTGAACGGGAGGGAGACTGACACAGTAAAAAACCAAAAGGATTCAACAGAGAGGGTGCCTGTCCACCTGTCCCGCTACCCTTCCTGTGCAGTGTGGGGCTGTGGGCCTGTCCACCTGTCGCCCTCCTCCCTCAGACCCTGTCAGTGCTCCCTGGCTGCCAGGGCTGGCCTGTCTTGGAGGACGCCCCAGCGCCTGGCACATAGCAGATGCTCGCGAATGATGAAGGAATGAATGCCTGGGTCTATGTCTCTAGGAGAGCCCTGTTTTTCTGTTCCTGGAACTACATTTCTTCCACCGTGGCAACTGCCTGCTAATTAGCTCCCGGTCCCACAGACACTCTGAAACCCTGTGAACTCTAAGAAGAAACTTCAAAATCAGTCGCGCACGCCCAGCAAAGGCAGCCGGCAGCCGTTTCACGCGTGGCCTCGGGCTTCTCGGGCCCCTTCCGGGAAAAAAACTCTCCCTCCTGGTACCCTCCTTCCTGGTGTGCCACATGACTCAGAGCAGGGCAGGGCTAGCAGGAAAGCACGGTCTGCTAACCAGGGTGGCTCAAAAAGGTCTTCACTGTGACTCGGCAGAAAAGCGGCGCCCGAGGCCCGCCTGCACCTACCACCCTGCGGATGTGCGCGGGGGTGTGGCCGGGGCGGGGCCAGGGCAGGGCCCCCGCGCCCAGGGAACCCGAATACCGTACATCCGTCTGCTCCACGATTGGCCGCTCCGGCCACGGGGGCCTATGGGGTGGTCCTCGCCCAGCCAATCAGGGGCCCTGGGGAGCCCATTCATTCACAAAAACTGAGCAGGAATAGGAGCGCAGTGCGGCCCAGAGCTGCGTGGAACTTTGAAACGCGCGCGCGTCCCGCGGGGCCGAGGCAGGAGTCCGAGAGAGCAGTGTTTCGGGAATCCAGACTTTGCAGGGACTGCCACGTCCCCGCCCACAGCTTCGGTCTAGCCTCCCCAGCTTGGTGCGCCCTCCTCCCCCGGCCCCACCAGGGCACGCCAGCTTTCCTGCCCTCTCCGGGTCGCTAAGAGCCACCCGGCCCCGAGGGAGGCGGCGCCCAGGCGGTTTCCCGGTCGCAGGCTCCAGCGGCAGGGCCCGCGCAGGCGGCAGCGCCGCGGCTGCAGCCAAGTGCGCGCCAAGCCTGGTTTCCCCACCGTTCCTCTCCTCTCCCCGGGTCTGGGCTCCCCGGCTCGCCACTCACGGCAGTCGTCCCCCACCGTTCCTCTCCTCTCCCCGGGTCCGAGCTCCCCGGCTCGCCACTCACGGCAGCCGTCCCCCACCGTCCCTCTCCTCTCCCCGGGTCCGGGCTCCCCGGCTCGCCACTCACGGCAGTCGTCCTCGTCGCTGTGGTCTGCGCAGTCGTCGTCCTCGTCGCATCTCCACACTGAGGGGATGCAGCGCTCGTTCTGGCACTGGAATTGATCCTTTTCGCACTCCTTGGCCGGTCCTGCGGGGGGAGGGAGCGTGAGCTGGATCAGCGGGCTCGGCCCCGCTCCCCACCATGCGGCCCGGGCCACCCGGAAGGGCCCGCTGGGGAGGAGGAAAGGGGGTGATTATGGAGACCCCGGGGCTTCGGGCACACTCCTTCCAAAGGGAGGGTACGATGGCAGGGGTTCCGTGGATGTCGGACCGCTCGGTGGCACGGCGAGACCGGGCACCCACTTACAGTGTCACACGACTTGGGTGGACCCTCCATTCAGACCCATTCACCCGCACACGCGACCCAAAGAAATCCGCGCAGACACAGCCCATAGGGAGTCCCAGCACTCGCGCGCCACGCGCACTGGGAGCCGCGGGCACATCACCCTGGCAGGCAGCCCCCTCTCTCCGCCGCGCGCAGAGGTCTGCGGAAACGCATTGTCAAGCGGAGAAGCCGCCTAGCTCCGCTCATTACCGCCGCGGAGCGCGCGTGTCAAATAAACCCCAACGGCGAGAATCACACAGCTCATCCGGAACCATGAATGGCCTCCCCTTCGGCAAAGTTCCCCGCCGGCCAAGCCCCCCTGCACCCCTCCCCCAAGAGCCGCTGCCCAGAGGGCAGAGCCCTCAACACGGAGGCCCGCGGGGGCGGGGGGCAGAGGCCAAATTCAGGAATAGCCGCGTCGCGGGGAGCTTGTCCATCCCGGCGCCCCCGATAGCCCCCTGGTTCGGGAACCCCCCCACTCTGACCCTCCCCCGGCCTCTAGGCCGCGCTTTGTTGGTGGCTAGGGCGGCGCAGAGCCGAGGCAGGAACCGGCCGCACGCACCTTGGCCGCCGAGCAGCGGATCAGCCGCTGCCGCCGCGAGATGCTGAAGCCGCAGCAGCAACAGCAGCAGCAG
>NW_012120487.1:6495388-6602816 GCF_000951035.1 Colobus angolensis palliatus
CCTCCTCTGGAGGGCTGCAGCCCACCTCACCCACGCTGGGGAGAACGGGTGCGGAGAGCAGAGTTGAGATTCGATTTCAACCTCAAACTTGTGAGCTGGGTCCAATCCACACAACCTTCTTTAGAGAATGAGATTCCAGGGCATTGGCCACGCAAAACAACTGGCCCGCAGGTGCCACGAGCCAGTGTTAAATCCACCCTGCCTCCCCTCTTGCCCCTTCACCTCCCTCACGGATGGGTGGGTGCTGTTAGCACTTGGCTTGGAAACCACCCTTTCTCATCAGCAGCCTCCTGAGCCCTAGTCCCCCAAAGGGCAGCCCAGTGGCAATGTCTGTGGCTACCCCACCAGAAAGGGACTTAGACCCCCAGAGAGCCCAGCACGGTGCTCCTGCCATCATCACTCCTTCTGTCCCTTGTTCATTCAGTCATTCAGCAAGCATTTCAGGCCCTGATCTGTGCCAACCCTCTGTTGGGCCTGCAGGTGCCAAGGTGAATCAGGCATGGTGCCAGCCCCAGAGAGGTCCCTGACTGGTGGGGAGACAGACCATTAGCACACAGAAATGCAGGCGTACTTTCACCTATATGTGCCAAACGCCGTTCAAGGCTCAAGGATACAGTGTGGAAACAGATAAGGTCCTTCCATGCTCTCCTGCAGCTATGTCTTAGTTGGAAGAGATACACACAAAATCAGGAAAACAAAAGATTATTTCAGGTCATCATAACTTCTATGGAAGAAACAAAACAGACCAATGTGAGAGCAATGGGGGTAACTGTAGAGTAAGTGATCAGGAAAGGCCTCATGGAGGAGGTGACATTCCACTGAATGGCAAAACGGATCCTGCCCCATGAAGATCCAGCGGAAGGGTGCTCCCGGCAGAGGGAACGGCAATGCAGAGACCTCAAGGTGGGCCGGGGCCTGGTGACAGGGAAGGAGTTGGTGCCTCAGGTGAGGCTGGAGGGAGTTGGCAAGGGCCTGCCCACCAGGGCTTTGTAGGCCACAGCTGGGAGTTTGGATTCTGTGTCAAGCACAATGGTGCCTGGGACTGTGGGACAAAGATAGAAGCCTGTCTTGCCACCCAAACTGGCTTATCCCACTCAGTCCCTCCTTCTCCTCCACTCTGTGGTCGTAGGAAAGTCAATCCTATCTCCGAGTCTCACTTTCTCATCTGGGAAATGGAAGAGAAAAGGAATTTCTGAGGTTCATTGCAACTGTAAGATTAGTGTGTGGGCTAAAGTTTACAGGCAGCAGATGAAGAAAAGAAAAGAAAGAAAAAGAAGCCAGGCGTGATGGCTCACACCTGTAATCCCAGCACTTTGGGAGGCTGAAGTGGGCAGATCATGGGGTCAGGAGATCGAGACCATCCTGGCTAACAGGGTGAAACCCTGTCTCTACTAAAAATACAAAAAATTAGCCAGGCGTGGTGGCAGGCGCCTGTAGTCCCAGCTACTCGGGAGACTGAGGCAGGAGAATAGCGTGAACCCGGGAGGCAGAGCTTGCAGTGAGCCGAGATGGTGCCACTGCACTCCAGCCTGGGCAACAGGGTAAGACTCTGTCTCCAAAAAAAAAAAAAGAAAGAAAAGGAAGGAAGGAAAGAAGGAAGGAAGGAAGGAAGGAAGGAAAAAAAAAGAGAGAGAGAGAGAGATGGAGAGCACGGGCCTGGGGGTGAGACTGCCTGGGTCTGAGTCTGTTCATTCCCTTTCTAGTTATGTGAACTTGGGCAACTCAATCTCTGTGACTCAGTCTCTAAATGTGAAAAAGGAAAAAGGTGGCAGTACTCACCTCATAGGGTAAGGATATGAGATGAGATTGTGCATGCACATCATACAGTATATAGTAGCTACATGAGAAATGTTAGTTATTGTTACTGTTATTCAAATGCAAATCCCTGTTCACAAGCCCCTGATGGCTTTCCAATACCCAGAATCAAGACTGAGCCCAGGCATCCCCCGACCTCCCCAGGGGAGTCCTTGTGCACACTATTAACACACACAGCCAGTCGCCACAGTGGGCAACTCTTTTTCTTTCAACAGCCCCCCAGCAGAGGTTCTCCTGGCTCCTCTCAGCCTCCACCCACTTTGGGCCACTTCCCCGGGCTCCTGCAGTCCCTGGGTTTCCCTTTGTCACAGCCCTGACCACCCTGTGTTGCCACAGTCTGCTTATGCAATTGTCTCCCTCGTCACTCTGCGAGCTGCCGGAGGACAGGAGCCCGCTCTCCTGCATTCCTGGATTCTTGGCACAGGGCATATTTGACCAAGGCTTGCTTCTGCCTTTATTGAAGGCTTTTGTACCCCTAGGAGAACTATGTCTTCCTCATCTTTGTCTTCAGAGGATAAATACAAGGATTGACACATAACAAGTGTTAGGTAAGTTATCTTTACTTGAAAAAGTTAAAAGAAAACCACGTAAGATAATAACAATAGCCAATATTTATTTTATACTTGCTGGGGATCAGGCCCCATTCTAAATGTTTTACATTCTTTTCCCTGTTTAATCCTTACAATATCTTTATGAGGCAGGTTTTGTGTTTATCCCATTTTACAGATGGGTAAACTAAGCAGCAGAGAGGTCACACAGCTAGTAAGTGACTGAGCCAGTGTGCAAACCCAGAGGGTGGGAATTTTTCAGGGCACATAAACTGGTTAATTTCTGTGAGGGGCAAAGGCAGAAAGCTCAGTCCTTGAAACACACAAGAACACAAGACACCAAATGGACACTGAGGTCCTGGTAAAACTTCTGCCGCCCAGGTGACTTCCAGTCCTCCCCTACCCTCCCTCTCCATCCTGGACTGACTCAAGCTTACAGATCCTCCCTACCCTGGGTTTCCAAAGAAAACTCCCAAACCCAACCCCAAATGTAATGAATTCCCCATGAGACAGATGTAGGTGACATTTCACCTGCTGTCAGCATGGCGCCCTGCCACTCCCAAGTCCCATGTTGGCCTCCAGAGCCACGGGAGCCCCAGCAGCCTACTCTCTGCACGCTCTACTCTTTCACTCTACCTGCTAGGAACTGGAGCTTCAGACCTTTGCCAGGCTGTGCTCTCTGCTAGGCCGTGCCCTCTGCCTAAAACACTCCTGCATGGGTTGGCTTCTGTTTACTATTTGGGCCTAACTTCAAATGCCTCCCCCTCTGGGAAGCCTTCTAGTCTCACTCAAAGAGATCCTCCCTGCTCCTCTGGGCCCCCACGGCACTGTGTCCCCCAATCTCCCTGATCACACTGGACTGTCGTTGTTGGCTCATCCATCCAATGGGAGCTCCTCCAGTCAGAAACAGGATCATCCTGGTTCTCACTCCGTCCCCACTGATGATGCCTCTCCGGGGCCAGGGCCAGAGGGCCTTCTGTGCTCACCTGGCCCAGCCTGCTCTGGCAGGTCTTGTGCTAGGCAAGGGACACAGATGAATAAGACTCCACCTCTTCCATGGAGGAGCTCTGGTCTGGAGGCAGAGAGAGCCTGGGACGCACAATGTCAGCACAAGGGGACAGGAGCCAGGGAGGGGTCTGCACAGGGGCGTCAGATTCCCCCCCACTCCAGGTACCTTAGGCTGTGTCACCAGCCCAGCCAGGGTCAGAGACCAGCAGCCCCAAGCCAATCATAGCCAAGCTGCAAGGGCAAGGGTGCTCTCCACCGTCCTTCACTTTCCACTTCACTTACACTTCACTTCACTTCTCCACTGCCTTCTCTTTACGCAAGTGCAGCCCCAGTCGTTCACATGGTACTGTGAGCCCATGGCGCACTTCTCCGTGTCACTGTCTCCCTGTGTTTGTGTCTGTCTCTTTCCCTCTCTCCCTCTGAGCAGGCAAAGTGTCCTGATTCCTGTGAAAGAGAGATTCTAATTTATTACTGAACTCTACATAGGTCCAAACTGCCATGGTTTAAACCACTTGTTACCTGTGTGACCTGGGGAAAGTTACTTTTATGCCTCAATTCCCTCATCTGCAAAACATTGATAGCATTAGCTAATGTTTCCTCCTAATGCTATCAATTACCTATTGCTGCAAAACACATTACCCCAAAACTTAGCAGTTTCCAACAGAAATAAACATTTATTATCTCTCATAGTGTCTGTGGGCCAGGAATTGGGGAGCAGTCTAGTTGCATGGGTGTACCTCTGGGTCTGTCATGAAGTTGCAGTCAAGATGTTGGTGAGGCCACGGTCCTCCAAAGGTTTAACTGGGGCTAGAGTGTCTGGGCCTGCTCACTCACAAGGCTGGCAAGTCCCTTTTGGCTGGTGGTAGGAGAACTCCATTTTTCACCATGTGGCTCACTCCAGAGGACTGCATGAGTGTCCACATGACATAGCTGGCTTTCCCTAGGGAGACTGATCAAAGAAAGAGAAAGCAATGAAGTCACAATGTCTTGTATGACCTGACCATGGAAGTCATGCTCCCTCATCTCTGCAATATCCTGTTGGTTACATAGGTCAGCTCTATTCTATGTGGAAGGGAACTACGTAGGAGTGGGACTCCCAGGAGGTCTATCGGGGGATGTCTTGGAGGCTGGTGCCACAAACTGTCGGAGGATTTGTGAGGATGAATTAATATAGTCCTCCCTCTGTATCCATGGGGGACTGGTTCCAGGACCTCCTACAGATCCCAAAATCCTCAGATGCTCAAGTGCTTGATAGAAAATGATGCAGTATTTGCATATAATGTATACACATCCTCCAATATACTTTACATCATCTCTAGATTATTTATAATACCTATGCAATGTAAATGCTATGTAAATAGTTGTTACATTGTATTGTTTAGGGAATAATGACAAGGATAAAAAGCCTGTACATGTTCAGTACAGATGCAATTATTTTTTCCTGAATATTTCTGATCTGAAATTGAGTGAATCCAGGATTCGGAACCCATGGATAGAGAGGGCCAACTATGTATACACTTATATAGTGCGTACTATGTACTAAAAACCCTTCTAAGAACTTAAGTACACTATAAGTCATTGCTATTATTATTGCCATTGTGGTTGTTTCTGCCACATAGTAAGTAAGAACTCCACAAGAATTATCTACAGTTACCATTAATATTAGCTACATTATTGCTGTTAGCTGCAGAATCCCTTCATTTTGCAAGGAAAGGAGAGGATGAAGGTGGTTCAGGGGTTCATAGAATAGCAGGACAGACCCAGCCTCAGTTTCTTGCCTCCTGGCCGTGTGCTTTCAGGAGGATGGGCTCACAACTGCCTCCTCCTCCGCTGCCTTATGTAGGAGACTGAGTGGGTCCTTCTCCTTCTCTAGGCCTGAGGTGTCCATCCCTAACCTGAGGGGCTGAACTAGGTCAGTATTTCCCATAACTGCAGCCATTCCCATCTGCTTGAGTGACTTTCTCTACTTCCCCTTACCTGCTACTGTCATCCCAGGGTTCCCCTTAAATCCTTTCACTTAGTAGATTTAGCTTCATCCTAAGCAATAATCTCCATGAAATCACAGGCTTGATATGCTCATTATATTTTTCCAATACATATTAAGATAAATGTGTGGCTATTCACGTAAACAATGGGCCTCTGTGCACCCAGATATATGTCTCTTTTCTCTAAGGGCCATCAGCTCTGAGCTCCCTGTTTATTCCAGGACTGTTGGAGGGCAGGAGCCCTGACCACTCTGCCCATGATGACAGGCATTCCTCAAGGTGACTTGCAGGTGGCTCAGGCCCTGAGTCACATGGCCTTCGGGGGCAGACTCAGTACTTTTCTGTTTGCTTTTATTTTGGGTTAGTTTTTATTTTTAAAATTGTTTTTTATATTTTTATTGATTGACTGATTGGTTGAGACAGGGTCTCTCTGTGTCACCCAGGCTGGGGTGCAGCAGTGCCATCTCAGCTCACTGCAACCTCCGCCCATCCCAACCCTCCACCAGCCCCAGGCTCAAGCAATCCTTCCACCTCAGCCTCCTGAGTAGCTGGGGCTGCAGATGCACACCACCACACCCAGCTAATTTTTTTTTTTTAAGTATTTTTAAAGAGACAGAGTTTCGCCATGTTGCCCAGGTTGGTCTTGAGCTCCTGAGCTCAGGCTATCCACCTGCCTCAGCCTCCCAAAGTGCTGGGAGTATAGGCGTGAGCCACCTCGAAATCCCCTTCCTTCCTCCCTGCCAGCCCCAGAAACCACCATTCTACTTCCTGTATTTATGATTTGGCTACTTTAGGCACCTCATGTAAGTGGAATCATACAATATTTATCCTTTTGTGAGTGACTTATTTCACTTAGCATGACAGTGTCAAGGTTCATCCATGTTGTAGCGCATGTCACAATTTCCTTTCTTTTTAAGGATCAGAATACTCCATTGTATGTCTATTCCACATTTTCTTTCTTCATTCATCCATCAAGGGACAGTTGGGTTGGTTCCACATTTTAGCTACTGTGTATAATGCTGATATAAACATGAGTGTACACATATCTCTTCAAGTCCTTGCCTTCAGTTCTTTTGAATATACTCAGAAATGGAATTGCTGGATCATACTGTGATTCTAGTTTTTATTTTTTGAGGAACCACCATAGTGTTTTCCATAGCAGTTGTATCATTTTATGTCCCTACCAACAATGTGTAAGAATTCCAGTTTCTCCTCGTCCTGGCCCAAACTTGTTATTTTCTGCTTTTGTTTGCTTGTTTTAACACAGATCCTAACGAATGTGAGGTTTTTTTCTCATTGCGGTTTTAATTTGCATTTCCTTGATAATTAGTGATACTGAGCATATTTTCATATGCTTGTTGGCCATTTGTATATGTTCTTTGGAGAAATGTCTATTAAAGTCCTTTGCCCATTCTTCAACTGGGCTGTTTAGTTTTTTGTTGTTGAGTTGTAGGAATTCTTATATATTTTAGCTATTAACCCCTTATCAGGGGTTAATATTTTCTCCCATCCCATTGGCAGCCTTTTCACTCTATTGATTCTGTCCTTTAATACACAGAATTTTTCAATTTTGATATAGTTTAATCTATTTTCTCTTTTGTTGTCTGTGCATATGGTGTCATATTCTGAAAATATTTCTATGTCATCATAATAAAGTAAATGCTATTTGTAGTGTGCCATGATTAATACTTTTTTCTGCATGCCTTTGTGTTTTCCGTGGAATTAATAATTGTTATATTTTGCTTTATTGCTTTGTTTCTTTCTTAGTTTTCTATGTATTTATCTCTCCTTCCTCCCTAAACTCTCCCTCATTTGTGTAAATCTCCTACTACAATCACCCACATTCAATACAGTAATCCCCACTTATCCAAAGTTTCACTTTCCGCAGATTTATTTACTTGAGGTCAACCATGGTCCAAAAATTTTAAATGGAAAATTCCAGAAATAAACAATTTGTAAGTTTTCAGTGGCGTGCTATTCCGAGTGGCACGATGAAATCTTGTGCTGTCTGGCTTCGTCCCACCTGGAATGTGAATCATCCCTTTGTCCAGTGGATCCGCGCTGTAGACACTACTCTCCCATCAGTCACTCAGCAGCCGCCCCAGTTACTACATTAACTGTCGCAGGATCGCAGTGCTTCTGTTCAAGTAATCCTTATTTTACTTCATTACAGGCCCCAAAGTGCAAGAGGAGTGTTGCTGGTGAATCCGATATGCTAAAGGGAAGCTGTAAAGTACTTCCTTTAAGTAGAAAGGTGAAAGTACTTGACTTAATAAGAAAATTAAAAAAACAAAATTGTGTGCTGTGGTTGCTAAGCTCTACAGTAAGAATGATTCTATTCATGAAATTGTGAAGAAGGAAAGAAATTTGTGCTAGTTTTGCTGTTGCACCTCAAGCTACAAAAGTTACAACACCTGTGTGTGATGAATGCTTAGTAATGATGGAAAAGGCATTAAATTTGTGGGTGCTAGACACGAACAGAAACGTGTTCTGATTGATGGTAATCAGGTTCCACTAGGGGTATTGGAACGCATCCCTGAGGATAATGGGGGACTACTGTATTCTACCAACTTATTCCTCTTGAAGAATTCCCTTCGGATTTCTGACTGCTGTGTCCTGGACTGCTTGATGACAAGGCCAGCTGCCCTGGTTGTCACCTGGAGACTGTTCTGCACTTTTCTCCTGGGTCGAACTCCTCACTTGCTAGATCCCATGTCCTCCCCTTCTGGGTTGAGTGCCTTCTTTGGGGGAACATATACCCATAGCTTTCTTTTTGTTTTATTTTTTATTTACCTATTTATTTATTTTATTTTATATTTTGAGACGGAGTCTCCCCTGTTGCCCAGTCTGGAATGCAGTGGTGTGACCTCCTCTCACTGCAGCCTCCACCTCCCGGGTTCAAGCAATTCTCCTGCCTCAGCCTCCCAAGTAGCTGGGACTACAGGTGCGTGCCATCATGTCTGGCTAATTTTTGTATTTCTAGTAGAGATGGGGTTTCTCCATGTTGGCCAGGCTAGTCTCAAATTCCTGACTTCAGTCTCAAATTCCTGATCCAACCACCTTGGCCTCCCCAAGTGCTGGAATTACAGGCGTGAGCCACCACGCCTGGCCGCATATATACCTATACTTTTCTAAAAGGATGTGTTTGAGGTGAAATCTTAAGACCTTGCATTTCTAAAAGTGCCTCACATTTAATCAGATAGTTTGACCAGGTATAAATTTCTAAACTGGAAATATTTTTCCCTCTGACTTTTGAAGGCTTGCTCCATTGTCTTCTAGTTTCTGCTGAAATGTCCAAGGCTATTCTGTTTCCTAATCTTTTATAGAGACTCTGTTCTCTCTTTCTGGAAGCTGTGTCCTCAGTAGGTCTTTTCTTGTAAGAGAAGGGATCTCATTGCCACCTAGGTTGGAGTTTAGTGACACAATCATCACTCACTGCAGCCTTGACCTCCTGGGAGTGAGGATCCTCCTGCCCCAGCCTCCTGAGTAGTTGGGACTACAGGCTCATACCACCATGCCTGCTCAGCCTTAGTGTGTCTTGAAGTGAATCGATTTCCATTCATTGTGCTGGGCACCCAGTGAGTCCTCACCGACAAACTAATCATCTTCATTTTGGAGAAAATTTCAAAGAAGTACCTCTGTAATGATTTTATTTTTTCTTTCAGGAACTCCTTAACTATTCAAATACTGGCCCTCCTGGACCAGTTCTCTATATTTCTTATGTCTTTTTTTCACCTATTTTTCATCCCGTTTTGCTCTTCATTCTGGAAATTTTCTCCAACTCTTCAACAGTTTTTTGTTGTTTTTAAAAAATGTATCTTATCGTATTTCCAAAAGCCTTTTGTTTGTTCTTTGACTATTCCGTTTTTTAGAGTATCTCGTTCTTTTTTCATGGATGCAATATTTTCTCTTATTTCTTTGAGGATGTTAGTAATGTTTTGCTGTTGTTTCTGTTGAAGTGTTTCCCACCATGCTTAATCTCTTCTTTGTCCAAGTTAATTTTTTTTCTGATTGTTGAAAAGACAAGTCACAAACTGGGAGAATATATTATAGCACAAATAATGCACAAAGCATTACTCTCCAGAATACATGAAGAATTCTTACAAATCAGTAAGAAGACAACTCAATTAAAAAAGAGCAAAATACATGAATGAGAATTTCACAGCAGAAAAATATGAATGAAAAATAAACCACAAGAAAAGACTCTCAGCCTTATAGAAATCAGGAAAATGTAAATTAGGACCACAGGAAGATTTTCCATGGAAAAGGAGTCCCACAGTGGCAAGCATTACAGAGGCAGGAATCAGCAGGGATCCTTATATGCTCTTAATGCAGTGTAAATTGCTGCAACCACTTTAGAATATTGTGATTTCATTACTAAGTGTAAACCCTGGAGATACACATGCATGCAAGCACCCGGAGACAGGAGCAGGGATATTCATAGCAGTGCTGTTTATTGTGATAAAAACATGGAAACCACCCTAATGTCCTTAACAGTAAAATGAATTAATTGTGGCATCACCATATAATGAAATCCTATACAGCAGTGGCAATGAGTCTAACATAGCTGTGGCCAACTACAAGAAGGAATCATAGAATTATAATGCAGAGTGAGAAAAGCCTGTTGCAGAAGACTACATAAAACAGGATCCGACACTTGTAAGGCTTCGAAACAAGCAAAATTAAACGATATTGTTTAGGTTTTCATACATATGTGATAAAAGTGTGTTTGTTTGTTTTTAATGAGAAAATGAGTCACAGAATTTAAGATAGTAGTTGCTTCTGTAGGGAAGGCAGGGGAATGGGACAAGGAAGAAGCTCACAGCATTGGTCATGCTCTCATGCTGAAGTTGGGTTCAAAGGTGCTCATTATTACAATGCTTCATAATGATGGCCATACATTGGGTGTTTCTAGGACAATCTTGGTTTACACCTGTTGTCTCAACATAATTATTCAGTGCAAGCCTTTCCTTTCTCAGAAAGGTCCTAATGTAGATAATAAATGATTTTGGCCAACATTTCTTATAAAATGCAACATGTATCTCTTTTTTATGTATCTATTATTCCATAATCTATACAGTTGTTTTTTTGTTTTTGTTTTTAGTTTTTTTTATTTGTTTTGGTTTTTTTTGTTGTTGTTGTTTGTTTCTTTGAGACAAGTCTCTCTCTGTTGTCCAAGCTAGAGTGAAGTGGCATGATCTGAGCTCACTGCAACCTCCGCCTCCATGTTCAAGTGATTCTTGTGCCTCAGCTTATTGAGCAGCTGGGACTACAGGTGCCCGCCACCACGCCTGGCTAAATTTTTGTATATTTAGTAGAGACAGGGTTTTGCCATGTTGCCCAGGCTAATCTCGAACTCCTGGCTTCAAGTGATCTACCCACCTAAGCCTCCCAAGGATAGGATTACGCTAAGATTATAGGCATAAATCACCGCACCTGGCCTCCATAATCGATATAGTTTTTAATACTGGGGTCACAGCCTGGCCATAGTCTCATGGGATGTTTGTGGTTTGACCTTAACAACCTTGTGAACCAGCCTGGGTAACTGTCCTTGGGACCTCAATGAACCAAGCCCTGGAGCACCCAGTCCCCAGACCCCTCTGGCCACTCTGCCTCCCTGTGCCCTGGACCCCACACCTCACCTGTCCTGGGCCCCATCCTGTCCTCTCCTCCACTTCTCACTGCCTGTGGAGCCATCTTCCAGGGGCCCTGAAACCTCACCCACAATCCAGGTCCACCCAGGGCCCCTGTGCCAGGCCCCATGCTGGGTGATGTTGGGGACCCATCCTGGGGGCAGCTGGAGGTGGAAACTGACAACACAGTGGATCAGGGCTGTGGCACAGACCAGGCTGTGACACTGCAGAGGAGAGGGCTTAGCCCAACCTGGGACCCAGGGAAGGCTGCCTGGAGCTGTTTTGAAGTCTGATGGGAGTGAGCTGGATGGGGAAAGTAGGGGGAAGAGTGCTCCAGGCAGACAGGACCAGGTGCAGACAGCAGGGTAAGGAGGCACAGCTGGGGACGCAGCTCACAGGTCGCTGTGAGCAGAGCACAGGGCAGTGCCTGGCAGAAGTGGGGCTGGAAAGGGCGCCTCCTGGAGCCTCGAATGCCAAGCCCAGCGTCTTGGACTGTATCCTGAAGGCAGCAAGGAAGCCCTGAAGGCATTAGAGTGAAGCAAGGAGAACTGTCAGGCCAGGTGAGTCATATCAAGTGAGGTGAGAGCGAAATTGGGAGAGAGAAGGGGAAGGAGACAAGGCAGCAGAGAAATTTTATTGTTCTGCTTCATCCTGGGAACCCACTCCCTGACAGCCTCCTCCGCCTGTCCTGCACCAACCACCCCCACACCTATCCATATACACACTGCAGAGCGGGTAGGGGAGGAATAGCTCTGTGGTCTTGTGTGCAGGTGCTGCTATGGGACTTCCTGGGTTCACATCCCAGCCTTGCCACATGTCCTACCTGTGTAACTTTGGGCAGGTGGCTCAATGTCTCCATGTGTCCAGTTTCTTTGTAAAATGAGGATGATGGAAGTACTTACCTCACTGAAGCTTAACTGAATCACAGGCGCCTGGCACATAGTAAGCTTTCAATCACTGTGAGTCGTCATGGTCACTGGGGTGACACCACCTGCTCTCCTCCAAAACAGAGGAGACTATACCCGAGGAAGAAGAAACTGGAGAAAGAACAGGAAGGTTTGATGGCAGTGACTAGTCTCGAGACGGTGGTCCCCAGCACGGGGCTGGATGTGTCCCCACCGGTACACGGGCCCAGATGCAAGGCCTCTGGTGTGTCTGCCGCTGCATCCTCCGTTCCTAGGGTGGTGACTCAATAAATGTATGTGCTGAGTGAATGAAATGTCATGACTTCCAGATGACTTCCAGGTACCCCACTGGTGTGGTTTGACTGTGTCCCCGCCTAAATCTCATCTTGAACTGTAGCTCCCACAGTCAGGTGTTGTGGGAGGGACGTGAGTCATGGGGGTGGGTTTTTCCCATGCTGTTTTCGTGATAGTGACTAAGTCTCACAAGATCGGATGGTTTTATAAAAGGCAGTTCTCCTACACACGCTTTCTTGGCTGCTGCCATGTAAGATGTGCTTTTGCTCCTCCTCCTTCTTCTGCCACCATGATTGTGAGGCCTCCTCAGCCACATGGAACTGTGAGTCCATTAAACCTGTTTTTCTTTATAAATAATCCAGTCTCATGTATGTCTTTATAGCAGCATGAGAACAGACTAATACACCCACTTACAAATAAAGCCCTGAGGTCTCTTCCCCACCCTTGCTTGGGTGGGTGCTGTGAGTGGAATGTGTAGTCCCTGATGCACCATCTCCAGCCCTTATGGTTTATGGTTCCTCACTGGGCTGTGTTCAGCAACATCTGTCCTGCTGTCTCCCCTACCCTGGGCTGTCCCTGCTCTTGCCACTTTCCCAGGTAGTGGGTGAGGACTGAGGGACACCCAGCCCCAGCCTGGGGCCCAGGGACCAGGAGACACCTTGGGAGGATTGGGTCACTTCAGGCAATTCCCTTCACCTCTCTGAGCCTCTTGAAAATGGGCACAATGATCCCTAGGTGTCAGAGGTGTGGAGAGCATCATGGGAGATGATATCCCTGAAGTGAGGCACTTGTGATCTGTGTGTCAGCGTTGCCAGGCTGGGACTAGGGTGAACCTGTGAGGCACCTGGGGTGCAAGTTCTCCCTGGGTCTGGCCCTGTGCTCAGTAAATGCTGGTAAATGCTGTCTTTTACTACGTAAGGGGCAAGGCTGTCAAGAGTGCCTGGAGCAATGGCCTACAGCCAGGCCTGGGGACAGGGTCTTCCTGGGCTGGGGATGGTTTGAAACTCAAGTGGCAAGAAGAAAACCGGAGCCAGGAATCAGACCAAGAGGCCCCCTCCCACTCAGGACCACCCTTTCCCCACCCCTCACCCCGTTCTCCCCAGGAGCCCAATAGACACATCATTTCTCTTCCCCTCCAGGAGTGAGCTCCAGCGGGGGATTGTGGCCTGGTTTCCCAGGCTCTGCCCCTTGAACCCCCAACCTGTCTCCGAGGAGATGCCTTCCCAGCCTCAGGCCATAGTCCGCCCAGCCCACCCTGGGAATGACCCAGCACCGACACCAGATGGCACTTCTGTATGTGAGCGGGTTTCTACATGACTGTACGTGTGTGCATATCCATGTGTGGAGAAGGCTATTTCTTCATGTGATCTTGTATGGGTAGCTGAGTCTGTGTGCGCTTGGAAATGTGCTATGAGTGTGTGTGCCTGTGTGTGTGTGTGTAAGTTCCCAGATGTCAGCTTGTTGCTTGCGTCACCATTAGCATGTACCTGGGTGTCCTGGTTAGAGGGTCATGTGTATGTGCCTGTGCCTTTGTGTAACTGGCCCTTGGGGTGTCTGGATGTACCCTAGATGAAGAGAGCTTTGCTATACATCTGTGTGGTTGTATGCTTCTGAGTGTGTTGCTGTGCATTTGGAGGGGTTTGTGTAAAATTACTAGGTGCCTAGTCTAGGAGCTGAGACAAACAAGACAATCACAGTGGTGTGTGATGCTGTGCGTCCATGGAGTTTCAGAGAAAGGGAGGATGAACCCTACCTGCAGGGAGATGGAAGTCTTTCCAGAGGAGAGTGGGAGAGCCTTCAGACGGAGGGAACCGCAGGAAAACAGGTGCAGAAGTTGGAAAGCACGTATTGAAGCAAGGCTGGAGATGTCTCCTCACTTAAGAAGACCTGGAATGGTGGGATATAGGACAGGAGAAGGCAAAGAGTATGTTCAGTATGGTCATGGCTTCTGCGGGGCTTGCTGTGGGATCGCAGGTCTAGGCTCTGGAAACTGAGGGAGAGGGACAGCCCTGGTGAGGATGGAGAACAGGCAGCACCAGGTGGACCAGCCTTACCCCAGGTTTCTAGGGAGATGGATGGCATAGCTCCCGATCGTTCTTAGGCTGATACTTCTCTTTCCCAGGTGTGATGGCCTGTTTACCCAACCAGACCCAACCAGATCCTAGGGTGGTGCTGGAGTGAGGGGGATGGGGAGCTCTCTGGGGCAGGAATCCCTGAGCCCTGCATCCTCATTGCTGGCTCTGCTGCTGACATCATAATGCTGGAGGTAGGAGAAAAGCCATGGGGATTTCGGGTCCAGCATGTCCCATCAGGCTGATGCTCTGCGCCCATGAGTAGTGGGTAAAAAAAACAAGGACTTGGGAGCTGAAGGCTTGGATTTAAACCCTGACTCTACCACACACTTGTCTGTGACCTTGGGCAAATCACCTAACTTGTACTTTCAGTTTCTCTGTGCCTCAGTTTCCTGATCTATAATCAGGGGATGATAATAGCACTGATGCCTGTCAATAGTATTGATGTGTGGATTAAACTAGTAATATGTTAAAAATGCTTATAATAGCACCTGGTCCAATAACGAAAAGCGATGGAAACATTAGCTACTATTGTATTATTATTTCCTTACATTCTCACAATCACTATATGAGGCGCATATTATTTCCTTAATTTCAAGAACACAGGCTTTGGACTCACCCAGGCCTTGGTCTGAATCCTGACTCTGAATCCACCCCTAGCTGTGTGAACCCGGGAAAGCTGCTTCCCCTCTCTGCGTTTCAGAGTCCCTATGCATGGAATGAGGCTGCTGTCAGGAATGAATGGAATGATACATGCAAGGTTCTGAGCCGGGTGCCTGGGGCAGGGTACACATTTCTGACAGGTCATACAAGGTGAGGACCCAGAACCAGCATAGTTAAATGACTTGGCCAGGGTCTCAGGGCTAGTAAGGAGCAGGGCTGGGACTGGAACATGGAAGGTCTGATCAGAGACCCAGGGGCCTCTCCCCTGACAGGCTGCCTCTCCTTTGGGTCTTGGCGTCTCCATCTATAAGGCGAGTTGCTACACTGAGAGGGCCTGCTGGGTGGTTCAGCCAGGAGGGAGAGTGCTGAGTTCAGACTGCAGGGCCGGAAGAGAGTGGAGGAAGCCCAAACCCCCAACCAGGACCAGAATTGTGGTCCTGTGACCAGAGCCTTCTGCTTTACCCAGAGATCTGCCCCTGCACCCAGCCCCTCACCAGAACAGGCTCCATGGTGGGGGCCCCCAGTGCCGCATATTTCTCCATCTGTTCCCTACCAATCATCCTGTGAACTTGGGTGAGTCTCCCAACCTCCCCCAGCTTCGGCGGCCTCATCTGGGCACCACTCAAGCTCACTGTTGGTGGAAGTGCCTGACTTGTACATCAATGGCTAGCACTTGCTGGGTACCTGCTGGGTGCCAGGCTCTTTTCTAGGCACTTTACCTGCATTAATTAAGTTGGGTACCAGCCCTGTAAGTGGCATACTGCTCCCAGGATGGGATGAGGTCCTACACCCTGGGTGGGGGAACAAAGTAGATAACAGAAGAAAATTGCTGTGAACGGGGCTAGGCACCTGGTAAATGCTACATACATGTTTATTTCCTCATTATTATTATTGCCAGAACTTCCAAGTTGGTTTTTGTTTTGTTTTGTTTTAGAGATGAGGTCTCACTATGTTGTTCAGGCTGAATTCAAACTCTAGGCTCAAGCAATCCCCTTGCCTCAGCTTCTTGAGTAGCTGGGGCTACTGGTGTGAGCCACCACACTCATCTCTGGCACTTCCAAGTTTACGAAACACCAGGACCTCCATGCTTCTCTGGGAAAGTGGGGCACAGGGAGCAGGCATTATTACTCTCATTTTTGCTGCATTCATCTGTTCTCCATTCATTCATTCATCAACCCAGCATCCATCCAAGGACCAAGCCTGGGCCAGGTGCTCTGAAGACCCTGACAAGAGGCTGGGGGCTTCTAGCTTTGCTCAGGGGCAGAAAGCCCACTGGCCTTCAAGGGTTGGGGAGTGAGACCCACTCCAGTGGGTGGTTGCCTGGCAGGGATGGGGACCCAATGAGACCAGATCTGATTCTTCAATAAAAGCTTTCAAGAAAATAGATCTAGATTTTTGTGTAAAATATCCTGATCTTTTATCTTTTAAATGTTTGCAACCGATTTGATAAAAACAAGCACAGGGGCTCACGCATGTAATCCCAGCACTTTGGGAGGCTGAGGTGGGAGAATTGCTTGGACTTCAAGACCAGCATGGGCAACATAGTGAGACCTCATCTCTACTAAAAATAAAAAATCAGCCAGACGTGGTGATGCATGCCCATAGTCTCAGCTACTCTGAAAGTTGAGTCTGGGAGATCCAGGCTGCAGTGAGCTGTAATCACACCACTGCATGCCAGCCTGGGCAACAGAGTGAGATGCTGACTCAGACAAACAAGCAAAAAAAGAGAAGAAAGAAAGCTACTGTGCAGGCTGTGTCCTGTTCATGGAATGAATGTTTAACATCCTCCCATAGCCCTCATCACCCTGTAACCCTGGCCTGGCATTCCAGACCCTTCTCTATTTGGGCCTTTCTCTCCTCCCCTCGCCTCACCTCTTGAGGACCTTGCTCTGGGATGCCCACCGTCTGTCACACCTTCTTCTTTCCCAAGCCCGATCACATCCTTTGCCTAATTTTTGAGGCCATGTACACAGGTGCTGCTCTATACACAGAGATTCAAAAGCAAGCAGAAACGACAAAGACCCTCCCCTCAGAGAACTTACATTCTAGGGGGGAGCCAGAAAATAAAGAAATCAGGAAAATCATGACCGATGGCAATAAGGACTATGCACAAAAACTAAAGTGGGGAATGAGGGCTGGGGCTGCTGAGGCAAGGAAGACGCTGGAATTTTAAACAAGGCTGCCACAGAGGCTCTTGGTGGGCCAGACCCAGCCCAGGACTTTCCCACTTTGGGAGAAGCCTATGCACCTGGGAGTCAAGTGGCTGAATCTGGGTCAGTCCAGCAGGGTTTCCTGGAGGAGGCGTCCAGTGATGGCCTTGGAGGATGGGAAGGGGGTGGTCACTATGCAGGGTATGAGGGTCCTGAGGAGAGATTCCTAGTGGAGCTGGGAGTTAATTCACTCCTGACTTATTGGGTACCAGACACAGTGGGTCGGGGACAGCCCTCACCCCAAGACTGGGCCTTGAACCCAGACTATTGGCCCAAGCCCCTCATTACCAGAAGCCCTTTGGCTCCCACCAGGTCCCATTCTCTTGCATCAGGAACTACCGGGGCTGAGGCAGCAGGTGGCTGTGTCTGGAGCTAGTCAGGGAGAACACACACCAGGCAGGAACAAGGCCAAGCAAAGGCCTGGTGACCGGACTCTGGGTGGCCCGTGGGGCAGGCCAGTGGACACAGAGGACGCTGAGCTGGGCCTTCTTAGTGGCTCTCCTACCATCCCCTGCCAATGTTTGCCAAGAAGGGCAGTTGTGGCCAAGATGCCACAGGCCACTCTTCTTTTATTTATGGATTTCATTTGTCCCATGCATCATGCTGACATCTCGGAATTAGGCGGCTGCAGGGGCCCTGGCCTGGCTCCTCCATGATCCAGCCTGTGCTTAGGCCAGCTGGGCCCCGAGGCATTTCTCTGCTACTGATTTGTGCCCGAGGCCCCGGGGGATGGGGTGGTTCAACTGCTATTTGTGGAAGGCCCTGGGGTGTGCCAATCTGACCAAGAATCGTTCCTTATCCCTGGGCTCAGAGCAAGTTCATTGTCCCCATTTTGCAGGTATGGAAGGCGAGGCCCAAGGTGACATGGTGAGTCTGTGGCAGAGACCCTGAGACTGCTGCGTCCCAGCTGGCACTTGCCACCATCTGGTCCAGCTTGGGATTTTGTCACCCAGGCCTCCCAGCCAGGAGGAGGGTGTTGCTCGTTCCCTATCAGTGGGGATGGGTGAAGGGAAAAGCAAACTGGGGGAGGCAGAGTGTATTAGTCTGTTCTCACTCTGCTGTAAGGACATACTGGAGACTGGGTAACTTATAAAAAAGAAAGGAGGTTTTTTGTTTGTTTGTTTGTTTGTTTTGTTTTGTTTTGTTTGCGACAGTCTCACTCTGTTGCCCAGGCTGGAGTTGGAGTGCAGTGGTGCAATCTCAGCTCACTCAACCTCCACCTCCTGCATTCAAGTGATTCTCCTGCCTCAGCCTCCCAAGTAGCTGGGATAAGAGGCACACACCACCACGCCCAGCTAATTTTTTTTTTTTTTTAGTAGAGGGGATTTTGCCGTGTTGGCCAAGGTGGTCTTGAACTCCTGACCTCAAGTGATCCGCCAGCCTCAGCCTCCCAAAGTGCTGGGATTACAGGCATGAGACACTGTGCCCAGCCTATAAAGGAAAGTTTAATGGGCTCACAGTTCCACGTGGCTGGGGAGGCCTCACAATTATGGCAGAAGGTGAAGGAGGAGCACATTTTCAACTTTTCTGTGTGAGAAATGTCAGGGTACAAAGTTGGTTGGGGGAGATAAAACTGAGGAGATACCCCTGTTGAACTCCTATTTGAAGACAGTTCCCCCTTTTCCAGCTCTTGGTAGCAGAACACAGTGGGTAAAAGTGCAGGCTTTGGGGTCCAGCTACCTCGATGTGGCTCCTGGCTGTGGCCTTGAACCAGTTACTTAACCTGCCTCCATTTCTTCACCTAAAAAGTAGAGATAATGGTGTACTACCCCATCAGGTGGTTGGGAGGCTGTGATGGGAATGTATGTAAGTCGTCGGAATGGAGCCCACACAAGGTGGGTGCTCCGTAAATGTGGGCTGCGCCATGGTTGGCCCATTCCTCGGAGAGCTCTCAGCAGGGTCATTAACATGGGCCATGGAGAAAAGCCACGTGGCACCTGGGGATGGGCCAGCACTGTGAGGGGGTTGAATTGCCTCCTCTTATTCCTAGACACACACACACACACACGCACACACGCTCACACACACACGCACACCAGCCAACTCTGCACAATCAATCAGATTTATTACAACTTGTATAGGACTGTTAATTCTTTATTTTAATTTTTAAAATTTAATAACATTGTGTTGTTTTCACTGTTCATTTTTAAGATTAAAGTCTATCTGAAGCAAGTCATGCTGGTTTTCCATTTGCAGAAATAATAAATGTTTCCTTTTAAAATAAAATTTAAGAAGTGAGTTGATCTCTGAACTATCTTTACAATATTTCTGTAAATCTAAAACTGTTCTAAATGAAATACTTAAAAAAAATACCCAGGTTCATTTTGTTTTCTTTTAGAGAAAAGTGAGTCGATTAAAGGGAGGTATGAAGTAGATGCTGGTGAATGCTGCTTCACTGGGAACTGGTTTCAGCCTGCTTTCCTCCCAGCCCTGATGGACTGTTCACAGGAGAGGGCCTGGGGAGGCTGGAGAGGGGAGAGGAATAAGTATGGGTGACAAAGTCCGGAGTTCTTTGGGAGTGGGGGCAGGGTGTCTCCAAGGGTCCCTCTCATAGGTGTGACAGAAGTGAGTTTAATGACAGGTGAAGGGATGATTAAATTCCCCGAGACAGCAACCGTGGGGAGCGGTTACCACCCCTGGACTCACAGGGCAAGGCAGGCAGCAGTACTGGAGCCCTGTGAGGGCCGAGGCAGTGGAAGAGGGCCAGTGGCCTTCGGTACAGGAACACAACTGGCTCAGCAGGGACGGAACCAGGGAGTGAACCCGCCAGCCTCTCTCTCCTTCCCAGCCGCAGAGCTCCTGCTCCTCCTTCCTGCTGAGCGAACCCACCAGAAGCCAGAGGCCAGGGCGCTCATGTGAGGCGTCAGTCCACGGAGCAGAGGCAGAGAACGCAGCTGCAGGCCCAGCGGAGAGGACCGAGTCCTGGCAGGTGGAGCTGGGAGGGCAGAAGCTCGGCGGATTTGTGGGAAGAGCCTGGAAGCCAGAGTCAGCTGCCTCGTGTCACACCTACTGTGTGCCATGGGATGCGCCGCTTCTCCTCCCGAGCCTTGGTTTCCTCATCTGTCCACTGGGGCAGCCGACAGTTCCCCCTAGGAGTGCAGAGAAGCCTCCATGGGTCAATGTAGGCTGTGTGTAAGCCCTGGGCACACAGTAGGCTTGCTGGTCAAACAGAATACCATCTGCCCTTTCCAAGAGAGCACAGAGCCCCTGCTGTCTCCTCACAGTCACTGGCGGGATGCCACACTCTACCAACTTCCTCTAAGCCACTTTGGGGGCAGTAATGTCCCCTGCACAGGTCCCTATTGGTCCGGCCACCACCAGTTTGCTCAAACCAGGCCTCCAGCCTACAATGCCAGAATGCTCCTTGGCATCTCTAATCCTATCACACACACTGAGTCTCACCTCGTCACCCCATCAAGGTACAGAGGAGGAGCCCAAGGTCCCAGGAGGGAAGTGACTAGTCCAAAGTTGCTAAAAGCTAGTGGCCGGTCAGTGGGACTGCCAGGAGCTGGTTTGGTGAGAACATTGCTGGGGAGGCCCTTCCCCTAGAGCCCGCCTGATTCCTGGCCTGAGGGGCCTCCCCAGGAGGCAAGAGAACCCTGGTCAAGGCTTCTGGATCCTTCATTTTCCAACCTCATTAAACACCTGCAGATCCATTTGCTACCTAAAATACAAGAGGGAACCCCAAGGAAAAAAAATGTTCAAATTGAAGAAATAAATAAACACAGGCTTGCAGGAGTACAAGTGCCCTGTGAAGTTCCAGTGATTTAAATACCCACCCATCTCTAACAGTACCCCCCACCCCCATTTCTTTACAAATATCTGATGGCCTCTTGGTCTCGAGTAAAGAAATTACAAAAGTACCTCCAAGCCCCTCCTTCCTCTCATGTCCTCCCTTGGCCTGGCAGGGAAAGTCCTGGCTCCGATCCCTGACTGTGCTGACTGGCTGTGTGGTCCTGAGCGCGTGACTGTCCTCTCTAGGCCTCAGTGTTTCCCACCGGTATAAAGGAATAATGGTCCTTCTCCTAGTCTCATCCGGCTAGTCTAGGAGAAAACACCTGGCCCCAGCCATTCTTCTTTCCTCACCTTCCAACAGCCCCACCGTGCTCCAGCCACACTGAACTTCCTGCCACTTCCCAAATATATCACAAGTGTTAGGGAAGGTGCGTCAGTTAGATTTTGTTGTGTAATAAACTGCCTCCCAGTTGCACCTGTTGATTTAAAACAATAAGCATTTATGGTTCCACTGGACAGTTGTGTTGATGTCACTGTGTTTATTGTTGTACCTGAATCAGGACGTCCCGTCTGTGACAGGTTGATTACACACTTGGCCCCAGGTCTCCACCCCCCTCCCATATCTGTGACCCTTGCAATGTGACTTCACAGTTCCTCCCATCAAGCGGGTTGGTGGAGAGGGGGTGGTGCCATTTCCCTACCCCTCCATCTGGGCCGGCCTATGAATTGCTTTGACCGACAGAATGTGGCAGCGTGACGACAGGCCAGTTCTCAGCCTCAGCTGTAAGAAAGAGGCCCTACATGCTTCTTTTCACTGTTCCGGGCCATCACTGCTGCCGTGAGAATGACTGGGCTTGGCTGCTGGAGAATGAGAGACCCCATGGAGGGAGGCCTCAGCCACCGCAGCCCAGGCCCACCCAGACCTGAGAGCCCCTAGTCAACCAGGGTCAACGAATTGTCTCAGTTTGCCCAGGATTAAGGTTTCTCCTGGGACATGGGTCTTTCAGGGCTACCACTGGGACAGTCCCAGGAAAACCAGGAATGTTGATCACCCTAACCTGACCCACCTGCTGACTCAGGTAGAGGAACAAATCCTGCTGAGATCCGAAGAACTGCCCTGCTGGCCTGTAAATGCCGACTGTTTTAAAGCAATTACTGCATTTGGAAAGTGGTTTGCAATACAGCAAAATCTTCCTCATACACCTTCTCCATCTCTGTGTGAAGAACTCAGAGTTGCTGCCCATGGCTGCCATGTGCACTGCACAACTTCAGGGAGAACCAGTCCCAGAGAACGCATTGTGAATGGCGCTGCTTAGGATTGTGCAGGACGGAAGTCCTAGAAAAACTCAGCCAGGCTCCAGTTCAAATGTCACCTCCTCTCTGAAGCCTTCCCAGACTCCCCTGGATCTAATTTACTGGGGGAAAAGGAACCTCCTGTGCTAAAAAGAGCACAAGTTTTAGCGTCAGACAGGCCTGGTTCAGAGGCCCTGCTGCTTACATACGGAGCCAGTCATTTGAACCTCACACAGAGACTGGGAATGGCCGCAGCTGCCATTCTTGGGGTTGTGATGAGGAGAGAACACAGGGACAGTGCCTGGCAGACAGTGTGTGTTTCACAGAAGCACCAAGCCCGGGCGTCTCCCCACACAGCCCCGAACCCTCTTCTCTCTGTTCCCGCTGCTGTGGTTCCTTCCCTGGCTCCAAGAATTCCTTCCTCCACAAAACGCAGTCACTTCCTTGCTGGTGTCCCATCCCCCAGGCTTGCGCGCTGTATTATGTATTGAGGCCAAAGGGACTTTCTCTTTTTTAATTTTTAAAAAATTATACAGGAAAATGTACTTTTGATGTACAATCCTATGAATTCTAACTCGTACAAATGTATGTAACCACCACCATAATCAGAACACAAGGGACTTTCTTTTCAAGATTTGTCTTTTTTAATACTAAAATTTTGGAATAGATAACATATATACTTTGTAAAAAAAAAAATGCGTAAAAGTATAAAAGTTACTCAGTAAGAACTGTGTCTCCCACTGCTGGTTACTCCTCAGATACAATTTGTTGTTTTTAGTTTTGACAATTGTATACATGTGTAACTATTCAAAATAAAACATAGAACATTTCCATCATTCCAGAAGATTCCCTCATGCCACGCTCCTTCCTGGTCAGTCTCCACTCCCATCATCCCAGAGACAACAACTGAGATTTTTCATCACAGATTTGTTTTGCTTGTTCTAAAATGTACCCTTCCAGAGATATTTCATGCCTATGCAAGCATAAGTATGTAGAACTATCCTGAAGTTTCCAATTTTATATCACTGAAACCATATCTTGTTTTTTTGTACTTGATATATTTTGGAAATTGTTTTAGATCAGTAATAATTCTAGCCTACACACACGGTCCTTACCATATACCACTGATCTAAACGCTTTGTGAATATTTGCCTATTTAATTTTCAGCACAGTTTTGAGGTAGGTGGCATTATTGTTGCTATTGTTGTTGTTGCTGTTATTATTACTATCATCATTATCATTCTTACCAGTCCCATTTTAGAGACAGCAAAAACTGAGGCACAGAGAGATTAGGTTAAGGAACTGGCTCTAGGTCACACAGTCAGTAAATGGCAGAGCTGGGGTTAGAAGCCAGGCGTCCTAGCTCTAGAGTCTGTGTTCTGAGGGACCACATTCAACTGCTCTGGTGACTTCAAGCAATCTCAAGAAATTCCATTATATCAAGACACAGTCATTTATTTAACCAGCGTCCTCCTGATGGCTATTATTTGCCACCGTGAACAGGGATGCAATGGATAGCTCTGTCATTCATCTTTCTGGACATGTGGAAGTGTATCTGTTGAATTAATTCCTGGAAGCTGAATGCCTGGGTCACAGGGTGAGTGCAATTTTGTATTTGATAGGTATTGCCAGAATGTCCTCCCAAGAGTTATCAATTTATATTACCATTAACAAGGCAAGGGAGAGCTTACTGCCCTCCACTCTTACCAACATAAGATATTATCGACATTTTTTATCTGTGTTATCTAGCTGGGGAAAATTGTAACTTCATGCCATTTGTATTGGCATCTTCTCTTATTGTAATTTAGGGGGACATCTTTTCATGTATTTGGAAGCCATTTGCATACACTTTCTGTGAGCCATCTGTCCATGCCCCGTGCCCATTTTTTTCTTGGATTATTAATCTTTTAAAAAAAAGAGTGGTCTCTCTTAATATAATAGTTCATTCATTTTCTTTCCATTTTATTTATGGTATTTTCCTCCCAATCCGATGTGGTTAATTTTAGTGTGATCACATTTATCTTTTTTTTTTTTAATGGCTTCTGGGTTTGAATTATTTTGAGAAAGGCCTTCGCCTTTCCAGACAAAGAACAACAAAAGAATGAAACATGTTTGCTTCAGTACTTTCATGATTTCATTTATTTATCTTTCGATCTTTGATCCATTCAAAATTAATGTTGGTGTAAGAAGTGATATGCGGTTTCAACCTACTTTTTTCCAGTTACCTAAATATCATTATTAAATAATCCATTTTTACCCACTCATTAGAAAAACTACATTGTCATATGTGTTTGTGTCTAATTCTGGATTCTTTGTTTCTTGTGTCATCTTCCTAGCTACTCTTTTAGTTTTTATTGTGGTCTACTTTAGATATAAAGAAAAAATGCATAGATTTTCAAGTGTTTGGTTTGGTAAGTTTTGGCAATTGTATACACGTGTAACTATTCAAAATAAAACATAGAACACTTCTATCATTCCAGAAGATTCCCTCATGCTCCTTCCTGGTCAGTCTCCACTCCCATCATCCCAGAGGCAACAACTGATGTTTTACATCACAGATTTGTTTTGCTTGTTCTAAAATTTCATCCAGGTTGTTCTCTGAAGCAACAGTTTGCTCCTTTTCATTGCTCCATGATGTTTCATTACATGCATAATCCACAGTCTCTTTAGCCAGTTTCCTACCAATAGATACCTGGGCCGTTTCCAATTTTGGACAACTATGAATAAAGCCATTATGAACATTCTTATACAAATCTTTTTGTGAACGTGTTTTTTCATTTCTCTTGGTGGAACTGCTAGGTAGGAGGGTAGGTGTGTGTTAGTCATGTAAGAAACTATCAGACTTAAAAAATAAATTGTTGTACCATTTTCTATTCCTGCCAACAGTATATAAGAATTCCAGTGGATCCACAACTTTTGCTATATTTGTGATGTTGTCAACCTTTTCAATTTTAACTATTCTGGCGGTTGGGTGGTTGTATCTTATTGTGGTTTAATTTGTATTTACATGATGACTAATGGTGTTGAGCATTTCTTCCTTTGCTTATTGGTCATTTGCATAATTTTTGTGACGTGCCTGTTAAGATCTCTGGCCTAAATTAAAAATTAGGTTGTTTACCTTTTTAATTATTGAGTTGTAGGAGTACTTGATATATCCTGGATACCAGTCCTTTGTCTCGCACACACACACAGACATACACGTATTTACATTTTGTGAGTATTTTCTACCAATCTGTTACTCACCTATTCATTCTCTCTTTCTGTCTCTCTCACTAATTTTTTTTTTTTTTTTTGAGATAGAGTCACCCAGGCTGGAGTGCAGTGGTGCGATCATGGTTCACTGCAACTTTGACTTCCTGGGCTTAAGCAATCTTCCCACCTCAGCCTCCAGAGTAGTTGAGACCACAGACACATGCCACCACATCCCGCTAATTTTTTTTTTTTTGTAGAGATGGGGGTCTCACTATGTTGCTTAGGTTGATCTTGAACTCCCGGGCTCAAGCGATAACACCGCTTTGGTGTCCCAAAGTCATTTTTTCAGTGATGTCTTTTGATGGCAGAAGTGTCTAATTTCAAAATTTATAAATTGTTTTCTTTTATGGTTATTTTATGTTCTGACCTCTAAGAAATCTTTGCTTACCTCAGTGTCCCAAAAACATTCTATTTTTTTCCTTAGAAACTTTATGATTATGGCTTTTTCATTTATGTCTATGATCCATATAAATAAATGTTTGTGTTTGGAGTGAGATAAGGACTTTGTTTAACATTTTCCCATATCGATATACAGTTGTTCCAACACCATTTGTGCAAAAAGAAGTTCCTTCCCTGATGAATTGTTTTGGTCCCTTGGTTGAAACTCAACCATATACATGAGATCTATTTCTGAATTTTACGTTCTGTTCCTTTGTTCTATTTGCATATGCTTACATTGATATCACATTGTCTTGATTACTGTAGCTTTATAATAAGTCGTTAAGTCAGGCCGTGTTCTTCAAACTTGTTCTTCATTTTCAAGGTTGTTTTAGCTATTCTGGACGCTTAAATTCTCACATAAATTTTCAAATCATCTTGTCTACTTCTTTAAAAGAGCCTACTCTTACTATAATAGGGATTGTGTTGAATCTACAGGTCACTTTGGGGAGAATGGACATCTTAACCATATCATTAGCCATATTTTTAGACACATGTTTACATATATTTTATTTGCTGTTTCTAGTATTTGATATTTTCTGATGACAATGTAAATGATACTTTAAAATTTCATTTCAATTTTTTTCTAGCATATAGAAATAAAATTGATTTTTATAAACTCACCTCATATCCTGCAAACTTGCTAAATTTATTTACTAATTCTAGTAATTCTTCATAAATTCCACAGTTTTCTGATTAAACAATATATCATATGCAAATTCCACATTTTAACTCATTCCTTTCCAATGTTTGTGTTTTTTATTTCGGTTTTTTTGAGGCAGGGTCTCAGTCTGCCACCCTCTGTCACCCAGGGTACAGTGCCGTGGCACGATCATGGCTCACTGTAACCTCAACCTCCTTGGTTCAAGGGATCCTCCTCACTCAGCCATCCGAGTAGCTAATTATCATTAGCCAGGCTAGTGTGTGTGTGTGTGTGTGTGTGTAGAAATAAGGTCTCACTATGTTGCCTAGGCTGGTCTTGAAATCCTGGCCGCAAGTGATCCTCCTGCCTTGGCCTCCCAAAGTGCTGGGATTACAGGCGTGAACTACCATGCTTGACCCCTTTTATTTTTCTTACTTTAATGCACTAAAACTTCCAGCTCAATGACAAATACACATGGTGAAAGGAAACATTCTTGCCTCATTACTGAACTTAGGAAAAAGAGATTAAATGTTTCACCATTAAGCATAATGTTAGCTTAGTAGATGACCTTTAGCAGTTCAAGTAATTTACCATCTACTTCTAGTTTGCTGGCAGTTTTTTTTATCATGAATAGATTTAGAATTTTGTCAAATGATTTTTCTGCACCTATAGAAATAATCATGTGATTTTTTTCCCCCTTATTTTGTTAATATGGTGAATTACATTCATTTCTGAATGTTAAACTAATCTTGTACTTCTGGAACAAACCTCACTTGGTTATGATGTATTATTCCTTTAATACACTTCAGGATTCAATTTACTAACATTTTGTTACGCGTTTTCACATCTCCATTCATGAGGAATATTCGTCTGTATTTCTTTTTCTTGTAATATCTTTACTGGGTTTTGATATCAGGATTACACTGGTCTCCTAAAAAGGGCGAGGAAGGGTTTGTATCATTTTCTCTATAGATGACAAAAATTGGCATTCATTGCTGATTTTTAAAAGCTCTATTTTCTGGAATAGTTTGTGTAGAATTAGTATTATTTCCTCCTTCCTTAAAAGTTTAATAGAATTCACTAGCAAAGACCATCTGGACCTGGAGTTTTCTTTGCGGGAAGGGTTTTTATTGTAAATTTTGTTTCTTTAATAGATACGGGGCTATTTGGGTTCTCTATTTCTTCTTGTGTCACTTTTGTTAAAGTTTTATTTTTAAGGAATTGTCCATTTCATCTAAGTTGTCAAAATTTGCATAAAATTATTTGTAATGCTCCCCAGCTATCCTTGAATGTTTTCCATGTGAACTTTAGAATCTGTCAATTTTCCCATGACAAAAAGTGCTTCAACTCAACTCCTCTATTTCTTAAGCAACGAGATAGACTACATATCCTAGCCTTTCTTGTAATTAAATGTGGTCATATGATTGATTGAATTCTAGCCAATGGAATGTGAGTGGAAGTGATGTGTATCACTTCTAGGACTGGCCCCTAAAAACCTTCAATGTTTGGTCATTCATGTTCCTCTACCAGCTGGAGGCAGATGAGAACAGTCACTTTGGAAACCATGTGTTGAAAATAAGAGCGACACGAGATTAAAGAAATCTGAATAGGGGAGGGGAAGTAAAGAGAGAAAGGGAGAGAGAGAAAGAAAGGGAGAGAGAAAAACCTGCCAATCAGGAATATATATCTTGAACTTCACATAAGCTAAAATTAAATATCTACTATATTCTAGCCATTATATATTGAGGAAGAACTCTATTTTCATTTTTATTGGAATCATTCTAAATGTATACATTAATTTAGGGAATTGATTTTGTCAAAATACTATCTTCCTTTCCAAAATAGGACACCTCTTTCCATTTATTCTTACTGTGTTTTAGGTGTCCAGTAGCATTAAAATTTTTTTCATATATATCTTGCATGTTTCTTATTAAATGTGTTGCAAGATATTTTATAATTTTTGCTACTTTTGTAGATGGAATCTTTTCTTTATCTTTTCTAACTCATTGTCATATAAGAAAGCTATTAATTTTTATATTTTAATTTTTACCCATTTATCACACCAAATCATCTTATTTGTAATAGTTTCTTAAAGTTTTTCAAGTATAAAATCATATCATATGCAAATAACACAGCACTTTTTTCTCTTTATTTCTTCCCAATACTTATACTTCCATTTTTTGTGAAATTTTAGTGGCTAATATCTCCAAAGTAATGTTAAATAAGTCTGGTGAAAGGGGACATCCTTGTCTTGCTCACGAATGTGTTGGAAATCCTTCAAATTGTTCATCATTATGCAAATGGATGGCATTTGCTTTGATATTGTCTCGTTAAGGAAATATCCACCTATTTCTATTTTATCAAGAAGTTTTTAAAAATCAGGAATGGATTTTATCAAATGCCTTTTTGAAATCTATAGGGGAAATAACATGATTTTCCCCTGTTTTGATGTACTATATTTACATGACATTTATATTAATATTACATTATTGATATTAACCTAAATTAATTGGTTTTTTAAAATTGGACCATCCTTGCCTTTCTGGTATAAACTCCAAAGGTCTGCTACAGCAGTAAGTTATTTCTTTAATGTGTGTCTGTATTTTAAAGTATATTCCTAGAACTATTTTTTTACTTAGGATAGTTGCACCCTCAATTTTTTTTTTTTTTTTTTGAGACAGAGTCTTGCTCTGTCGCCCAGGCTGGAGTGCAGTGGCCGGATCTTGGCTCACTGCAAGCTCCACCTCCCAGGTTTACGCCATTCTCCTGCCTCAGCCTCCCACGTAGCTGGGACTACAGGCGCCCGCCACCACACCCGGCTAATTTTTTTGTTTTTTTTAGTAGAGACAGGGTTTCACTGTGTTAGCCAGGATGGTCTCGATCTCCTGACCTCGTGATCCGCCTGCCTCGGCCTCCCAAAGTGCTGGGATTACAGGCTTGAGCCACCGCGCCCGGCCTGCACCCTCAATATGAATATGAGCTGACTTATTGTGTTCTATTCTGTTCTTTCTTGCATTTTGCTATCAACGTTAAATGACTTTCATGAAAATAACTGGAAGCTCTTCTATGCTCTGGAACCACTTACATAGCATTGGAGATACCTATTTCTAAAAGGCTTTGAAGAATTTACTTGTGAATCTTTAAAGTATAGTGGTTTTGGGGACTTGCAAATTGAAGATATTCTGATATTCCTTTATCATTTGTTACCTAGAATATCTCTATCAAGGGAAATTTCTCTTTATCAACTATTAGTTTACTACGAGGTAAACAATTTTGTAAGCAATTGTTTGCTTAACAATTTTCTTTGTTTATTTTACACTATTTGGTCCTTTGAGATTTTCTTTCAGAAAAGGCAAATTTAATCCCATCACATACTTACTTAGACTGTAACACTTGCAGTGACTATGCTTCATGGTAAACTAATAGTTGATAAAGAGAAATTTCCCTTGATAGAGATATTCTAGGTAACAAATAATAAAGGAATATCAGAATATCTTCATTTTGCAAGCCCTAGTGAAATAATGAGAAAATTGATCTAGTCAACATTCTTAAATAACAGCTAATATCACAAAATGAGGACAACCAGACATTTAATTCCTCCTGATGGAAGTTCACAATACTATCTGTGAATTACTTTTGCTGTACATTCAAGCCTGTAGATCTAACCCTGGTTGCCAGGAGCCAGTCTCATGGACAAGTGTGGAGAGGTTCTCAAGCCATTCTTTTGCTCCTTGTGAGCCTCTCCCAGCCTGATCCCACCTTGCACAGATGAGAAAACTGAGACTTGGCAAAGAAATCACCTGCCCGCTTTTCAGCTGTGTGTCCTTGGACAGAGAAATTGATGTCATCTTACACACTCAAGACAAACCATAATGCCTGCCCCAGTGGCCCCTGACATGTGCATGCTCACCGATGTTTGCTCCTCTTTCCAAAAAGAACAAAAAGACCCATCCTAGATCAACGTACTCAGCCTACCACTCCCTCTATTAGCTGGGGTATAGGCTGGGGTAAGTTCTTTCCTACTGCCAGCCTCAGTATTTTCATCTGCCAAATGAGTGTTTCTGAGAGCTTAATCATCACTGTCTTCCTCTCCTGTAACTCTGTCCTGGGACCTGGGTAGTGTAAGCACCCGATCAAGAGATGGCAGACCCTTGAGCTTCTTCTGGGCCTGCTGTCACCCTGTGCAGTTGGGGGGCTGCCTGCTGGAACTGAGATTTCTGCAGACCCTTGGACCAAGGGCCAGGAGTTAGCAGGGCAAATTCTGTGAGACAGGTCCTTGATTATCTCCTTCTACCACCTGGACCACCCAAGTCTAACCCCATGGCCTTTCTGCAGCTAAGCTCATCCCTGTTCCTTGCAGCCCAGAATGGGGCCCCTTCCTGCTCATAGCTGCCCCAGAGTGTCCAGCCTGCCCCCATCCAGAGCTCCCTGGCCCAGAGGATGAAGGCCGAGGGCTTCAGCCTGGTTGCTGCCCACCCAGGGACCCCGTGCCAGGACCTCTGGACTCCTAGGTCCTGTGTAGAGATCCCAGACCCTCCATGTCCAGCTCTCCTGTACCCCTTTGCTAAGGCTGTTCTGCTTACCTGCGACACGTACCCTACCCTGAAGAGAGTAACATTTGCCCTTCAAAGACAGCTCATGTGCTTCTCTCCTCCACCTCCTCCAGGAAGTCTCCCTTGACTGCCCTACCCACAAAGACCTCTCCCTCCACTGAGCTCGCTGTGTGTCTCACTCCGTGTGTATCTCAGTGACTAGACAGTGAGGGCCATGAGGGTAGGGGCAGGACCTGACTCAGCCCAAGGACCTGGGAGGGGTTTGGGCCAGAACTAGGTTTAAATTGCACATCAGCCATCTTTAAGCATTTTGATTCTGAGCTGTAGTTTCTCATCTGTACAATGGGAATAGTATCAATTATCTGTTCAAGAAGTACAACTCCTTCTGTCTGGAAGAAGTTGTACTTCTTGAACAGGAACCAACATTTATCAGCAAAGATGTGGGCCCAGAGCCCAGAGCCCAGAGCCTGGCCCCAGATATTAATCTACTAATTCTCACCCTGTCACAGAGCTTTACAGCTGCTCTCTGTGAAATCCCCTTATCGCCTTAATCTGCCTTAGTCCACTTTTTTTCCAAGAATGGGAGGGGCCATCCCATCCTGTCATGGGGAACCAGAGAATGGGAAGGCCTGGCTGTGGGCCTTGATTGGACCTGGGTGAACCCAGAAGGAAGTGCTGAGTCTGGGAGCTTCCCCTGGCTGTGTGCAGGGAGTCAGAGTGGGAGGGGCTTCCAAGCTGCCCTAAATGTCCCAGTCAGAAGACATGCACTCTGTCACTTACGAAATACCCATAGGCCTGTGCCAGGTACTGCAGACTCTGGGAGAGTCTCTCAGGAAGCCCACAGACTGCTGGAGATGATGCCTCCCAGTGCCATCTAGGGACACCCAGGGTCTGTAGGACACCCAGAAGCCCCTGGCCTAACCTGGAGCCTAGGGGGACTTTTCTCCCAGGGCAGGTAGGGTTCTAGGTTCTAGGGGGTGACTGCAGCCATGGGGAGGAGGAAGGAGGAGGCCAGCACTAAGCAGCACTGAGGGCCGGCCTGGCTTCCAGGGCCTGCCATCCGTGCAGCTACACAGGACTCTGCATTTGGAAGGGTTTAATGCTCTGCAGGCATCATCCTGAAATGCTGAATAATTTTTTAACAAGGAGCTCTACATTTTCGTTTTACACTGGATCTCATAAATTATGTACCAGCCTTGCAGGGAGTGGGGGTGAGCCTGTTACCAAAGGGGACTCGGAAAATAGCCTCCCACAAGGAAAGGGCAGAATTCGAGGTCAGGAGTAGGTCCCTGACAAGTGCGTATGACCCTAGACAAGTCCCTTTTCTCACAAAGGCTGCTTCCCTTTAGGATCAGGGAGGGGCAATTAGATGGAGAGATTTAAAAGTGTTAGAATGGGGTAGGGAAGGGAAGAGTAGGCAAGTTCAGCACAGAGGTGGTTCCTGGCCCCTTTTTTGCCCCACCCCATTGTCCCGTCCCTCCTGGACCCTCCTGGGAGCTAATGTGATTATAGAATCCTGTGGAATGTGCTGATGGTGCCAATGGGTTCCTTGTTCTCCCTGCAAACACCCTATTTACGTCGTTCTGGGGTCTTCATTCCTCTGAGGAGGTGGTTGCCATCCTGGAGGAACTCCAGTCTCCTACAGGGTGGTGGGACTGTGCCCCCTCCCCCTGCCTCCCTCACAGCTGACCCTTTCACAGCAAAATCAAGCTCTTCCAACATCTTCTCCTGCCTGGATACAATGCTGTGGCCCAAGGCCCTCCAGTCCTGAGGTGAGTCTCTGCAAGCTTTGGTAAGACGCCCCCTCCTCTCTGCTTCACCCAGCCTGAGACCCTGTGTCCCTAGGCTGTCTTACAGGGCACCAGACCACACACCCACGAGTCCATGGGCCCCAGAGCAGTGCCTGACAACCCTGAAAAACTGGGGGAGGCCCAGCATCCCTGATGTGTGCCTCCAACAAAAGCCATCTAGGGCCCATTTTACACTCAGAGGCCTGTGTGCCTGAGCAGGGTGGGTGAACTCAAAGGGTCACTGTAAGCAAAGGGGCTGACATGGGAAACTAGGCCAGTTGGGATCTAAGCTCCAGCCCAATGTCTCAACCCCACCACCACCAACAGACTGCGGGGCTGTTGGTGAAGCAGGTAGCCTAATCCACCTGAAATAGACCCCAGTGGTACTCTTCTCCTCCTGCAAACCTGCTTCTCCTTCTGTCCCCATCTCCAAGGGACGCTCCATCCCTCAGGCACCCAAGCCAGGAATCTGGATATCAACTTAGACCCCTCCCTCTGGGTGCTGGGTCCCCTCTACTCTTCCCCACCCGGCTGCCACCCAGGAGGCTGCCTTGCATGGGCAAGTTCTGTGGTTTCCAGTTGGGTTTGGCCAATGGGAGGTACCATCTCCAACAGGAGATCAGGAAGCAGGAGTGAGATTGGGGTGTCTGCTCCAGGCCCCCTCCTTCCAGGCCATGGGTAGGCTGGTCCCTCCTGTCAAGCACCTTCTCCCACAGCCACCCTGTCCCGTCCCGGCAGCCTTGCCCTCCCTTTGCCTGGGGGTGGTGACATCTCCCACAGGTGCCGCACCATCCTTTGTTAGTTTCTCTTAACATGTCCTGGCCTTAGTCACCAGTACCTTGGTTTCTCTCCTCCATTCCCCATCTGGAGTGCACCATCTGCTTCCTGCCAGGGCCCTGTGGGAAACACCCTTGGCCCCCACCCCACCCCCACCAAGAAATACCCAGTCCTCTCAATTCTACTTCCTAAGTAACTCCCCAACCCACCTTCTTCTCCTGTCTCCCCAGGTGCCATCTAAACCCCCTGGATACTCCTAATGGGTCTCTCCACTCCACCCTGGGTCCCCCACCTCACCCTTCACAGGCAGCCGCAGGGGGGTTTCTTCAAATGCAAATCTTCAAAGAAAGATTTTTAATATTAAAGACATTTTATCATGAAAGCAATACTTGCTTGTTGTGCAAAATGTCAAACACTACAGAGAGGTATGAAATGAGAAGTAGAAATGCCCTCCTCCCCAGTCCCCATCCTTACTGTCTGCAGAGCCACCAGGTTCTGGTTCCTTGTGGGTCCCGCCATGCACCTTCCATCCATATGTGCACATATCAATGTGCATCTCTTTTTACTCATGCAGTGGATTTGGACCACACATATAAAGAGCCTGCATTGACTTTTGCACGTGTAACCTATCTTGGAGAACTTCACATGTCCACACACATAGATTAGATTTAACTCCTCCTTGATGGCTGCTTAATATTTCATGCTACAGATCGCCCAGTTTTCCCATCCATTGCCCTATGAATGACCATTCGGTTGTTTTCACAGTTTAGTTGGCTACCAATAGTGCCACCACTGGAATTCTGTCCAGGTATCGCTCTGCCTGTGAGTGGACATTTCTGCAGGATTGACTTGCTGGGTCAAAGAGTATATGTATGTAACATTTGAAGGATGTGTCAAATTATCCTCCGAAACACTGCTCCAATCTACACTTGTACCAACAGAATATAAGGGTGTCTATTTCCCCACATCTTTGTCAACACTGTGTTTTAAGAAGATAATCTTACCATGCAAATTTCCTGCTTAAAACCCCTCACACCTCAAGGAGCTGGAGCATAGGGGCTGGGTGCGGTGGCTCATGCTTGTAATCCTAGCACTTTCAGAGGCCAAGGCAGGCGATCACGAGGTCAAGAGATCAAGACCATCCTGGCCAACATAGTGAAACCCTGTCTGTACTAAAAATACAAAACTTAGCTGGGCGTGGTGGGAGGCGCCTATAGTCCCAGCTACTCAGGAGGCTGAGGCAGGAGAATCGCTTGAACCCAGGAGGCAGAGCTTGCAATGAGCCAAGATCGTGCCTCTGCACTCCAGCCTGGCAACAGAGTCAGACTCTGTCTCAAAAAAAAAAAAAAAAGAGTTGGAGCATAATTTTCCACCCTAAAGTGTGGGCTGTGCATAGTGACCTTCTTCCAAAGAGTGTGGCGTGGAAAGGGAGGAAAAAGGGTAACCTGAGGGTTACAGTGGAGAAGCCTGACAACACTACCTCAGCCAGGTGACCGAGCTCAACAGCAACAGGGGTAAGTCACAGTGACAGTGCACACCTTTGTTACGATGGCATAAAAATCACCCTTTGCTTCTGTGGTCTTCCTCCCCAAAACCCATAACCGCAGTCTAATCGTGAGAAAAGCACAGGACAAATCTGAATTGAGGGATAGCCTCCTCAAAACTGTCAAGGTCATCAAAGACAAGGAAAGACTGACACACTGTTACAACCAAGAGGAGCCTAGGGAGACACACTGACTGAATGCAATGTGGGGTCCTAGATGGAGTCAGAAAAAACAAAGGAAATCTGAATCAACTATGGACTTCAGTTAATGATAACGGATGGACATAGGTTCAATAATTGTAACAAATATACTCACACTCATGTAAGATGCTAATATTAGGGGAAACAGTGTACAGAAACTCCTTACAAACTTGGAATTATTTTCTGAAACTTTAAATCTGTTCTAAAATATAAAGTTAAAAGAAAAAATCTCACACCCAGAGCAAGCCTCCCACAGGCACGCAGTGGCCTCTGCAGCCGGGCCCTGGCCTGCTGTTGAGTTGTGTCTCCCTCCTCTCTCTTCTAGGTACCTCCCATTCCTGCCATATCTGCAAGTCAAAATTTCTAGAAAGCCCCACTCTGTTCAATTCTCTGGGCTGCTGAAAATTATACACACACTGCCCCACCTCCACCCCCCAACCGCCACCTGCCCCGTGAACACTTCCTACTCGAGGACAAACCCCAAGATAAAGGAGGCTTCCTCTCGAGAGCTCTCCTCTCACCTCTGACCCCAGCACAGGCTGGCTCGGTGCCCAGTCCCTGGCACCTCCAGAACTGCTTCTCCAGCTTCTCAAGGGAGTGAAGTGGAAACTGGGTGTGGGAGCTGTCTTAGTTTCATGTAACTGCTGTATCAAATTCTCACAGAGTGGCTTCAAAAGCAGTAGAATTCTATTCTCCCAGCATTGGAGGCCTGAAGAGGAACAAGGCATCGGCAGGGCCATGCTCTCTCTGGAGGCTCTGAGGGAAGCCATCTTGCCTCTTCAGCTTCCTTGGCTGTGACCACATCACTCCCATTTTTGCTTCTTTTTTTTTTTTTTTTTTTTTTTGAGACGGAGTCTCACTCTGTTGCCCAGACTGGAGTGCAGTGGTGCGATCTCGGCTCACTGCAACCTCCACCTCCTGGGTTCAACCGATTCTCCTGCCTAAGCCTCCCAACTAGCTGGGACTACAGGTGCCTGCCACCATGCCCAGCTATTTTTATTTCTAGTAGAGAGGACGTTTCACCATGTTAGTCAGGATGGTCTCAATCTCTTGACCTCGTGATCCACCTGCCTCAGCCTCCCAAAGTGCTGGGACAAGCAACTTGCCAACTGGGTGTGAGCCACCGCACCCAGCCTGCCTTACTCTTGTAAGGACACTTGCCGTTGGATTGAGGGCCCACTTGCATAATACAGGATAATCTCTTCATCTCAAAATTCCTCATGACATCTACAAAGAATTTCTTTCCAAATAAGGCAATATTTTTGGGTTCTGGGACTTAGGACACGGACATATCCTTTTGGGGCCAGCCATCCAGCCCCCTACAGAGTCCAGTGTGGCTGGTTCCAAAGGTCCCTTCTTGGCTCGCCTTGCAGGCGGGTTCCTCTTCTCCACGGGTTGGTTGGTCCTTGCTCCATGTGGAGTTGGGGGGCTTGGGGACTGGCCACTGAGGGCATGCTGCTCACAAAAGCAGTCTGTGGGCACCCTCCCAGACTCAGGATCGCCGTGCTGGCTGGAACATAAATGGGCCCTGTTGCAGGCGGGGTTGTCCTGGAGCAGATCTTGAGATAGAATTTGACATGGAGGATATTTACTAGAAAAGTCAGCACCTGGGGAGGAGATAGGGAGGAAGCAGGATTTGGTAGAGAGAAGTTGAACAGTGACACAGGTCCAACCGAGTTTCAGCCATCCCTGGAGCCCAAGTGGCCCATCTCAATTATCCCATGGGAGGTCGAAATGTCTGCACCTTTACATCCTAGACATGATCAGTCACTGGTCGGCCCTTTGCGAAACAAGGGCGATGATAGCTCCAAACTTCTAGGTCAGAAGAGTTCAGTGAAACGCCCTGGCCGCTCACAGCTGCCATCCAGCTGTCAAATTTTGACTTGCAGATATGGCAGGAATGGGAGGTACCTAGAAGAGAGAGGAGGGAGACACAACTCAACAGCAGGCCAGGGCCCGGCCGCAGAGGCCACTGCGTGCCTGTGGGAGGCTTGCTCTGGGTGTGAGATTTTTTCTTTTAACTTTATATTTTAGAACAGATTTAAAGTTTCAGAAAATAATTCTAAGTTTGTATAGAGCTTCTGTACACTGTTTCCCCTAATATTAGCATCTTACGTGAATGTGGGTATATTTGTTACAATTATTGAACCCATGTCAGCTGTAAGGGTTATCTTCCCCTTACAGAGGGGAAAAGCTGGCCTCAGAGAAGACAAGCAACTTGCCACGGCCACCCAGCTAGTAATGGCAGAGCCAGGACTTAAACTGAGGTGTGCCTGATGCAGAGCCTGAGCCCCTGAGAGCTGCTGGGGGAACCCAGAAGCCCGGCAGGTGCCTGGCTCCACACCCAGCTCCCCGATGCTCACTTCCCCACTCCCCATGCCCTGTGTAGCATCCTCCCAGTCACTTCCCATCTCCATCCTCCAAACCCCAGGGATCTATCTCCAGGCATGGCCATCATCTGCCTGCCCCATGCCCTCTGCCCCTACGCCCTCTGTCCCCACTCCCTCTGCCCCCACTCCCTCTGCCCCCACTCCCTCTGCCCCCAGGCCCTCTGCCCCCACGCCCTCTGTCCCCACGCCCTCTGCCCCCACATCCTTTTCCCAATGCCCTCTTTCCCCTTGTCTTACCTTTTAAAGTGGTACACAGAGGCCTAGCTGTCCCAGTCAGATGCGACCTTCTTCACGAAACCCTTTTGATTGGAACTCTCCCTCCCTTCTCTCTCCCAAAAGACTCGATTTCTATCTCAATCAGGGCTGAGTTGCCTTGGGTCTGATATGAATCTGCTTCCCCCAACAAACCAAAGCTTCCAGGAGGGGAGAAAGTACAAGTTAGGAGCTCTCACTCAGCCAGCTGCATGGCCCGGGGCTGGCCACTTCCTCTTTTCTGAACCTTACATTGCTTATCTGTAAAATGGAGCTAACAGAGCACATTGCCAGGCACAAAAAAGGTGCTCCAGTAAATGCTGTCTCTCAGCCTTTAGCCTGGGTGCAACTTTGTATCTGCCTCCAGGGCTGCAAACACTCCCTGTCCAGCTGACCCTTTGCTTTTAATTGTCTGTTTCCTCCACACTCCCAGTCCTCAGTTTCCCTTCTGTTAAACAGGTTGTCCTAACCATTCCACGCAGCGGACCATGTGGGGACTAGAAGAGGATTAGCCCAGCAGAGGCTTTGTGAGCATGTTGCTTTCTTCTTTTGCCCTTCCAACTGCCTGCCCTTTCCATCCCAGCAATGGATGGGCTGGGAGCCAGCTGGGCCCGGGTGCCTAGGCTCACCATGTGGCATCGGCCTCAGCCATTCCTCCCAGGGTCCCAGCCGCTCGTCACCCCTAGGAGCAACTGCGGGGTCCTGGCAGGGGCGGGAGGCAGCTCTAGGGACCCAGCTCTGCCCTTAACTGGGAATGGACACCAAGGCTGCTGCTGCCTGCTGACAGTCTATCCTGCTGTCCAGTCCCCTGGCCGCAGACCCCCTCTTTTCCTCCTTCACAGTCTGCTCAGGTCCACTCTGATGGGGCGAAGCAGAGCTCCCCAGTCCAGGAAGCCCAGGCATCATCAGGCTCTGTGGCCCTGGCAAGTCCTGCCAGTGTCTAGGAGGTGACCAAGACCAGTTCTGAAAATCCAAGAAGCTGGAGCACAAATACCCCTTCCTGACCCTGCCACCTGCAGTGTGAAGGTTCCGAGCAGTGACTCCGAAGCCAGCCTTAGCCACAATCAGCAGCGTCTCTGGGCAAGTTATCTAATCCTCCGTGCCTCTGCGTCTTCGTCTGTAAAGTGGAGTAACAGTGTCTACCCCGCAGGGCTGGTGTGTGGACTAAACGAGGTAATACACAGGGGACTCTCGGGACAACAGAGCCCCTGGGAGGCACTTCATGAGGATTAGCCATTATTATTTCACCTGTGTTCTGTGTGGGGGGAGGGCAGGAACTACGGTCCCCACTGGCAGTAAGGAAACTGAGGCCCAGAAAGGACCGACAAATGTGTCTGAGCCTCACCCCTGGCCTCTTGGTTTCCTAGGCTACCGCAGCGTCCACCACACCAGCTCTCTACCTCAAGGTCCTCTGGGGTTCATGAGCACCTCCTGTGTGCTGAGCACTAGCGCAGAACGGACGGCTCTAAGGCGTAGGAGGAGAGCTTGGGCTTCACTGCATGCAGGTGGTTTACAGTAAACCCACAGTCTGGGTGTGGTGACTCACACCTGTAATCCCAGTACTCTGGGAAACTAAGACAACAGGATCTCTTGAGGCCAGGAGTTTGAGGCCAGCCTGGGCAACATAGCAAGACCCTATCTCTACAAATAATAATAATTTAAAAATTAGCTGGATGTGGTGGTGCTTGCCTGTAGTCCTAGCTACTCGGGAGGCTGGGGCAGGAGGATCATTTGAGCCTAGGAGAGGCCAGGACATTCAGCCAAGGTCACACAGCTGACACACAGCAGCCAGGTCCTCAACCTGCCTGGCTTGAGCCCTTTGTCCCACACTGGTTCCCAAACATAAATGTCTCAAGGACACCCAAAACACAGCCCACCAGCTGGCCACCCACTTGCCTTGGGACTTTTATAAAGAAACCCAATTCTCAGGTGCCCTCTGAGAATGCCCCGCCCACCATGACTCCTGACCTCAGCCCCTAGGCCCTGCCTTGCCCCTCATAGCCACCAGGCCACCCTGTCACCCACTTTAGTACAAGATAGGATAAGTCTTGGTACCCTCCAAGAGCGCTACCAACACAGAGGGGCAGGAACAGAATTTGGGATACTGATTTGGGTTGGTTTTTGGGGGCTGTATTTCTCCTCTTCTCTTTCTCTTTGAAGCAGGGGCTCTGTTCTCATGACTTGGGGGGCTGTGGCAGGACCCCCAGCAGAAGTTTTCTGCTAGACCCTGCCCTTCCTGGTTGAGATTTCTAAGGCTCCTTAAGAAAATAACGCTTGCGAGCCGGGCGCGGTGGCTCAAGCCTGTAATTCCAGCACTTTGGGAGGCCGAGACGGGCGGATCACAAGGTCAGGAGATCGAGACCATCCTGGCTAACACGGTGAAACCCCGTCTCTACTAAAAATACAAAAAACTAGCCGGGCGAGGTGGCGGGCGTCTGTAGTCCCAGCTACTCGGGAGGCTGAGGCAGGAGAATGGCGGGAACCCAGGAGGCGGAGCTTGCAGTGAGCTGAGATCAGGCCACTGCACTCCAGCTCGGGCGACAGAGCAAGACTCCGTCTCAAAAAAAAAAAAAGAAAATAACGCTTGTGACGGGGGCCTTCTGAGGAAAGCTCAGGAGGGAGGAGGAAGGAGGTTCCCCTGTGTGAAAAGACAGCAGCCCTCACTTGGGGTGGGGGTCACATGAGCCCTGAAATAGCAGGGCCTCAGGGAGGCGTGGCCACCCAGTTCCAGACCCTCCAGAGACTTGAGGTCTCACAGGGTCCTGGCTGAGGTCTCAGAGCCATGGGTCGTGCCAGCACCAGGGCCTGGGAGTGGGAGGGCTGGGTGGTGACTAGTGTGGGCCTCCCATGGGCCTTCGCCTGAGACGCAGGGCCCCTGTCTCACCACCTCAGACAGGTAGCTTCTTAGAGAAGCAGGACGGACAGCACCACTCACACACCTGGGCATGTCACTGCCTAGCAGCAGGCAGCTTTATCTCACCTCCCAGAGGCTGTGCCGTCACCCTCCAAGGAGGAGCAGCCCCGGCTTGCAGCCCCTGCACCCCAGTCATGGGAAAGCGCTGCAGCATCCCACAGGCATGCCTGTGCCCAGCTGTGCACATGCCAGGCGTTGGGAGGCCCAGCCTCTACTTCTGCCCCTCATGTTTCCTCAGGCAACAACCTCTGCCCCCGTGGGGGTCCTCCATTTCACACCCACCCCACGCTTCCCCCTGCCGTATCCCACAGGCGATCCCCCACCCCTCCCTCCACCGCTCCATATAGAGGTTCCTCACCCCATTTCCTTGGAGTGTACACAGACTACTTTGGGGTGCTCTGGGAGCTCCTCCCACGGTCTTAGGGAGGAGACCATGAATGAAGAAGCCAGGAGTGAGGCCCAGCCACAGCTGTGGTCCCTGCAACTCCAGCCCTGCCTCCTGGCTTGGTTTCTTTGAGAGAAAGAAGCTCCTGCTGCCCCCCACCCCAGCCGGATAATTAACAGGCTCATCAGGGCGCTGGAGGAAGCAGCCTCGGCAGGTGCAGGAGCCCAGCCTTCCCCAGCCCCCACACGGTTATCAGCCCTGAGTTGCATCCCGGCCTCAGGGAAAGTCGCTTCAATAATTTATTCGGACATTATCACAAACCCACTCCCAGCACGGTGGGAAGCGAGGGAAGGAAGGCACCGCGGCTGGAATGCCAAGCAGGGCAGCAGCGTCACCTGGCAGGGGGGCGGGTGCTGGGAATGCTGGGGGGAAGGCTGGTGCCTCTGATCCCGGGGACTCTCCACCTCTTCTCCTGGGCTCATCCATAAAATGGGCAAAGAAATACCTGTCCTGTTCCTCTCCTGAAGAGTAAAGAGAAAATGACGTCCCCGCCAAGCCTGGGCACCAGGGGTCCTGGGTCTCGGGGTCCTCCCCTGCCCTTCTGCCTGGTCTCAGCGGCAGAGCTGACTCCAGAGCCCACGGGGTCTCTCTGGCTCCCCCAGCCCTCCCTCTCTTCTTTCCTTCCACCATGCCAGGCACGAAAATGGGCACTCGAGGTAGAACCCAGAAAAAGATAAGTCCCTGTTCTCATGGGGCTTTGAGATTTTGAGTGGACAAAAAGCATTCACTGAGATAATTTATGGAGCAACTGAAACAGGGTAGTAATGGGACAGAGTGACCTGGGATAGGGAGCCATCTCAGCAAAGGCTGGCCAGCCAGGGCCAGCAAAGGAAGGCTGAGCTGAGACTGAAGAGGAGTGGAAGATGTGGGAGGAGAGTGTGGGACAGACACAGCTGCAGATGCCCATCCAGAAGAGGAAAGACATTGCAGAGACAGATCCTTAGGGCCCTGTAGGCCTGGTGAAGGCTGCATTTCCATTCAAAATGCGATGGGAAGTCATTGCAGGATTTAAGGTCGAGGAGAGGTGCCCTGCCCCTCTTAACATGTCTGAGGATTGAATGAATGAATGAGGGAGGGAGGGAATGGGTGATTGTGTGCATGAGTGGGTCCAGCCATGAGGACGCAGCAGTGTTGTCATCACCACCGTGACGAACGCCACTGAGACTAAATCTTTGCCCATCTCCTTGATCATTTTAGCAGAATACACTCCTAGAAGTGCCGATAATAATGATTCGTGGGACATGAGACAGCCCTTGGTGTCACAGAGAGAGTTGGGAGATGGTAGGGAACAGGACACTTCTTGCAGAAGGCAGGGCTACCCAGGCAAGAAAGAGGTACCCCAAGGCAGACAGGTGAGTCATGGCTGGAGAGTGGCAGATCTTCAGTCTTCACTGAAGCCTGGGACATGGCTGCTCCAGACGACCTCATTTTGGGGTGCCAGCTCTGCATCAATGTCTCTAAGGGGCAGCCATCTGTCTCGGGGCCCTCTCCATCACCATCATCTCCACTGTATCATCCCTCCAGCACCCCACACTGACTCCTGCTCTCCTTCCAGGCCTCTGTCACCTGGGCCCTGGAGCTCCAGAAAAGAGGAGAGGCTGGATGCCAGCTTGAAGTGGGGTCTCCTCCATGAGGACTAGGGTTTTCTCCCCTCAGGACTGTGCCTGTCAGGGGAGAGTGAGGCAGACTCACTGGCCCCAGGCATTTGTCTGTCTGTCTCTTTCTTTATATGGCCAAGGCCAGACAAGGAGCAGGGGTTGAGACCTGGGCCAGGGGAGCCTGCATAGATGGGTGAGAGTCCCGGGCAGCCCCAGAGCCTAGGCTGGGCCACAGCATTCATGTCCAGCTCTAGGTCCAAAGTGAATGGTCAAGGTCCGCTGTGGTCAGCCTCTGGACTCCTTAGCTAAGTCTATAAGCCCCTCTTTCCTCATCTGTAAAATGAGAATAATGATCATACCTTCCTCACACAATTGAGATTATAAATATTAATAAATAAAAGATAGCATTTATTATAATAATAACAGCTAACATTTTTTAAACACAATGTGCTAGGCACTGTTCTAAATACAATGGAAATAACCTCTGCAAAGTGCATAGCATGAAGCCTGGTCCTCAGTAGGTGCTCAATAAGTGGTGCAGGGATAAATTGAATGAACTGGGTAAACATCCCAGGTTCTCGGGGACAAGCCACAAACTCACAGGTGAATGTGCATGGCCTACTGTGCGCCAGGCCTCGGGCTAGGTATTGTGGATCTGCCTTCCCCTCCCACTCAGATGGCAGGGACGCTGTTGCAGACTGTCAGGTGTGGAATATAAAGAGAGAAGCCTGGGGCTGCTGTAAGATGTGTCATTATCATTTTAGCCTGTCTTCCCCACCCGGATGGGCTTTCCATAGACAACTGACCACATCATCTGATGGCGGCTGGGCCCCAAGCATGCCGCTTTGGGTGCAACAGAAAGGAATGAGAGTCTCATTTGCTCTGAATACAGCTCACTAGCAGCCTGGCACACACTCTGATCAAATATTTAGGTTCTCAGGAGCCCTGCCTGCAATATTAATGCAACAGGCCAGAGGCACTGGCTGCAGCCATGCTGAGGGCTGGGGCTTCAATAACAAACAAGGGCTTTGCACGCTGAAACATGAGCTGATCTGGTCCATGAGTAGGACAAAAGCACCACGGCAAAACACCTCAGATGCTTCCCCCGTCACCCCAGCGCACGCGGTCTGAACGCATCCACTGCAGTCATCAACACGCCTTGCTGGCAGTCGTGCAGAGACTTTTCAGAAGTTTGTACAACTTCTACCCCGGGTCTTTCCTTTCTGGAAATCTGGATGAAGGAAATAATCAGAAATGTGTTATGTTTAAGAATATTCATTTATTTATAATAATAAAGGGTTAGGAATATCAACAATTCTAAACAATATGAGATGGGTTCAGGAAATGATAGCATATCCTCTTCACAAAGTTGTCATGTAGTCATTAGAAATTACGTTTGCAAACAGTTTTAATGACATAGGACATTATCATGATCCAATATTTATTTTATTTATTTATTTTTTTTGAGACAGGATCTCACTCTGTTGCCCAGGCTGGAGGGCAGTGTGTGATCGCGGCTCACTGCAGCCTTGACCTCCCCAGCTCCAGGGATCCTCCCCTTGCCTCGGCCTCTCAAGTAAGCTCGGACTGCAGGCGTGCGCCCCTACACCTGGGTAATTTTTGTATGTTTTGTAGAGATGGGATTTTGCAATGTCACCCAGGCTGGTCTCCATCTCCTAGGCTCAAGCGATCCACCTGCCTTGGCCTCCCAAAGTGCTCAGATTACAGGTGTGAGCCACCACGCCCAGCCCCAAATAATTAAGTGAAAAAGGCAGGACAAAAATATGCTATATCCAGTGCTAACACAATCGTTAAGATAACTGTTTGCATAAACTTGGGCACATTTCATCATCTCTCTGGGGATTTCTGTTTCCTCATCTGAAAACTAGGTGTGACACCTACCACACGGCTTGTTGTAAAAAAAAGCATAGGATGCTATTTGTAAATGGCCTAGGATAGTGTCTGGTAGGCAGTAGACAAGCAATTCATGGTACCTGTTACATAAATTTTAACAAGAAGGACTAGAAGACACTATCCCCAAATACTAATGACAAGCTGTGATAAGTGATAAGACTGTAATCATTTTAATTTTCTTCTTTCTTTTCTGTTTTCCTTACATTTTACAGCATGGTGGGTTACTTGTACAGTGAGAACCTTTCTAATAACCTTTATGTTATTCGTTCAACAATTTTTTTTTCTTTTTGAAATGGGGTCTCGCTTTGTCACCTAGGCTGGAGTGCAAAGGCATGATCTCCGCTCACTACAACCTCCGCCTCTTGGGTCAAGCTATTCTTCTGCTTCAGCCTCCCGAGTAGCTGGGATTACAGGTGTGCGCCACCAGGTCCGGCTAATTTTTGTATTTTTAGTACAGACGGAGTTTCATCATGTTGGCCAGGCTGGTCTCGAACTCCTGACCTCAGGTGATCCACCTACCTTGGCCTCCCAAAGTGCTGGGATTACAGGCATAAGCCACTGTGCCCTTCCTCATTCAACAAATATTTATCGAGTGCTTATAATGTGCCAAGCACTGGGCTAGGCTTTGAGATACAAAGATGGATAAGCCAGACAGAAATCTTTGCCCCTGTTGAGCTTAAGCAGGGGACGATGAACAACAGTCATAGCACATGATTAAATTGTGTAGCTGTTAGAAGGTTCTGACTGCGAGTGAAGGAAAAAGGAGAGTGTGTTAAGGAGATGGGGTGTGTGACACTGGGGAGGCAGGGTGCAGTTCTGAAGAGTGGTGGGTGGGCCTGGCAGATATCCATGTAGAATATCCCAGGATGGCCCTGAGGTAGGAGCATGCTAGCAGGTACCAGGAGCGGCCAGGAGGCCAGCGAGATGGGAGCAGAGTTCATCGGTGGCAGCAGGGTGGGTTTCAGCTGAGAGCCACAGTCAGGAGTGAGCAGGGGGCCATGCAGGGGAGCCGTGATCTGACTGGGTCTGAACAGCTCACTCCAGCAGCCACTGAGCTGAGAGGGGATTATCAGGTCCTCGGGAGGAAGCTGGGAGAACAGAGTGGCTGAGGGTCCAAGCCTGGGGGTGGCGCTGGGGCCTGGGAAGAAGCTGTGGTAGATACTGGAATCTGAAGGGAGAGCCCCCAGACTTGGTGGATGGGTGTGGGTGAGAGAGACAGAGAACTCTAGGATGATCCCAACGTTTCTGGTTTGAGCAACTGGAAGGAAAAGCTGTCCCTGCAGATGGACTAGGAGATGAGGAAGGAGATGAGTATATTTAAAAATGAAACAAGGCACAGAGAAAGAGAAGCGTTTGATGTGCAAAGCTCCAGGGGCAAGAGGAACCCGGAGAGGAGCGGGCCCAAGTGCATGTGGAATGGTGGGAGGTGGATGGGGGGCTGTGGGGGCCCCGGCCCTGGTGAATAATGGAGGAGGCCGAGCCTTTGATGAGCAGCTGCCAGCAGCCAGCCGGGCAGGGGAAACAGCTCTGCACTGGGCCACTCCAGGACTCCCAGGGGACACACACTCGTCCCCGCTCCTCCGCTTAGCAGGCAGCCTTCCTCTGCTCTGACAGAAGTAGTGCTGTGACTATTCTAGAGGCTCAGAGCTGCTCTAATACAGATTCCACCCAGGCAGGACTTCCCACTACAGTTTTCCTGCCAGATGACCCCCAGCTGTGCCCTCACACCTCCAGGGACAGGGGGAACAGGGTGGGGACAAGAGGACAGGGAGCCCTTCCATGGATGGGGGTGAAGGAAGTCAACCTCCTGTACTGTTATTCTGCCCATACTCCACCCAGGACTTTCTGGAGACTCTGCCCAGGTAAAACCCCCCACCCCACCCTTGATCAGAGGCCACGTGGAGCCCAGAATGGAGAGGGCCGGGAGCAGCCCCAGACTTCAGGGACGAAGCCTGACTCAATCTTTGGTTTTGTTATTAACTTGTGGCTTAACCTGCACCCTCCAAATCTTGTCCACTCACCGTCTCCCACCCACCCATTCCCCACTCACCCATCTAGCCACATAGCCAAGACCCAGGCAGAACGGATTTGGATACTGCTTTGCCACCTCCAAGTCTTGTGGCTGGGATACGCTTCTTGCCCTCTCTGAGTCTCAGCACCCCACCCCTCCGCTGCTGGAAGTGGGGGTATTGATCTGTATCTACCTAGTGGTGGTTGTGGGGAGCATCACAGGACACTTTGGGGTGTGACATCTCCCTTTCCCCTTACCTTGTCCAGGCGGGAAAGCTGGCTTCCTCTGTGGCATCCCTGGTCCCCCTCCCCCAGCACCTCCCTACTCCTCACTAAACCTGCCTTCAAGCAAGGATGGGAAAGAGAGTGGCAAGAAGGCACCCTGGCTGCTGCCTCCCCTTGGGGCACACAAAGCACTGCCCCTCCGGGAAGGAGCGAGAGGGAGCAATCCAGGCCGAGGATGAAGGCAGGCAAATCTCAGGTGGAAATTTAGGTAGCAGTTGACAGGAGAGCCTGAAGTACTCACTGAATTGTGTTCCTGGCAAGGAAAAGGGCTTTGTTAACTGTGGAGTGCTGGACCAATACAAGCATTGCTCTTGTTATGCCTTTTGTCTGTTTAAGCCTCAGAATAATACGGTAAAGTGGGAGAGGCCACTGCACTCACTTAGAGAGGAAGAAACCAAGTGTCAGAATAGCAGCGGACAGCTGGCACTTGGTTCCTCCAGGGCACCTTAGCCACCTCCACCTGTGTCCCTGTTGACACCTCTCCCCAGTGAAGCCTCACCTGGCCTCATTCAGGAGGCCTGGCAGGGCCGGGGAGCTCGGCGCCCTGCCGAGTACCACAGTGCTCTGGTAGCCCAGAGCGTGCCACTGCCTCCATCCAGTTCCCTGCGCCAGACAGGCCAGGTCCCACCTGTGAAGAATGAAGATCAGACCTTACGAATGTCACTTGCCATGAGGCAGTGGCTCCCGTTGGACTGCTTCCTGCCTGAGTCCTTGAAAAGCAATTCACTGTGTGTCAAGTGACCACAGGAGATACGTGGAAGGCCCTGCCCTGAGCTGCCCTGGGCATCTGGCTCAGACGGCAGGACAAAGTGCAGTCTTTCATTAAAGTTGGGGAGGGTCAGGAGCGGTGGCTCACGCCTGTAATCCCAGCACTTTGGAAGGCCAAGGCAGGTGGATCACCTGAGGTCAGGAGTTCGAGACCAACCTGGCCAACATGGTGAAACCCCTCATCTCTACTAAAAATACAAAAATTAGCCAGACGTGGTGGTGCGTGCCTGTAATCCCAGCTGCTAGGCAGGCTGAAGTGGAAGAGTTGCTTGAACCAGGAGGCAGAGTTTGCAGTGAGCCAAGATCATGCCACTGCACTCCAGCCTGGGCGACCGAGTGAGACTATGTCTCAAAAAAAAAAAAAAAAGCTGGGAAAGAATGCTGCCCATGGGCTGGGCTAGCCTAGACCCTGACACCCTAGACTCCCAGACCCTGAGCAGCTCTACAGCCTGGAAGGACCCAGCGCTCAGTGCCCAGTCCCCAGCACCCCTTTCAGGCAGGACATCCTTCCCCAGGTGCCTCGGCTCCAGTGGCCGAGCCCAGAGCCCTGCTTCCAACCCTCCTCAGGACCATCTCTGTCCCCGGCAGCACACCCTGCTGTGCCCAGCTCAGGGGATGGGGGGGTGGGCCTGGTCCTAGTGACCTTGACTGCCAGGTTAAGGGTTTCAGACTGAATGTGAGAACAAGGCAGGGGGCAGGCAGGGTCTAGGTAGGCCCGCTGAGGGTATAGACAGGTTTGGGAAGGATTTAAGGGAATTCCTGACTTCTCTAGCGTGGATGAGCAATGGGTTACCGAGGGGAGCAGGAAATGTTGCCTTTGAGGCTGACACCAGGGAGGCCAAATTTGAGCCCTCTCAAATCCCTGCCTTGATGTTTTCTATGCCACAAACAGGACCTATTCAAACATCCTTCCACCTATTCTTTCAACCCATCCATCCACCCACCACATACAGAGTCTATCCTCTGTGTCCGGCAGGGGACGCTATAGACCTTGGCCTGAGGGTGGCTTTGTGAGCCCCCAGAGGGCAAGTCTATCACCCTGTGTCTAGACACCACCCATGGTAGTAACTGCTGTGTTTAAGGGCCACTGGATGCCATGAGCTGTGCTAAGGGTCGCATATATATATTCTCAGCACAGACTCCCACAACGATCCCATGAAGCAGAGCTGGTGGCCCATTTACAAATGAGGGCCCTGAGGCTGAGAGAGTTTAAATGCCTCATGCAAAGTCCTGCCATTCATAAGTGGCGGGATTAGGACTTGAATCTAAGTCCATGTGACTCCAAAGCCTGGGCTCTCAACCCCTTCTAATGCCTAAAATGTGATGGGGCTTTAGAGGGAACGGGTATGGATCTGGGAGCGTGTGCTTGTAGATTTGATGCGTAACATACAGGCCACGTGTCCAGTGCCTGCTTTGCCGGACTCAACCACTTGTTGAGTCCCCTTGCAGGGTCACGGGTGGGGGCTCAGGGCTCCTGCTGGGTGCAGATGATCCATGAGAACCAAATCTGGAAAAAGATTCCTGGCACATTGTAGCGTGAAGTGGTTCTTCAAGTGGCCAGATTTAGTGTTCCCAGGTTGGAGAGAGGCAGACACCATGCATTAAAAATGACAGTGAGCAGTGTAAATTATCAGGCACAGTGCTTAGGTTTATGGACTTTGTCCATAATTCTTGCTCGATCCAGTGTGATCAGAAATGAAATACGTCCAGGCCAGGCCTGTTACTGTGTGTGGGCCTGGTGTCTTCCGGCTTACTTATCCTTCCTAATCCACTTGGTAATTTATGGGGCCCGGCAAAAAGCTGCCTGCTACAATGCCTCCTGGATTTCTTCAGCTGAGGATCGTGTCTCCTCCCTTGCGATCAGGGTGCAGAAGGCAGAGACAGCAAAAGTTCTTCTGTTCAAGGTGTAGTGAGGCAGGCTGGAGCTGCACACAGTAAACTCTGGCACTACCCCTCTGTGGTCAGATCCCTCTGAGAACAACTCAGGAGATTAACTCACAGTGGCCTTAGGTGCCTCTGAGCCTGTCGGTCTCCACTCCCCCATCCGAGACTGGACTTGATGACGCAAATGCCAACTCCAGTTGCTGGGTATAGCTGCCTGGAACAGAACTGACATTGATTCAGAGGGGCCTCGGCTTCATGGGAAAGATGCCTGTTTGATTAGTAATGTCTGCCATGGTCTGGAGATGCAGGGAGTGATGCTACACACACCATGTGCCTGCTGTCCCTAATAGAGTCCCCCAAGGGCCTTTCACCTCTGACATCGTGGCCTCTGTTGTGCCCTGTCTGTATAATGGAGATGATAATTGATATTCCCTATTTGTAAACATGGGAATTAGATCAGGAGGATCAAGGTCTTCCTCTGTGCTCCTACAGCATTTTGTCCATGCCACTGTTAGCCGGTATGTGTGCATGCTAGCCTGGGGTACTCTGAGGGCTGGCATCTGATTTATCTCGGGGTCCCTGGCAACCAGCACAGACATTCACACAGAGTGAGCTCCAGTGAATGTTGATGAATGGATGGATAGATGGGTGACTACGTGGAAAAATGCATGAACGAATGGATGGGTGGAAGGATGATGGATGAATGCACTGCAGCCTCACAGGGTGTTAGTGGAGATTGACCCCATGCTGTTAAATGTCTGGGGAATGGGGAGGCAAAAGGAATGTGAAAGATAAGATGCCAGTGTGTTCAGGGTGCTGAACAGGAGGAACAAGGACGTGAGGCTGGGGTGTGGAGGAGTGTGTGGGGGTCTGAACCCTGTCCGGGAGATAAGCTTGCCTAGGCTTCAAAAGAGGGCTGGCTGGGGGTGGGGGCTGCCTCCAGCAGAAGGCACAGGGAACAGGGCATGGGCACTGGTGATTCTGACTTTGTTTAGCAAACTATGACTGCCCTTGTTGCTTTCTCTGATGATCTACGTAATGAATTTTCCTGATAAAAACATTCACGCGGAACAGCGCAAGTACACAGAGCAAACAAAAATCACTCCAGATCCCATCACTGTGAGGGAATCAGTGGTAAGACTTGGGTGAACCTTTTTCAGAGACTTCTCCATGCACCTAAATATGTGTGCACATGCATATATATTATACAAATACAAAGCTGCAAAAATGAGGCACTTCTCTATGTGCTGTGCTGTAACCTAATTTTGTCACTCAACAGCATGTGAAAAATGTATTCATCTGTATCATCATTTTAAAGGTGAAGAAATTCAGCTCAGAGATGGGAGGCCATTCGCCCACATATCTACCCTGTGGGTTTTCCCTCCCTCCCCCAGCTCCTTCTTTCCTTCTTTCCTCCCTCCCTCCCTCCCTCCCTTCCCCTTCCCCTTCTCCTTCCTTCCTTTCTTCCCTCCTCTTTTTTTTTTGACCCGGATCTCAGCTCACTGCAAGCTCCGCCTCCCGGGTTTACGCATTCTCCTGCCTCAGCCTCCGGAGTAGCTGGGACTACAGGCGTCCGCCACCTCGCCCGGCTAGTTTTTTGTATTTTTTAGTAGAGACGGGGTTTCACCGTGTTAGCCAGGATGGTCTCGATCTCCTGACCTCGTGATCCGCCCGTCTCGGCCTCCCAAAGTGCTGGGATTACAGGCTTGAGCCACCGCGCCCGGCGCTCTTCCCTCTTCTTTTTCTTCCCTTCCCTCCTTCTTAAAGGAATAAGTTCACTGGAAGCACGGAAACAAAACTATAAGTCTCACCATAGAGTATGTAAATGGTTGACATTTTTTGTTTGTTTGTTTAGAGACAAAGTCTTGCTCTGTCACTCGGGTTGGAGTGCCATGGCACAATTTTGGCTCACTGCAGCTCAAGCCACCCTTCCACCTCAGCCTCCTGAGTAGCTGGGACTACAGGCATGCACCACCACATCCAGCTATTTTTTTGTAGAGACAAGGTCTCACTAGGTTGCCCAGGCTGATCTTGAACTCCTGGACTCAAGCGAATGGATGATTTTAAATGCTGTTTTCATTTGACTCTGTACTCCAAAAGCGGTCAGAATGAAATATGTAGTGCTGCTGTACTGTTACGCATAGATCTATGTCTTTTCTCTTCTTCTGAAGAGCACAAATGCTTAATTAAAAGTGCAACAGTGCATCCCTGAGACTTGGGAGGTGGCAAATGTGATGCAGCAGGGCTTGAAATGTGCTTTGCAGCAAGGCTTGTTCTGTGTCACTGCTGTTGCTGGGGAAAGAAGATGTCCTGGATGGCCTGCTGATCTCAGGATGAGGGTGAGAGACATGGAACGCAGAGCTACTCCAGCCAACCCACAAATTTGGGAGTGAGAAAATAATGTTTATTGATTTGCACCACTGAGATTTTGAAGTTGTTTGTTCTGCTGCAATAGTTGACTGATAGATCAGGAATGGACCGCTAAGTAACTCAAGCTCTCGGGTCTCAATCCCCTCATCTGAAAAACAGGGATAGTAATGACCTAACTACCCGGCCATTGTGTGAGTCAAATGGGTGACTAACTGCACAGTTGGTAGTGAGCACTCGACACCAATTCTTATTAGTGCCTGACCTGCGAGTGATGTTTTTCAAATCACACCACCCACTAATGGACCCGGAAATCGACTTAGTGCGTCACCACAAGGGTTTTCTTTTGAGAGGATAGACTAGAAAGAGATTACAATACTTTGCAATTAGGAAGGGTAAATATTGTTTTGTGGGACTGCTGTTTCAAGGCGTGTGTATAAAACAAATTCCTTTCTGTGTGTCACAGTCAAAAAAATTGACAAGCCTCTGCTGAGCGTGGTCGGACTGTTTCCTTCCCTGGTTGTTGGTCCTTGGCCAGGAGACAGGAGCAGAGGTGGGGTGGGAGCAGGGGAGGGACACCAAGGGCAAGTATTAGGATCATCATTTTCAACGGATATTTATTGAGCTCCTCCCAAGTGAGACAGTGTCACGTCTGGCACAGAGTCTGCGCTCAATAAACAGCAGCCATTATTAATATCATTATGACTGTGCTGTTTCCTGTGTCTCTCTAATTTTCACCTCATTCATTTTTTCATTTGCTATTCAACAAACATTGACTGAGTACAGAGTGATGGGGACATAAAGATGACCCAGGTGTAGCCCCTGCTTCTGCCCAGAGGCTGGTTTTTGTGTTGATTGACTTGTGTCCACCCTCGTGAGGGGTTAAGAGCTCCAAATCGGGAGCCAGACAGCCTGAATAGGAATTCCAGCACCTCTACTTACCAGCTGTGTAACCTTGGGCAAGTTACTTACCCTGTCTGTGCCTCATCCATAAAGTGCAGACATTAGTAATGAGGTTACTGGGTGTGTTAAATACTCACTTAGGCAAAGCACACAGAATGCTGTCTGGCCCACAAGATGCACACAGTGAGGGTCTGTTGGCTGTTAAGGCTGCTGTCAAGGTTCAAGCGTGTGACTTGGAAAGAACCCAGGAGACGTGGAGCCCAGGATGGTAGCACGCTTCATCTCAAGTGCTGGTGGCCTGGAGAAGCCTTCTCAACACCAGAAGTGTTGAGAAGGATTCTGAGATTGGATCTGGACTCAATAAATAAAGTCTTGAGTAATTAGGGATGTTGGCATGGGCAAGGAGGCGAGAATGGGGGTGCACGTTTCACCTGCTTGCCATCCCTGATCCAGCCCGATCTTCTGCCTTTACAGATAGAGAACTGAGCCTTCAAGAGGGGAAGGCACATGCCCAGGTCACAGCTGGCATTCTTCTGGGATGGGACTTCTGACTTCATCCAGGGCTCCTGCTGATGATCCTTCCACCATGGGAGAACCAGAGGAGCAAGAAAGCATTTTCCAAGGCGCTGTTGGAGCCTCTCCCCCTTGGCACCCACTCCTCTAGGAGTTCAGTAGCTTGCACCAGGCTTAATTGAGCTAGGGAACATTTGAGGCAAAATATGGCCCTGTGGAGAGCAGTCGCTTGAATGGTACTTTTTGGGATGATGAATGTACTTGTTTGGATTTGAATGAGGCAGAATCAGCAGATACGGTATTGCACTGGAAACCGATGGGGTGGAGAACTCTCCTTTTTTCCCTTGAAAAAGCATGATTTTTTATATTGCAATTAAACAGTCCTTTGGGCTGATTTTGCTTCTCTACTGCTGACATCGAAAAATGCCAAACAAAGATAGCGGCTTTCTCTCCTTGAGATGCACCTCCAGCGATGGGGAAACAGCTGCTGCTGTCGCTTGGGAAAATAGGGTGAGAGATGCCAGCTCTGGGGTCAAGGGCTGCTGACATCCTCTTGGGAAATGTGGCTTCCTAGCCTGTATGCACATGACCTCCAGGCATTTGAGGGGCCCCAGCCCAGCTTTTCCCATGAAAGATCACCAGCCCATGCCACAAGTTACCTTTTCTACCCTGGAGCCCATGAATGACCCTATTTGCTAAGGATCCCAAAGACTGTGTATCTGAGATTCCCCCCGGGAGCCTAAGGTTTTGAGGGCTGAACCTTGCAAATGGTCCTTATTAGGGGTCACTTCAGTCTTGTGGGGGCCATCAGCACTTGAGGCTTTTGAGTGTCCAATAACCGAGTCCCCTTCCATCTGCAGAGGCATTTCAAAAGAGTTGAGATACAGGATCATACCTCCCACTGTAGAAACTGAGGCAGAACAGGTGCTCTTCTTTTGGCCAGTGCAGTGGCTCACGCCTGTAATTCCAGCACTTTGGGAGGTCGAGGCAGGTGGATCACTTGAGGCCAGGAGTTTGAGACCAGCCTGGCCAACATGGTGAAACCCCATCTCTACACAAAATACAAAAATTAGCTGGGTGTGGTGGTGCATGCCGGTAATCCCAGTTACTCAGGAGGCTGAGGCATGAGAAGTGCTTGAACCTGGAGGTTGCAGTGAGCCAAGATGGCGCCACTGCACTCCAGCCTGGGTGACAGAGCGAAACTCTGTCTCAAAAACAAAAACACAAAGCAGGACAAGTGTTCTTCTCCCTGAAATCTGGGACATAGGCTCAGCTGGGAACCATGCTGGGACCTTGACTCCGGAAGAAAGGACCATGTGAGGTGGTGGCGAGAAAGTAAACGGTGGAAGTTAAGAACATGGGCTCCAGAACGAGTCGGTGGGTGGAATCCTGGCTTTCCCACTTATCGGCTGGCCAACTTGTTTTGCCTTTTATGCCTCAGTTTCCTCATCTATAAAATGAGTTAAAACAGAAGAAGTCTTTAGCACATGCCTGGGCCCCAGGAGGGCTCTGCAAAGGTCAGCTGTTGCCGGTGTTTGTGATGATGAAAATGGCAGTCTCACAGAGGGAACTGAGTCGTCTGTGTGACTCATTCCCATGGTGAGGGGCTGCCAGGCAGGGCCACCATAAGTGGCTGGTTCTGAGGTACAGTGGTGGCTGAGTCCTCAGTGGCCTGGCCACCCTTGGCTCAAACCAATATCCTTTCAACTGGAAGCACTTTTCCTGCTTAAGTTGGTTGCGTCTGTTTATGTGGCCCTTAACCAGGACCCTGACTGGTCCACACCGTAATTAATCCATAGCATAGTTTAGAGGAAGCTTCAGAATCAATTTGTGTGGTCAGGGCTGCCTTGGATTAAGAATGTAATATCCGTTATCTGCCTGATCCTTCGCAACCCCCGGGAGGGACACGGCACCTTCTGTTTTCCACTTGCTCAGTCAGTACTTGTAGATTCACAAATGAGATAAGAGACAAGAGGACTCACAGTCAATTAAAAGAACTTTGCCACCAGCTGAGTATAACAGAATCCTTAGCAGACCTTAGTTCAAATCCCGTCTCCATCACTTTCTTTGGGTGAATTACCCTCGGCTCCCCGGTCTTGGTTTCCTTACTGGTAAAGTTAAAAGAATGATAGCCAGAGAATTCCAGAAGAGAATACTGTAATGCAACATGCTGGCAATGTTGGTGGGCAGGACAATGACTGATCTCACTAAAGAATTTGTGGTTCTTTCAGAGGTTGGGGCAGGAAAAGGGCACTGGAACTTGGGGGCAGGGGTGTGGGCCTGAGGGCGGGAGAGACCTGTGCTGGGCAGAGGGCCTACTCCACTCCCTCCAGGACAAAAGCGTGGCATGTGTCACTCTTGGCTTTCAGTATGCTCAGGCACTCAGTGGTCCATCCCAGGACTGAAGTGTTCCTTGGGGCTTGGCACCTGTAGGCTATCTCAGCCACCCGGCTCCCCTGGGCTTCCTGTAGAGAGAAGGGTGAATGGGCTTCTATTAGCCAAGTGAATCCCAGTGGTTAGAAGAAATGGTTCTGGTGTAGTCAGACTGTCCAGATTAGAATCCTAGCAGCAACACCAACTTGCTGTGTGACTTTAACAAGTTAATTCACCTCTCTGAGCCATAATTTCCCTATGTGTCCCTCACAGGGTTTTTGTGAGGATTAAGCATTTAACACCAAGCCTCCTCCAGATCTCTCCCAGCGCTGGAGGAAAGGAAGCTCAGCTGGAGCAGGAGTGCAGCTAACAACAGGACTTGGCTTGCTCTGGGCTCAAGGCAGAGGCCTTGTTGAGGTTCACCGGTATCTGGAGCAAACCACAGTCTGGCTCTGGTGCTCAAGATGGTGCCTGATACAAAGACAGTAAGGGCTCCCCAAGTGGGAGCTGTAGTTATTACGATTTTGGGCACAGGCCCTCATTCAGAAAGTGGAGTTTAATTACAGGCAAATTGTGAATAATGTGATTCTTTCATTCCTATAACTGTGACTTCCAGACACCTGCTCCATTCAAGAAAAAAAATAGGTTTAAATTGAAAAACGCTTCTTCTGCAGTCCTTAATCACCACCTCATTGAAGTGCATGGTACAAAACGTCTTCTGCTGAGGAAATCTGAGAGTGACAGGAAGAGTGTGAGAGGGAGGACAGAGTCCCTGCGTGGGGAGGGCCGACCTCCTTTGACTTGGCTGGGAGGGGGACAATCCTGACATGGGGCAGGATCACTGACACTGTCAAGGCCACAGCCTTGACAGAGCATTTCACATTCCTCTAAGTGACATCTACGAAAAGTTAAAAGCATAAAAAACATAAAAATATTTATTTGAAAATGTTGAGTGAGAAGAGCAGAATATAAAATTAGATGGCCAGATGATCACAAGTATCTAAAAACAAAGTAATTTCCTTCCCAAGATGGAATAGCAGGAGCCACATTAATCTTCCCAGATGAAACAACAAGCCAGACAAAATACAGGAAACAATGGATTTCAGACATTGAGGACCAGGCAGCGCAGACAGTGGCCCCCGAGGAAGGAGATGCAAAGGAGTGCACGTTGGATTGCCCAGTTGCCAGCCTGGTGAGAGGCTGCAGGACAGGGGGGCACCAAAGTGGAGCCTACCTTCCCTGAGTTGAAGAAACAGAGTGAAAGTCCAGGGAGCCACGGCGCTAGAATTCAGAGGGCAGAGGAACCAAGAAGGGAAAGCTGCCCACAGAGAAAGTTCTGGCAATTTGCAGAGGTCCTCCCTTGTGCCTTCAGCTGAGCACTGATCAATGCCTGTGTGACAGGAGATTAACAAAGGCTGCAGAAGAGACACCAAAAAGGAGCAGGGGCAGTGATGCCTGGACTCACACAAGATAGGGAATGGTTTGTCACAACAGTCATAGATACTAAATTCTTTTTTTTTTTTTTTTTGAGACGGAGTCTCGCTGTGTAGCCCAGGCTGGAGTGCAGTGGCGCGATCTTGGCTCACTGCAGGCTCCTGCCTCCCGGGTTTACGCCATTCTCCTGCCTCAGCCTCCCGAGTAGCTGGGACTACAGGCGCCCGCCACCTCGCCCGGCTAGTTTTTCGTATGTATTTTTTTAGTAGAGACGGGGTTTCACAGAGTTAGCCAGGATGGTCTCGATCTCCTGACCTCGTGATCTGCCCACCTCGGCCTCCCAAAATGCTGGGATTACAGGTGTGAGCCACTGCGCCCAGTCGATACTAAATTCTACAATATATTGAATTTGTTATTTCTTCCCCTTCCCCTTTCTCCCACACTTTCAATATATTTCAATAGATTGAATCTAACAATATATTGAAAGGATGACACATCATGGCCAAGTGGAGTCTATCCCAGGAGTGTAAGGTTAGTTTAATGTTTAAAAACCAATCAGTGTAACTCAGCATATTAACAGACTGAAAAAAGAAAAATATATGATCATCTTAATAAATGAAAAACATTTTGGATACACTCTGGTCTCCATGTATAATAAAAATTGTTCTCAGCAAACTAAGGATGGGAGGAAATTTTCTCAACCTGATAAAAGGCATCCACAAAAATTCTTCAGCTACTGTCATTATTAATCATTAATGGTGAAAGACTGAATGCTTTCCTCCTACAATTAAGAATAGGGCATGGATGTTCTCTCTATCATTACTATTCAACATTATACTGAAAGCTATAGGCAGTGCAATAAAGCAAGAAAAAGAAATTACATCCTTACAGATTAGAAAGGAAGAAGGAAAACTTTATTCACAAAAGATGTGATCATCTATGTAGAAAATCTTACAGATCCTACAAAAAATTACTAGAAATAATAGGGAGTTTAACAAAGATACAAAGTCAATACACAAAAATCAATTGCATTTCTATATACTAGAAATACAGAAATTGTGTGTCTATATACTAGGAACAAATACTTAAATTTTTATATTTAAAAAGTGAGATCATACAATTCGTCAAAATATGAAATATTATGAATAACTTTGTCAAAAAACATTCAAGACCCAAATATTGAAAATTTACAAAACATTGCTGAGAGAAATCAAGATATAAATAAAAAGAGAAATATATCATGTTCATGAACCAGCAGACTCTGTATTGTTGTTAACTATCCTCAAATCGGTCTGTAGATTCAATGCAATCCTAATCATATCCATCAGGCTTTTTGTACGTGTGTGGAAATTGACAGTCTGATTTCAATATTTACATGTAAATGCAAAAGGATCTGGAATAGCCAAAACAACTTTGAAAAAGAACAAACTTGGAGGACACACACTACCTGATTTTAAGACTTATTATAAGGCCACAATAAACAAGATAGCGTGATATTGGTATAAAAATAGATAAATAAATAAATGAAGCAGAATGGAGTACAGTAAAAGACCATACATGTACAACTGATTTTTGAGGAAGGTAAAAGGCTGCACTTTTCCACAAATGATGCTGGGACAGTTGTATGACCCAAATGACCAAAAAATGAAGCTTGACCGTTACCTTATATGTAAAAATTAACTTGAGAACAAGCTAAACTCTAAAACTTCTAGAGGAAAACATAGGAGAAAATATTAATGACCTTGGGTTTGGGAAATATTTATAAATACAACACAAAATTACAAATTATAAAAGAAAACAAATCAGTAAGTTGGACTTCATCAACATTATAAAGGCTTATTCTTCAAAATAATCTGTTAAGGCTGGGCTCGGTGACTCACGCCTATAATCCCAGCATTTTGGGAGGCTGAAGTGGGTGGATCACTTGATATCAGAAGCTCAAGATCAGCCTGGCCAATATGGCAAAACCCCATTTCTACTAAAAATACAAAAAATATCCCAGCATAGTGATGCACACCTGTAATTTCAGCTACTCGGGAGGCTGATGCACAAGAATTGCTTGAACCCAGGAGGTGGAGGCTGCAGTGAGCTGAGATCGCGCCATTGCACTCTAGCCTGGGCGACAGAGTGAGAATTTGTCTCAAAACAACCAAACCAAACCAAACAAACAAACAAAAAAAATCTGTTAAGAAAATGAAAAAGCAAGCCACAGACTGGAAGAAAATATTTGCAAATTATATACCAACATAATGATGAGTGGTGCACAGCTTTGTGAATATACTAAAAGCCACTGAATTTTACATTTTAAAAGGATGAAATTCATGCTATGTGAGTTATATCTCAATAAAGCTGTAAACAAAAACAGCATATATCCAACAAAGGACTTGTATCTAGACTATATAAAGAACCCTTGCAACTCAATAAGATTATAAACTCAATTTTTAAAACTGAGCAAAAGATTTGAACAGGCACTTCACCAAAGAAGATGTATGAATGGCAAATGAGCACATCGAAGATGCCCTGGATCATTGGATCATTAAAGGACAACAGGTTAGAACCACAAGGAGACACCACTACACACCTGCCAGGACGGCTCGGATTCGTATTCCATTGAGTCAGCCCCCAGGGAGCAGTCAGTGTGGCGCAGGAGCTCCCAGTGTGTGCAGGAGGCCATCTGCCTCTCCTCACCTACGATGTCCAATCTGGCACCCCAAGTACCCACCTGCCATGTTAAGGAGTTCACTCCACCCTATTTGGCCAGGACAGTGTCTGGATCCCAGGCTGGGGGTGGGGGGAAGTGCAGGAGAAAGGGGAAGGAGAAGAAATAGCAAAGGAGACTTAAGGTGGATGGTGGCAGGAGTTGTGACCCAGGGGTGGGGAGGAGGGTGGATGAGTCTGGTTCCCAGCAGGCGCCAGCAGTGTAGGGAGCTTGGGGGCTGTCTTAGTCCATTCAGGTGGCTATAACAAAATACTGTAGACTGGGTAATTCATGAACAATACCAATGTATTGCTGACAGGTTTGGTGTCTGGCGAGCGCCTGTTCCTTACGGACCGCAGCTTCTTTCTGTGTCTTCATTTGGTGGAAGGAGTAAAGAAGCCCCCCTGAGGATCTGTTTTGTCTCTTTAATAGAGACAGGTTTCACCATGCTGCCCACGCTGGTCTCAAACACCTGGCCTCAAGCGATCCACCTGCCTTGGCCGCCCAAGTGCTGGGATTACGGGTATGAATCACCATGCCCGGCCCCAAGCATCTTTATTAGGGCATGAGCCCCATTTATGAAGTGGCGCTCTTATGACTTAATCACCTCTTTATACTATCCCATTGGGTATTAGGTTCCAATATATGAATGTTGGGGGAACACCAACATTCAGATCACAGCAGGAGCCAGGAGGATAGGTAAGAATGAGCAGGAACCAGCTAGTGTGAGGGCATGGACTCGGCAAGCCCTGAGGAAGAGTAAAGGGCAGATCTGAGAACTTAGCAGGCAGCCTCAAAAGGACTTGAGGAGTAGCTGGATTTGAGCGGGTTTAGGGGACAGAGAGAAGGACCTGCCAGGGGGTCAAGATCATGTAATCCACCAAGACAGAGAGTATGAGGAGCAGGAATGTGAAAAGACACCAGCTGCCACATCCCAATTGTGCAGTCTGGGTGCCCCTGGGCATCCTGGCGCTTGCCCAGTGGGTCACTGGATGTGTGTGTCTGAGGGACAGAGAGCTCCAGGCCTGAGCAGACAACATGATGGTCAGCAGAGGGAAGTGTCTAGAAGCCTTGAGAGTGGAGACATTGCCTCAGGAAAAGGAGAATGGGGGCAGAGGAGCCAGGGCCATGTGCCAAGGGACACTTACATTAAGGGAATACCAGGCTCTCAAAAAGGGAAATGAAACCAAGTGGCCTGTTTTTCTGCCAGATCCTCTCTGGCTGTGACTTGAGACAGCAGAAGGAGGAGAAGGGGAGTGGGGAGGACTCTGGCCCTGAAATTGGTGGAGACAGGCCTCACAGAGGCACCAGACAAAGGCACCCCCTCCAAGGAACCCACCAACCTGGTTTCCTAATGTTCCAATCTATGTTTTTCTTTTAAAAGAAATTGGGCCAAATTCCAATCTGTAGTCCACCAGCCCTTCTGCTCTTTCCCTTTTCCTTCACTCAGGGACCCAGAAGTTACCGAGCGCCTGCCACCAGGCTGCTGCTGGAATACCCTGGGGAATGAATCAGACACAGTCTCTGCCCTTAGGGACGGGCGTTCCAGGCTGGTGGCCCCCAGGTTAACAAGGTGGCTGGCAGTGACTCCCGCAGGGCTCTCTGGAGGGTCAGCTCCAAACCCTTTTTTTCTCTGTTTCCAGCATTTTGTTCTCCCTTAACATAGGTGCCCCTCAGCGCATCGCCCCGCCTCCTCCACCACACTCTCCCATCTCCAGGGGAACATCTCTACCCTCAAAGCTTTCAGGCACTCCCCTCTGCTGACAACCATGCTGCTTACTCAGGCCCAGAGTTTTTTCCCTTCTTTCCTTCTTTTTTTTTTTTTTTGAAACAAGATCTCCTTCTGTCAACCAGGCTGGAGTGCAGTGGCACGATCATGGCTCACTGTAGTCTCTACCTCCTGGGCTCAAGCAATCTCCCTGCCTCAGTCTCCCAAGTGACTAGGGCTACAGACATATGCCACTACACTTAGCCTAGCTCATTTTTTCATTTTTTGTGGAAACAGGGTTTCGTCATGTTGCCCAGGCTGGTCTTGAACTCCTGGGCTCAAGCAACCTTCCCACTTTGACCTCCTATAACAAAATGCTGGGATTATAGGTGTGAGTGACCACACTCGGCCTTCTGGAGCTTTCTGACCCTCAGACACACACAGCCAGAGGCCCACTGGACAAATGCCAGGATGCCCAGGGCACCCAGATTACACGTTTGCAAAGTGGAAGTTAGTGTCTTTCCACATGCCCACACCTCATAGTCTCTGCCTCTGTCAAATGGAAGGCTCTGTCCCTCGTCCCCACCAACTTATCCTGACTTCTCTCTCTCCGTCTTCCAACAAATCCAGTCACTCAGGGAGTCCCACTGACAATGCCTGCTGAGTTCTTCTTGGATCTGGCTAGGTCTCTCTCCTTAGTACCTATTCAAGTTCAGGCCCTCATATCTGACTGGTTCCCTTTCACTTCCATCTTTCTTTGGTCTTAAATCTCCCTAGTATGTAGTATGTAGTATATAGCAGATAGGAGATTTTTAGTTGCAAGTGACATAAACCTAACTCAAATTAGCATAAGCAAAAAGTGGAATGTATTGGCTCACATAACTAAAAGGCTCAGGCTCGCTTCGGGAATGGCTGGACCCAGCAGATAAGTAAAGTCAAGAGGACCTGGTCCCTCTGCTTTGCCATTTTCTTGATCAACATAATTCCCTGGCACACTCTGTCCATGGGCTGGTCTCATTTTTCCCACATCAAGGCCAGCAGAAAGAGATTTTTTTTTTTTTTTTTTTTACAGCTCTAACCAGAATCCAGTTGCATTTCATTGACTGTGACTGGTTTGCATGGTCATCCCTACGCTAGTCACTGGGCGCCGTGTATGCAGCACTCTCCTGGGGCATGTCTGCACCATGTGCTTACCCCAAGGTTGGGCGTGGGGTCAGCACCACATAAACCATGTGGGCTACAAGTAGGGAAAGGAAGGTGCCTCCAGGAAAATCCACGTCTCTGGGTACGTAGGATGGCTATGAAATTGGTGTCAGGAGAAATGGCCAACCCTGCCTTACACAGGAAAGCACCTGCAGAGAACGGGAAGCTGTGAAAGGTTTGCTGAGCAAAAGCAGCATTAATTGCCACCATTTACCCACACATTTTCTTTTTTACCCACACATTTTCTTTTCTGCCCAGTTATACCACACAATCGCCATCACGTCTTTCTTGGCCATGGGATTAACTCTGTCGTTTGTGATGTTGAATCACATCGCTGAACTCTGCTCTGAGACACTCATTTGCACCGTGTGCCCTCCTGAGTACGCCTGCCCTCTCTCATCCTAACACAGCCAGTGCAGAGCTTGCTCCGGGCCCACACTACACTCTGCCCAGCCAGGGAAGTTCTGAGTTGACCCTGGAGCTGACTTCAGAATGAACCTGCACAAACCCTCGGCCTCGGGTCACAGCCAAACCTGCCCGGGCTCTAGGAGGCTAAAGCCTTGTTGTGAGTGTTATGGGAGGGGGTCCCAAGGTCTCCTCCTGCCACGCAGATCCCCTGAGAGTGAGGGGCCTAACGGAGGAATAGGTTGGGTGTGTGTCAAGAAATGGTCAGGAGATTGAGACCATCTTAGCTAACACGGTGAAACCCCGTCTCTACTAAAAATACAAAAAAATTAGCCGGGGGTGGTGGCGGGTGCCTGTAGTCCCAGCTACTCGGGAGGGTGAGGCAGGAGAATGGCTTGAACACGGGAGGCGGAGCTTGCAGTGAGCCCAGATCACGCCACTGCACTCCAGCCTGGGCGACAGAGCGAGACTCCGTCTCAAAGAAAAGAAAAAGAAAAGAAAAGAAATGGCACTGGTGAATGCTTGTTGGGGTCCCCTGGGAGCCTCTTCCAATCAGCATCTTCCATCCCCTAACCCCAGGATTACCTGTGCCCCTTCCTTGATAAATAGGACCCACCATCTCGGAAAAAGCTCCTAGGGCATGAACCCCATTTATAAGGATTGTCAAGGCCTTCTCTTTAAAGTACTGGGCCTGATCAAGGGTGTCAAGTGCAGAAGGGCTTGTCCGAACACAATTTATTGAAGATGTGCGACCATCCAGGTTTTGGGAGAAAGAGGAAAAGCAGGACATGGGTTCTGAGTGTATAAAGGACACAATTCTTGAGTGATCCTTGTGGGCGAGTCCGGAAAAAGTCATCTGTCCTGGGGCGCCCCCTGCTGACCATAGCCAAAAACGGCGTCCCCAGAGCTCAGGCCTCAGACAGAGGCTCAGAGAGCCGGCGCAGACCTGCTCTGCTCTTCAGGCCTGGGGACGTCCACGCTGGCCAGCATTCCTCGGGGCCATGGTCAGATGGCAGCCAAGAGGAGAGGTCAAGTCCTGCAACTTCTGACGGCACCCAGCTGCTGTACACAGAAATGTGTCCAAGACATTTTCTCTTCTCCCTCTTGGCATCAGGCTCCAAGGGTTGGAGCCTTGGCCTACCGCAAAATGACTGGTACTGTCTGGGCAAATCCCTTCACTTCCTCAAGGTGCTGCTTGCCCCTGTGAGATACGGTTGAAGTGCTTGCTGACTTCGCAAGTAGCCTGCAGCAGATCGTAATAGATGAACACAATTTGCAAGGTGCTTCTGTGTGTCACTCTAGATGGCGCTCACAAAGGTGCCCTGTAAAAGCCATGCAGGTCTTAAACGTGTTGGCTGTGGCTCAGGTAAACAAATGTGGGAGCAAATCGTCCCGTGGCTTAGAGAGAAGGTGCACTGTGGTACCAGCCTGGAAGGGGCAGAAGTTCTCGCAAACTCTCCTGCCCATCTCAGCCCTGGCAGCTCTGGGACAGGGGTGTGTGTGTGTGTGTTCACTAATAGGGAACTTTGCAGCCCCATGGCAGCAACCCCTCCAGGTGCCCTGAACTTTTTTCTGTGACATCTTCTGGGCTTCAGAATTGGACCCTGAGGGACTTGAGGTGGTAGAGGTCTATCCATCTGTCCATCCCAGACCTGTGGGGCACTGTCACCCTTTTACAGCTTCTCACCATTTCTCTGCCCACCCCAACGTCATCCTTCCCATCTCACCCCGTCCAGATCCAGACCCTCATGGGCTGGAAGGAGGGCGGCAGCCACCAGCTCTGCCACTGTTGCATCCCGCTAGACCACGATTAGACCATGACTCCAGCCTCCTGGCCACCGCTCTGCCCAGGCTTGATCTCCTGCACGCTGCCGCAGAGAGACCCTGTTCCCAATCGCAGCGCACTTCTCTGCTAAAGACCAACAATCCTTCCCCATAACCAGTGGAGTCCAGTCTCTGGATGTGCCCTCCTCCACCCCCTGCCTCCCATGCTGTGCCCCCTGGCTTCTGGCTGCTAGGACAGTACCACTTCCTGCCCTTGTTCTACCACTGCTTGGGCTCCAGCTCCTAGAGCAACAGAAATGTAACAAGAGACACAAATTCAAGGCACGTAAGTAATTTTACATCTTGTAACAGCCATATTTTTAAAAATGGAAAAGAAACAGGTGAAATTAATTCCATAATATTTTTAACCCAGTATTTCCAAAATATTACCATTTCAACATACAATCAACATCAAAATTGTTACGATAACTCACTTTTTTTATACCAAATATTTGAAATTCGGTGTACAAACAGCAATCGGAATTCAGACTAGCCATGTTTCAAGGAACCAGAACCACACATGCTTAGTGGTGACTTTATCAGACAGTACAGTTCTAGAACCTTCTCTGGCTATTCCAGCCCCTGCCCGCTTCTCCCTTCTCCCTGAAGATGGTTTAGGGTGCTTTCTGGTTGTTTCTTGTCCATGAAGGTGATTCAGCCAAGGCCTGGAATCCCAGCCTGTCTGAAGACTTCAGCGAGACCTGAGAAAGTCTTTTCAGGTCTGTGGGGGTTCCATGGTGAATATTTATTAAGCAGCATGTATTCGGTTTTAAAGATGGGTCCATATTCTGATGTTAATTTCTTTCTAACATTGGGTATTAAAATCTGCCCCCTCACTTTTAAATTTTTTATTTTTGACATAGTGGGAGATAATTGCAGTTACTTTTAAGGGCAAAATTAAAAGGTGGCAAACTTATGAACCAGAGATATTAAAAAGAAAAATAAAACCCAAATGCTAGCATGTGAAACCCAGAAAGTGGCAACTCCTGGGCCCCACAGGCTGCCACAGGAATTTTCCTAAAATGAAGATTGGATGATGTTGCTCCTGGGGCTCCACCATTACCTCAGGAGGGTGCAGAGTCAAAGACTCATGAGCCTTCAAGACCAAGAGGGCGCTTACTAGCCACCACATACATAATTCTCCAGGAAGAATGCATTGCCGAACCCCTCCGCCAGCCTCCCTCCCGAGGCCAAGCTGCTTCATAACTCCCCTGACTTGTGCCAGCCTCTGCCTCTCACTGGCCAACTCCTCCTCATCCCTGTCCTAGGTGAGCTGGAATGCCACCTCCTCCAGGAAGCCTCTCTGACCTCCAATCAGGGTTGAGCTAACCCCCTCTCAGGCTTCTGCAGTTGCACGGTTCCCTCTGTCTCACTTGTCGTAATTGTCTGCAGCCGGCTCTGCTACCCCAGCAGGGTGTGCTCTGCCCCTGTCCCCAGTGCCTGCGCAAGGATTGCACCTAGGGAGAGCTCAGTCTTGGTGAGGGTTGTGACAAAGGAAGTGGCAGTCCTCCAGAACCCAGCCAGGAGGATGCCTGCTGTGCGGAATCTGGGACCCGGCTGTCCCTGTGATCTGCGGCGGCTGTGGCTGGAGGCGCCTCTCCTGGTGGAGCTGTCTCTGGGCCATTCCCTCACACCGAGGGGGGAGTGCCAGGTGGCACTGGGCCTCCCCCAAAGACACTGAAGGGGCCCTTCCCATGCGACCATTAAGGCAGGGACTGGGATGCAGCAGTGGCAGAGCCGGTGGCTGCCACCTTCCTTTCTCTTTCCCCAGTGATTTTCAATCAGCTATATTGAGGCATCATTTGCATACAGTAAAATTCACCTAACAGAGTTTGAGAAGTTTTGACAAAATGTTTCCCTCACCCCACAAAATTCAGAGCATCTCCATCACCCCCAGATCCCCTCGGGACACTTTGCAGTTGATTCCTTCCCCTGCTCCCCACCCTGGCCACACTGGTCTCTCCATCTCTATCCCTGTGGTTTGTCTCTTTCAGGATGTCATAGATACGGAACCATTACACATGCAGCTTCCAAGCCCGCTTCTTTTACTTGGCACAGTGCTTTTTAGCCTCACTGCTGTTGCACTTGCAGGGAGCTTCCTCCTTTCCATTGCCAAGCTGTATACTGTTGTAAGGATACACTCAGCTTATCTGCCCCCAGTGGAGGGACCACCCCTTTCATTTTAGGGGAGGACAATCAGAGGTCCTAAAGAACTGTGGATAATGTGGTCCTAGGAGAGAAAGAGGTGGCAGGAGCCCCTTGCAGATGGGACAGTCAGGACAGTCTCTAACCAAAGGCTTCTCTAACCGGGTCACTGTTCCTGCCTCCCAGCGGGGCAGTGGAAGTGATTTTCTCCTGGCTGCGTTCCCAGATCTGTCTGATCAGGAGCCTTCTCCACTCAAAGTCTTTGAAGCAGCACATTCCTTTAATTTTCCCGGTGTGGATGTTCTTTTTCTCGATGGGCAGGTATCAAGGGTTATTCAAAAGCCATATTTACACTCCTGAATTATGCCTACCCTTCCTGAGCCAGGCAGAAGAGGCAGCTACAGGGGTCTCACCTCTGCCTTGGGGGTGTAGGAACGATGTGGATGAGACAAAGGAGCCAGGTGGGAGGAGACAGAGAGCTCAGGCTGTGGCTCTGGCCAGCTGTGCCTGCAACACAAAAGCCTTTGCCTCTCAGGGTCCCAGTTCCTGGGGTCTGAGTGAGAGGGATTCTGACAGTTCTTAAAGAGCTATGGGCAAAGCTAGCTCCCTGACTAACCACGGGGCCCTGGCCAAGCTGTTTAGCTCCTTTGGACTCAGTTTCCTCATCTGTAAAATGCGGGACCATGCAGATGTTCATTAGGCGGAAACACCGAGGAGCCCCCATACCTTCTGCTTGGTCAAGAGGTTATGGGCCCTGCCCCTTTCTCCTGTTTCTGAACATTATTTAAATGGTCCTGATATGCATCCACCTCCCTGGCTCCCAGTCATTGGATGAGCGTCCCCAGGCCTGTGCCCTTCTAGGGATTAGGAAGCCAATACCCTTCAAGTCCAATGTTTAGATTAGTGCTCTGTGAACAAGAATGTCCCCTCTATTGATTTGCCCTGCCTACATCTCAACTCCCTTCCTCCTCTCCAGTCCTGCACATGTGACCCTGAGCAAACTATTTCCCCTCTCTATGCTTGTTTTCCCATCGCTAAAAAAGAATCAGTAAGACCGGGCATGGTGGCTCACGTCTGTAATCCCAGCACTGTGGGAGGCCAAGGTGGGCGGATCACCTGAGGTCAGGAGTTTGAGACCAGCCTGGCTAACATAGTGAAACCCTGTCTCTACTAAAAATACACAAAATTAGCTGGGCATGGTGGCACAGGCCTGTAATCCCAGCTACTCAGGAGGCTGAGGCAGGAGAATCGCTTGAACCTGGGAGTGGAGGTTGCAGTGAGCCGAGATTGTACCACTGCACTCCAGTCTGGGCCACACAATGAGACTCCATCTCAAATTAAAAAAAAAAAGCAAAAAAAAAGGCCGGGCGTGGTGGCTCACGCCTGTAATCCCAGCACTTTGGGAGGCCGAGGCAGGCGAATCACAAGGTCAGGAGATTGAGACCATGGTGAAACTCCGTCTCTATTAAAAACACACAAAAAAATTAGCGGGGTGTGGTGGCGGGCGCCTGTAGTCCCAGCTACTCAGGAGGCTGAGGCAGGAGAATGGTGTGAACCCAGGAGATGGAGCTTGCAGTGAGCCAAGATCGCGCCACTGTACTCCAGCCTGGGCCACAGAGCAAGACTCCATCTCAAAAAAAAAAAAAAAAAAAAGAGCGGGGGCAATAATAGCACCGACACACATAGTGCTGTTGTCAGGATGGAATGAGATGTATATGAAAGACAGAAAGTGTTTCGAACAGTGCCTCTCACAAGGTCAGCACTCACCATGAGCTTGCCGCGATGATGATGATGAAGGTAGGTTTGTCCTGCAGCCCCACAGGATCCAAGGTCAGGCCTGCACCATCATGCAAATACTTACACTGGTGCTCCTGAGCCATGCTGAAGGACTTCCCCATCCACTGTCTAACTACACCTCCAGCCCTCACAGCCCGGGGGCGAAGCCGCTGAGAGGCCTCCTCACATGTATTGCTAGTCTCAGCCTCCACTGGGAATGGTGGGTCTTGGTGATAACATCAGCCCCTTTGAAATCCTAAGAGCTTTGTCATGTATTCTAAAAGTTACAAACTCCACCGACAAAACATGTCCTGAACGTTTTGCTCCTTCAGTGCTGTCTCTCCTTTGTTCTGGGCCAGCACTGGGGCTTCCTTTCTTTCCAAATGCATATCTGAATTTCCTTTCAAATGTATTTTTTATAACGTATTTATTGTTACTCCCTGCTTTAAAAATATGTATTCAATACACTTTTCAAATGGTCAAAAGCTGTTTGCTTTTGATTGAAGGCCTCCTTCCCCTGGGCATCGCAAAACAATTTCTGGAAAGCTGGTGAGGAGGGATCTTGAGCTGGACTCGGGAATAAGAGACCTTGTTAAAGCAGTGTGTTGAGACAAGAGTTTCATAAGTACTCTTGTCCCTGCACCCAGGGGACATCTCATTTTTTCCTGCAACACGCTTGCAGGAGCCATGCCTTTGCAGGCAGGATCCCCAGCTACTAGGTCACGCCTATAGCAGAAGGTTCCAGGGACAGGGAGTAATCATCAGCTTCCCATCGTTGCCATCGATGGAGGCTCTGCTTTGTCGTGAGCACCTCGCAGTTATGACCTCTTACCCTGCAACAGCCCTGAGTCGTGGAAGTTTCCATCCTAATTTCACAGCAAACAGGCCCAAAGGTAGGACATAAGTGGCCCTGTTACACCACTGGGAAGTGCGGACAGAGACACGGGGAGACCCTGGGAGAATCCTGGACTCTAGATCCTCTGTCATTGAATACATCTGTGTGGGAGAGAATGGAGGGAACGTTGCTGCATCTTCCCATCTGCCGCATGGCTTTCCGTTTTAGGTCTTGACTCCTTGTATTTTGGTACACACTCGACGACATTAGTCAACACCTTCATGTGTGTGGGCGAAGCATTACCCAGGTGCTGAGGCAAGAGGCTGAAGGCACAAACTGTTGCAGTATAATAAGGAAAATAGTTAGAATAAAGAATAGTTATAATACAAATTAGATATAGAGATGATCACGGACAATTATCAGTCATTAGTATAAACATTATTAATCATTAGCTTTTAATATTACTCTTTGTTGTATTGCTAATATAACCAAGAAATAACTGGCGGGTATAGGGTCAGGTGCTGAAGGGACATTGTGAGAAGTGACCTAGAAGGCAAGAGGTGAGCCCTCTGTCATGCCCGCATAAGGGCCACTTGAGGGCTCCTTGGTCAAGTGGTATCGCCAGTGCCTGGGAAGGCACCCGTTACTTAGCAGACCGTGAAAAGGAGTCTCTTTTCCTTGGAGGAGTCAGGGAACACTCTGCTCCACCAGCTTCTTGTGGGAGACTGGATATTATCCAGGCCTGCCCGCAGTCATCCGGAGGCCTAAACCCCTCCCCGTGGTGCTGTGCTTCAATGATCATGCTCCTTGTCCACCTTCATGTTCCTCCCATACTCCTGGTTCCTCTTTGAAGTTCTTAGTAGATAGCAGTAGAAGAAATAATGAAAGTCTTGAAGTCTTTGATCTTTTCTTATAAGTGCATAGAAGAAAACGCTGACATATACTGCCTTCCCTCTCTGCTTCGGCTACCTAAAAGGGAAGGGCCCCTGTCCTATGATCATATGACTTGCTTATCAATTACTTGGACAACTTACTCTCCTTACCCTTACCCCTTGTCTGGTATGCAATAAATATCAGAGCGCCCAGACATTTGGGGCCACTACTGGTCTCTGCATCTTGGTGGTAGTCGTCCCCCGGGCCCAGCTGTTTTCTCTTTACCTCTTTGTCTTGTGTCTTTATTTCTTACAATCTCTCGTCTCGGCACATGGGGAGAATACCTGCTAAGCCCCGTAGGGCTGGACCCTACACATGTGTAACCGTTGTTGATCTTTTCAGCGTGTGATTTGGTGTTTGGTTATGTGCATACCCTCCCTGAATCCATCACCACCATCAAGAGCGTAGGTGTATCTATCATCCCCCAAAGCTTGCTCTTGGCCCCACCGTGGCACCCCACCCCCTCCTCCAGGCTACCATTGATCTGCTTCCTGTCACTACAGATTAGTTTGCACTTTCTAGAGTTTCATATGTACTCTTGTTTGGTATGGCTTCTGTCATGCAGAATAATTATTTTGAGATTCAGCCATGGTATTGTATCGATGGTTCATTTCTTGGAATCTTCCTTGAATTTTTTTTTTTTTTTTTTTTTTTTGAGACGGAGTCTTGCTCTGTCGCCCGGGCTGGAGTGCAGTGGCCGGATCTCAGCTCACTTCAAGCTCCGCCTCCCAGGTTTACGCCATTCTCCTGCCTCAGCCTCCGGAGTAGCTGGGACTACAGGCGCCCGCCACCTCGCCCGGCTAGTTTTTTGTATTTTTAGTAGAGCCGGGGTTTCACCGTGTTAGCCAGGATGGTCTCGATCTCCTGACCTCATAATCCGCCCGTCTCAGCCTCCCAAAGTGCTGGGATTACAGGCTTGAGCCACCGTGCCCGGCTCTTCCTTGAATTCTTACAATAAGCCCTACTTGGTTATGGCCTGGTATTCTTTTAATACACTGATAGATTTGGTTTGCTAATAGTTTACTTAGGACTTATGCATCTATATTCCATAAAGAGGGTGATAAACCAAAAATTGGGCCTAGAATAGACCAACCAGATAGCAAAGAGCAGCTTAGCAAAAACATGGCAGAGGCTCCTGTTACCAGAAGGACCAGTGGACACGGAGCAGGCAGACTCAGACTGAATTAACTGACCCCTCTCAGCCAGGCCTTCCTTAGAAGAAGAAAATAATTGTGGTTTTTTTTTTTAACTTTATTAATTCCAGAGCATTAGAATTCAAAAGAATGAAAAGTCAAATACTATTGTAAAATTCTTGGAAAAACACAGATCCACTCTACTGGGAAAGAAAGCCATAGTGTGGTCACAAGAGCAAAGCCAAGACTCAGGAGTTTTCTAAGAGCCGAGAAACACTCTTCCTGTTCATCGCCTCTGAGAAACCACGGGGTCCTCTGGGTGGGCACCTCAGAGCGGAGGGGCAGACAGGAGAGGGGCTTGGGTGAGGGGAAGGGGGGAAGCGAGGAAGAAAGATGAGGAGAGAGGCAGAGCTGGGAGACAAAAACTGGGGAGGACAAGAGAGGGGAAGGAGGAGAAGAAGAAAAGAGACACAAAGAGGGAGAGAAGAGGGAGCGGGGAGAGAGAAGGATGTTAGTCATTCAAAACAGCCGCAAACCCAGGGAAGCTGGTTAGCTCGCTTCCTGAAGCCATGAGCGAAATAATGATATCCAAGGAGCTGTGAGGGTGTGGGGCAGCAGCATGAAGAGAAGGGGTTCACTGTGGGCTGAATTGGGCCCCCCCAAAGGATATGCTGAGTTCCCAACCCCCAGTGCCCGTGAATGTGACTTTATTTGGGAGTAGGGTCTTTGCAGAGGTAATCAAGTTAAGTGAGGTCACACTGGAATAGGGTGGACCTTGTAATAAGAGAGAAGTTTAGACACGACACAGAGGAAGACACTGTGTGAAGGTGTGGGGTACACAGACAGGGAGAACACCATCTTGAAGACAGACGCAGGGACTAGAACCACGCGGCTATAACCCAGGAACGCCGAGAACTGCCAGCAACTGACAAAAGCTGGAAGAGGCAGGGAAGGAACCTCTTCTAGAGTCTTCCGAGAGTGTGGCCCTGACAGCACCTTGATTTCAGGCTTCTGGCCTCCAGAACTGCAAGAACATCCATTTCTGTTGTTGAAAGTCTCCCAGTCTGTGCTGATTTCTTATGGCACCCCTAGAAAACGAATTCTAGAAAACGAATTCAACGTCCCTTCAGTGCATTCACAGCCCTCTGTGAGGGGCTTACTTGGACCACCCAAAACTCACATGTTGAAATCCTAACACCCAGAATGTGACTGTATTTAGAGATGAGGTCTTTAAAGAGGTAATTAAGTTAAAATGAGGTTATTAGGGTGGGCCCTAATCCAATATGACTGGTGTCTTTATAAAAAGAGGAAATGTGGACACAGGCACACCCAGGGGGAAGCCCATGTGTAGTCACGGGGTGAAGACAGTCATCTATGAACCCAGGAGAGGGGCCGCAGAAGAAACCAACCCTGCCAACACCTTGATCTCAGACTTCCAGCCTTCAGAATTGTGAGAAAATAATGTCTGTTATTTAAGCCACAGTCTTAATTGTGGGACTTCATTATGATAGCCCAGCAAACTAATCTACCCCAAGCCCTGATAGGTGGGAGGGCAGCTGGAGACTCCCCTGCCTGTACCTTTGGACTGACAGCACTGGCTGGCTTAAGGACGGGGTGGACGGGAGTCAGCACACTAAGCCATGAGCCCCCACCTGGCACCTGCCCAACCCTTTCGGGAGAGCACAGTTCTTACCCAGTCCCCCATTGCAGAGGCACCTCTGAATGTCCTGCTTCCCTAGACTCCTCCTGTGTGAAGCTCCCTTATGGGTGCCTTGGCCTGGGGCCTTCCGCCTGTGCCTGGACTTTCCCATGTACAGCCTTGGACATGTATGACCACCAGCACCACATGAGGGCTGGAGCGGGGCCTCTACAAAGGGTAATCATGTCGACAGCAGCCAGGAAGAGGTGGGTTCCTAGGCAGACAGGGTGGGTTCCCGACCTTCAAGCCAAAGACAGCTTAAAGCCTGAAAATTGGGCTGTCAGTTCCAAACAGAGTCCACGACCCAGAGTGAGAACTTCCTTGATGACTTTTAGTCAGTCCAATGGTGCTTCTTCCAGACCCACCTATGGACCAATCAGGAGGCACTCCCCCTATTCTGAGTCCATAAAAACTCCCGACTTAGCCATACCTCAGGACTACCTGCCTTCAGGTAGGGGCTACCCACTTCAGGTCCCCTCCAGTGTTGAGAGCTCTTCTGTCACTCAATAAAACTCTTCTCCACCTTGTTCACTCTCTAGTTGTCTGCATAACCCTCACTCTTCTTGGACATGGGACAGAAACCCAGGATCTGCTGAACAGGGGTGGGAAATGAGCTGTAGAACCCTCTGCTGGCTCGGGGTGGCTTCCCCACATGATAGAAGCAGCAGCTGGGCCAGGCCATCCCAGGAGCCCCGTGCCAGAGTGGGGCAGAGGGACTGAATAAGCTGTGACATGCCATTGTTTGCCAAACCGTGTGGATGGCGGGAACAAGCAAGCTGTCACGCAAATGAGCCATAACATACCCCGTATAACATGCCCCTTATAACAATGCCCCTGACACCGTTCACTGCACTGCAGGGGTGGGAAGGAGAGAGAGCTGTAACAGTCCTTGGAGGTTCAGGCCTATGGACTCCCCAGGTAAAAGCTACATCCCTTGGGACTCCATGTTGCTGATGTCTGTGAGTTTTCAGGCACTACTGCGTCCCCCTTGTCTAGACACTGGCCCCAAGGCGGAAGCCGTTCAAGGTGGTATGCTGGGACCGGTTGTGGGCTGAGCACAGAGCTGGGGGTGTGGGATCTGGGCCAGAAGCTGGAACTGAGCGGGGTCCACTGGACCGAGTGGGCGGAGGGAGTCCAGCAGCCAGCCCAGAGCCCAGTGAAGCCAAGCAGAGGTGCCGCTGACCACAGAGGTTTCCGGCTGGAAGAATCCTGTGTCAGTGTGACACACTGGGCCTTCCACACCTGGGCAAGGGGTTTTCATGCTTCAGTTCTGCCCCTAACCCTTCATTTTCTGCCCAGTCTAGGAGTTCATCTTTCAGACCTGCCTTCTCTTGAGTGGAGCCATATTCCTGAGAAGCACGTCGGGGCAGAAAGATTCAGCCTTCTTGTCTTTTTTGTTTTTGCTTTTTTTTAACACACGAGGAAACTAGAGCTCAGAGAGGGAAAGGGACCTGTCCCAGGCCACACAGCTATTTGGGGATCAAATTAAATCCAGAACACCAGGCCAGTGAGGCCAGACGAGCCCTCAGCATGCTCAGCACAAGTACCTGGAGAGTTCTTGCATAATTCCGTTAGGTCACTGTTATTTCTGCCTAACATTTACATTAACATTTGGGGTGAGCCGCAGAGCTTTTTCAACTTTTAAAAGCACTTCAGTATCTTATTTATCATGGCAAAATCTGGTTTAAGTCACTGTTCATAAAACTGTGATTTAACATAGAGCTTTTATTACAAAAATAAATTTCAGTAATAACTGCTCAACCAGACACTTTGCAATTAAAAATAAAACTGCATAGTAAAGAGAAATGCAATTCACAATAAACTAAGCTGTTCTTTCTGTCCCCACTCCACCTGCCTGGGCTCCACAATATTGCTACTGGATTTCAAACCATTTGCTGGCATTAATCTGTTTAGTACTGCTCAGTTCTCCAAATAATTGGACAATTTCATATTTTTAGCTCAGGATTAATGCCCTAAGAGATAGTCACATGTCCTTTCAGTCCTCAGCTACAAACTCTGCCAAGAATCTAGTGTGTCTCTTAGCTTAATGTGATCTTGAATTTTGATCTCGTCACTATCTACAATGAAAGCTCAGAGGGAAAGAACCCCATTGTATCAGATAGGGCTGTCATGACAAAATAGCATAGACTGGGTGGCTTAAACAGCAGACATTTATTTTCTTGCATTTCAAGAGGCTGAGATTTGAGACCAGGGTGCCAGCACAGTTGGGTTCTGCTGAGGGCTCTCTTATGAGTTGCAGACAGCCACCTTCTTGCTGTGTCCTCACTGGCAGAGCGACAAAGTGAGAGAGAGAGAGTGAAAGAGAGAGCTCTGGTGTCCCTTCTCATAAGGGCGCCCATCTCACTATCAGGGCCCTATGCTCATGACCTCATCTAATTCTAAGAACTTCCCAAAGGCCCCGTCTCCAAATACCATCATGTTGCAGGTGAGGGCTTCAACATATGAGTGGGGAGTATGTAATTCTCTTCATAACACCCATCTACCTAAAGCAACTGGCCTGGTTATTTGCACAGTGCTCATGAACAATTTTGCACTTAGGATCATCCTAGTGGAAATAATTTTTCCTCTTACATGTCTCCAAAAAATATTTTTTTCTCCAAGCAACGTCCCCTTTGGTGTGGTGGTGAGGACTATTGAAAAGGAGTAAAGTGTGTTTAAATATCATTCGTTCAAAGTAAATGGAAGGGTTAATTGCTGTTAACAGTTCTGGAATTGCTTTTTTCAGCTGCACAGCCTCTGAGCTAGTAGGAGTTTGCAGGGATCTCTGATGATTTCCACCTGGTTATTACTCTATTCATTCCTGCTTCTCTAACCTTTCTGCAGTTTATGGGTGAAATAGCTCTTGTAGTGAAGAAAGTCGGCAACTGCTTTTGATCATAAGTACAGATAATACACATCCCATGGACTCTGTTTTGTGGGATTTTTCTATACATGTTGACATAGCTAATCTTTGCTTCTGCAGTATGTACATAAATACTATACAAGATGACTGGCATATGGTAGTCACGTGTCTTTTAAGAAAATCTCCAACTGAATCCAGTATTTCCCATGTGGCACCTGATACACTGTGGGCGTGGGATATAGAGCAGTAATAATGATATTTGAAAACACCGTGATGTCTAAAGCCTCCATTTCCCTGAAAATTTCATCTAGAAGGCTGCATTTCTCAGGCATAAGCTCTTGCCAGCCATTCATGGTGATTACTGGAAGGCTAAGCATCGCTGGGACTCACAAAACAGCTGCGTTAAGCATTACCACCTCTGAACGCTTCGGGAGGAAAGCCGCCTGCTCCTGGGGAAGGAAATAGCTGCAGGTGAGGACTTGTCACCTAACCTGGCCTTCTAATGCTAGTCTTTTGCCCTTCAATAGAATTAGGTTTTCTGAGCATTTCTCCTTAATGACCTTGGTTGAGCCTCAGGCTACACATGGCAGTTCATGAAACTGTAGAGTCAAAGAATCTTAGAATCAGAGGATGTGTGAGCTGGGAGTTAACCTGGTTACCATTTTAACCAAGCTGTCCCCTTTTTTAAAATTTGAGACAGGGTCCATCTCTGTCACCCAGGCTGGAGTTCAGTGGCACGATCATGGCTCACTGCAGCCTAGACCTCCCAGCCTCAAGCGATCTTCCTGCTTCAGTTTCCTGAGTAGCTGGGACTATAGGTGCATGTCATCATGCCCAGCTATCTTTTTTTTTTTTAGAAATGGGGTCTCGCTACATTGCTCAGGTTGGTCTGGAACTCTTGGGCTCATGCAATCCTCCTGCCTTGGCCTCCCAAAGTGCTGGGATTACAGGTGTGAGCTACCATGCCTGGCCCATCCCTTTTTTAAAAAGTGAGGACCCCAGTGAGGACATTAGTTTGGTGACAGAGGTGGGACTGAGGTCTTTTTGTTTTTATCCTGGGGCTCACTCCATTGCACCTGGCTTGTTTCTGTGGCTAATGTAATCCAGCCCTATTCTATTTAATATACTGTATGTTACTAAAAAGCCCACCTGAGTGATAGCTCCCACTTTTATGTGTCTACTACTTGCAGGTCCTCTACCAGGTCCAGTTGCATCACGTCGTTTAATTTCTACCAGAACCTATGAGGTGGGCATTACCACCTCCATTTTATACATGGGGAAACTAAGGCTCAGAGAGGTTGAATGTCTTGCCCAAAACCCATCACTATTAATTGGCCAAGTCAGGGCCTGAACCTGGGATATCTGACCCTGCAGTCCATGCTCCTGCCATCAGAGTTGAAGACAAGATGAAGCTGGAGACAGTCCTTCCGCATGAGCAGGAAACATTATTTTACTGGCCAGGCCAGAGGTATGGATACACACCTTACAGCCTGAGTTCCATCATAAGTTAGCCACTGGCCACCCACCATGTGCCAGGCTTGGGGGACCCAGTGGTGAATGGGGTATGGCCCCTGACTTGGAGGAACACCCTGGCTATGTGGAAGACAGATGTGTAAACAGATGACAACAGCACCTTGGGACCCAGGCTAGAAAGAAGAATTGTCAGGGGCTATAACCTTAACCCTAGAGGCTGGAGATAGCCCCAGGAGGTGGTGATGCAGGAGCTGGGTCTGGAAGGATGGAGAGGACTGGGTCAGCTGAAGAGGGGGCTGGGAGGGGAGGAAGGTCTTCCAGGCAGAGGAACCTGCATGTTTCATGTCAGAGAAGCAGGAGAGGGCCCAGAGAAGCCAGAGGGGCAACAGTGGGGAGGACATAAGTCAGAGTGGTCATGGAGACCAGATGACAGAGGGCCATGGGTGTGTACTGCTGAAGTCAGGGGCAGATCCCACCCAGGAGCTAGGGGAGTTGTGAGGGTCTTGGGTAAGGATGATTGTCTGACCTTGGACAGATATGCAATCCAGCATAGAGGGAGGACTGGGGAAGGAGGCCAGGCTGGAGGCGGGGTGCCTGAACCAAGGTGAGGATGGCCATGGGAAGAGAGAAGGAATCCTGTGCAGAAGAGGGAATAGACGGCCTGTGGGGAGGGAGGGGGAACAAAGGATGACTCCTGGGTTTCAAACCAGCACAGGAGGGTGGTTGGTGGTCTCAGCAGCTTAGCCTGGGAACACAGAGGAGAAGCAGCTGAGCAGCAGTAGAGATTCCCCAGGGAAGGCTAGAGAGACTGAGGCTGGACCACTGCCAGTGTTCTCAGCGTGCCTGACAGGAAAGGTGATATAGTTTGGAAATCTGTCCCCTCCAAATCTCCTGTGGAAATATGATGCCCAGTGTTGGAGGTGGGGCCTGGCGGCAGGAGTTTGGGCTATCAGAGTGGGTCCCTCTTGAATGGCTTTGCGGTATCCTCGCTGTAATGAGTGAGTGCTCGCTGTATGAGTTCACCTGGAGGTCTGGTTGTTTAAAAGACCCCCTCTCTGTTTCCTTCTCTCTCACCAGGTGATACCTTCTTCCTTCACCTTCTGCCATGAGTGGAAGCTCCCTGAAGCCCTCACCAGAAGCAGATGCTGGTGCCATGCTTCTTGTACAGCCTGAGGAACCATGAGTTAAATAAACCTCTCTTCTCTATAAATCACCCAGCCTTTGCTATTCCTTCATAGCAATGGAAGCAGACTAAGACAGAGGGAGATAGAGATGGTGTAGGTGCAGAAGAGAAGCTGGGAGAGCGGGTGGGGAGGAGGAACGCATCTGCATAGTCCCCATGGAGTGGGGGCCAAAGTCACTTGCTGAGAGGAGTGGACAGGGCTTTGAGAGGGGAGTGAGGGTTGAATGGAGGTTGGGTGGAACAGGGAGATGACAGTTCTGAACAGCCTGGCAGTGCTGAGGACCCAGTGGCACTCAGTAGCCTGGGTAGGCATGGAGAAGGCGAGGCCATCAGACTGTCCTTGGGTTGGGTTTGCCAGGTGGGTGAGAGGCAGAACTGGGGCAGTGTCGGAGCGGAGTCTGGGCCCATGAGGAAAGGAGGGCGGGAAGCAGGATGGACTCACAGGCTATGAATTTTGCAGAATCTGAAGAAAGTCACAAATGAGACTCATCCCTTAAGTCTCCAGACAGTAACTATGGTGCCAGGATGACTCAGGCCCAATATTTTGGGGGTTTCCAGTCTACAGGAGCCTGACACTTAGAGCGTGCTGGCTGTCATGTCAGGTGCTCCCATGTGCTGCTTCTGTGCTGCAGTCACTTCTAAAGGTGAGCTGTGTCTTCCCACCAGGCTGGGGAGACACTAGGGAGCATGCCTGAGTGTCCGTGCTGGAATCCAAACCCACAACTGTCTGACCCTAGATCTGTGTTTGCTGAACAGGGAGATGCAGGGACGCAGGAGACTCTCATAAGTCCTGTCCGGGCAGAAAAACACCGCTGCAGCTGGGCCACAGAAGTTTCAATGGATGCACCAGATGCTTAACTCACCCCAGGTGCTAGGCTGGTTGGGCTTGTGGCCAGCACATGGAGCTGCCCTCAAGGAACTTCCAGCATGAGAGGCAACCTCAGAGAAGTTTTCAGGAAACTGCTTTTATGGGGTTTAGACCCTTGGGAGAGGTGGCCCCTTAAACAACCTTCCAGTCGCTGGTAGAATGCTGCCTTTGTGCAGAAACGTGCCCCAGGCAGATGCTCCGCTCTGCCACAGCATCTCTGCCGTCTGGTCATGCACACATCTGCCCACCCACTCTGCTGCTGACAACAGGATGTGACAGATCTATGCTGGAGGGAATGTGAGACCGACACATCCCAGAGGAGACGGGGCACTCGTGGTGGGGGCTGCTCCGCTCCTCCCGCTGGCCCCTTAGTGCTGCAGCGTGGGGACTTCCATCTGCAGTCATGTCACTCCTTTCTAACCCAGCCTGGCAGGTGCTTTTGCTGAGGGGGTGTAGGATGAGGGTCTGTGTGCAACGTTGATTCCTTTTTGTGGCAGGAGATTGATGAGATGTTTGAGGGTGACTGGACGCACTCCCTGGCTGCCTTCAGGAGAGGATCAAGCTGGTGGAAATGAATTCAATCACTCCAACTTAACAAAAGGTGTCTCGAGGCCTTTCCCTTCCCTTTTGCATCACTTCTGGAGTCTTAAATCCTAAATTTAAGGATTTGTGAGGGTCTTGGGTAAGGATGATTGTCTGACCTTGGACAGATATGCAATCCAGCATGGAGGGAGGACTGGGGAAGGAGGCCAGGCTGGAGGCGGGGTGCCTGAACCAAGGTGAGGATGGCCATGGGAAGAGAGAAGGAATCCTGTGCAGAAGAGGGAATAGATGGCCTCTTTTCTTTTTTTTCTTTTTTTTTTTTTTTTTTTTTTTTTTTTTTTTTTTTTTTGAGACGGAGTCTCGCTCTGTCGCCCAGGCTAGAGTGCAGTGGCCGGATCTCAGCTCACTGCAAGCTCCGCCTCCCGGGTTCACGCCATTCTCCTGCCTCAGCCTCCCGAGTAGCTGGGACTACAGGCGCCCGCCACCTCGCCCGGCTAGTTTTTTGTATTTTTTAGTAGAGACGGGGTTTCACCATGTTAGTCAGGATGGTCTCGATCTCCTGACCTCGTGATCCGCCCATCTCGGCCTCCCAAAGTGCTGGGATTACAGGCTTGAGCCACCGCGCCCGGCCAGATGGCCTCTTTTCATATGAAACAGATTTATTTTTGAAGTATTGGCCCATTGTCATTTCAAAAACTTTATTCACCGTTGCATTTAAAGGAGTTTGCCAGCTTCCTTCCAGCTGCAACTTTGGGCTGCAGAAGATCTAGTGTGTTTCAAACCACCAGTTTTTGTTTTTAGAAGGACGGGTTGAATGTTCAGACTTTATCTAATTATGGATAGTTATGACCCCTTGCTGAGAAATCACAGTGGGATATGGGCTCTGCAGAATAAGACAAACTGACAAACACGGTTCCCGCCTGGTCGATTTAGAGTCTAAATAGTCACATTTAGATTTCAGTAACGGTGTGGAACATGAAGAATTCTCTCACACTGCGTGAGTGTGTCTGTGACTGCTGGGGGAGAGCAGGAGGAGTCCCTAAAATGAATGCTAAGCAAAAAAGTCCTTTCCTAGGCTGGTTGGTGGGCTTGGGGCCAGCACATGGAGCTGCCCTCAAGGAACTTCCAGCATGAGAGGCAACCTTAGAGAAGTTTTCAGGAAACTGCTTTTATGGGGTGTAGACCCTTGGGAGAGGTGGCCCCCTAAACAACCTTCCAGTCGCTGGTAGAATGCTGCCTTTGTGCAGAAACGTGCCCCAGGCAGATGCTCCGCTCTATGACAGCATCTCTGCCGTCTGGCCATGCACACAAAAAAGTGGAGGTAATCAATAATCTAAAAGGAGGTAAGAAAAGGAGAAATAAATTAATGAAAGGACTTAAAAAAACCTGAAAATGAGGCTTTGTTCGTAACATGAGCAAAAAAGAACGTAAATCCTTCAGTAAATGCTGCAACCACCAGCGTCGCAGTCCCCTGGCCCTCATTCCTTAATGCAGCAAATATCGATCAGGTGCCCACCATGTGCCAGATTCCATGCATACCAATCTTTTTAAATCAGTAAACACCCCTACATGTCAAATTCTATTGTTGTACATGGTACAATCACTGATTGATGACACTTAAAAAAAAAAAAACCTACAAGCCTTAGGTCTGTAAAGGTTAGTATGTTTTTCACTCAGTGACTCAAATCCTGAAGCACACCCTGATATGGCAGTTGTAAAATACGGTGGAAGAATGTATCATGTAGAATGAACCATGGCGTTTGGCATTCTGTGTGTTTCTGATGTGGGCCATACACTCTTGAGAACCAGGGTGAAATCCAAGAGGGACCCTGCCCAGACATAGTGGGTGAGAGGGCCAGGGCTGTGACTGGGAGCAAGCAAGAACCTGGTTGGTGGAGATGGGTCAGGGAGTCAATGGGCCTAGACTCAAACCAAAACAGGGCACGCAAGCAGGGCAAGAGGTTAGCGGCAGAGACACAGATGACCTGGACATAAGGGCAGCCCCATTTAGGTCAGGTTTACCGGCAGCTTCCCGAGCCTCTGTAGGCAACAGATGGACCTCTGTTCAAACCCCGAGGTGAAGCTTGGCTCTCAGCTCTGCCACTTCCCAGCCGTGTGACCTTGGGCTTGTTACTCAGTTTCTCATCTGTAAAAAGAGCCATTTCTTCTTGGCCTGTTATGAGGACTCAATGAGTTATACCATTTAAAGTGCATGGCAAAACACTCAGTAAATGTTAGGCATGGTGATTCAGAGGAGTGAAGTGCCTATTTTTCATCTCTTAACCTACCCAGCATCCAGATGTCTTTCCTTCTTTGGGGGTCTCTGCATGAAGGAGGCAGAAGGTGGGCCTCAGGGAGGCTTAGGACTTTGATCCTGAGGGACTGAGACAAAGGTGCCGGGACCCCTCTTGGAGATGCTTTGCAGGGCTGGTGGCCGCGTGGGGAAGGGTGGCTGTGGCCAGTGTGGCAGGACAGCAGACTGTCCCTATGCTAACTTGGTATAACTGCCCCAGCTCCTGCCCACTGCTCTTCCAATAATTCCATTTCTGCTGCATCACCAGAGGCTGCCCTGTGGAATGCAACCAAGAGCTCCAAGTAAAGCCATGCTTAACACTGCGGTCCAACACCACTGCCCTCTGGAATGCCCTCAGACCAGCGAGAAGGGTCAGCTCAGAAGACAGGCCTAAATTCCACTACAAAATGGAGAACGGCCCCAGACCCCACAGAAAGACCCCAAGGCAGAAATCCCACACAGGGAGCTCCTTGTCCACGGACAGCCCGGCCATTGGAAAGGGCCAGAGCATCTGACAGATCCTAGGAGAGTGAGAGCAGGAGAAGCCACACACAACACCTCTGAACTTGGAGATGGCAGGGGGCTGGCAGGCCAGGGGGCAGGGGAGGTGGCCCAGAATCTAAGCCATGGTCTTTTTGGTTTCTAATCCTCGATTACTGTTTTTCTGCCAACTGCTTTCCTCGCAGGGAGCATGAGATTTTTCTTCAAGTGGGGCCAGGGTGTGTTTATCAGCTTGTTGCAAATTACATGGTAAACACTGATCCCCCTGGTTGAGGCAGCCACTGAGTCTCTTTGTTAGATTAATAAGATTACAACAATCTGGGCAGACTTTCAAGTGTTTATTTTCCAACCCTCACTTAGAGGGTGGTAGTCATATAGTCCCAGGCCCGCCTGCATTCCGAGTAGTTGGGTAGAGCTCCTTTCTGTTCCAAGCGCTTATTTCTCCACATGCAATAAAAGAAAAGGTCATTAACCCTCAGCCTCTGACAGTTTATCCTCACATACCCTATTGCCCATTTTCTAGTCAATAACTTAGTGTTTCTTATAACACCTGCACGCTTGTCAGCCTTGTCCCACAGACGTGTTTTCAAAGCCTAACCTTTACAGTGAATCATTTCCTGACTACTTCAAAAGCGTTTTGGCAGATGGGCTGCCCTTCTTTATAACTAAGTGCATTTCAGCAAAATTTACTGAAAGTCAAATTCCGTAACATCCTGTTGACTTGTATTATTGTCGTATGGATGGTGCAGCTCCCTGGCAAAAACAGTCCACTGCACCCCTTGGTGGCATGAGGGGTGGGTGATGGGGTGCAGTGAGGCACAGCCTGGGGTGGCAGCTGGGGATGGCTCTGCTTACTCATCTTCAGAACTGCCTATCACATGTCTCCCCTCTGGATTCCCCAGACTGCATGGTGGTGAGAGTGCTGTGAGCATTGTGGGAATAGAAAGATGACTCAGAACCTCTCTGCCTTCAAAGGAGCTGTAGCCTGACTGGGGCCGCAGGGTCCTCCCACCTCCTGAGCACACAGGCACCTGGAACCTTCACCCTCGGGCCCAGTCTACCTTTCTGACCTCTGGTCCTGCCACCGCCTCTCAGGTGCATCCCGCCTCACGTCCACTCTCCTTCCCCTTAACTCAGCCCCAGAAGCTTTGATCCTCGGTCTGATGTTGCAGTTTCCTGACTCCCAAAAGCTGTCTCACACCTCTGGCCCATACTGAATGACCAACATAGTTCCCTCCAGCTGTCATGCCCTTCCCCGCCCCATCCTTCCAGATCCAAGAACAGGGCTGTTCTTCTGGAACTCATCCCTAAGCCCTAAGCCCCCACGTCCCACAGCTCCCAACTTGTTGCAGGGTTCCCCTCCTGGGTTGAGACTTGACTGCCTCGCTGTCTGATTCGCCCATGAGGCTATGAGCTCTTTTGAGGTATTTCAAACTAATCTTTCTAACCTCCCCACTGGGCTTTACATGTAGCAGCTATTGGGAATTTAGTAAATGTTAAATGAGTGAACGGATGGATGAACAAAAATATGAATGAATGAATATGCCGATAGAGATACAAATAATAATAAACTTTAACCAAGGGCTTTCCGTTTACAAATATTTCATGCCCATCAGTTTATATGATCCTCATACCTTAGAAAGGTAGTTACCATGACCTGAATTTCACACAGAGGCTAAATTATAATAACCGTAACAACTGCAACATCTGAAGACTGATGCGAATATGCTCTGCTCATCCTAGGACAACTGTGCAAGGGAGGCAGTCATCTTCTGCTGTTAGGAACTGAGTTTCAAAAACTTGTCTAAAGCCTGAGCCAGGATTAGAACCCACATCTTGGGACTCTAAAGCCTTTATTTATTCCCTGATATATGTTGGCAGACAGGGGGATGGAAATCATCCCAGCCGGACAAAGGGTGCCCAAGCGGAATCCTGAAGGGCTGAAGTGAAGATCAAGGGAGGGGCAGATGGGCTGGCCAGTGGGACGGACATGGGCAGAGGAGGGGAGGGGGCGGGGACCTGAGAGGCCGTGTGAGGTTTAGGCAGTGTGTGGAAAGCATCCCACGCCAGTGGCCAGGAGGAGCCACGCCATGACAGGCCTCATAGCCTCTGGGGTGAGGCACTTAATTTTGCCCACAGTGGCTCCCCTGTTGGAGTGGAATGCAGCACAGGGGCCTCGGGAATGTTCTTCTGTGTCAGGGAGGAAGAAGTTGGAGGCAAGAAGACCAGTTATCAGATGTGGCAATAATTTGGACCAGCCATAAGGTGACCTACCATGGATAGTGAGTGGAAATAAAAAAGGGGAACACGTTGGGAATATTTCCCACACTTTCCTCCATCTCTGTTCCTAGCCCAAAGAAATTTCTCCACTGAAAAAGCTCCCCATGGTGTGTGGTTTCAGGCTGCTGTGCCTGTGTGCTCACTGCTCCGTGGCCTCCAGTGCTCCTTTCCCACCCACAACTGCCCATCTGGAGAACACCTGCTCACGTGAAACTCCTCCACAGAGCGTTTCCTGACTACAAGTGTGATGGAGTTAACCACCCCACCTTTGCACCCCTTCACACCTCGTACGTACTTCTGTTGGGGCATCAATGCCAGTGTGCCTTGTCTACACATCTGCCCTCCGGGAGACAGTGAACTCCTCTATGGTTGGGTCTACTTTCCTCCTTGTGTTCCTGGCCTAGGGCAGTGCCTGACACCTAGGAAGCAGGGTGTGGAGTGAGTGAATGAGTGCAGGTCAGCATGAGTGAGTCAACGGAGACACTCTCCTCCATCCTCTCTCCAGCAATCGGTGATGTCCAATAAGAGTAAGCCACGCTTGGCACTCTCTCTCAGGCCGCGTACCTTGTTTTCAAAAATGCCTTCAAATTAAACATTGATTTTGTAAAATTAACGAGTGGCTCATTTGGCAAGTTTGAAACACCCAAAACAAGCAAAAAATGCTTGGGTGGAAAGAGAAAAAGAAGAGGAGAGAGAGAAAGTGTGGTTTCGGGCCACTGGTTTACAGGGGTTATGTTTCTTGCGTATGATTGAGGAAAACAAAAACCCAGGCCTGGGAATCGACAGGACTTCTATGACAAGTGACCCTAGACAAAGTTTCTTTCTCACTTCCTTCCATTAGGTCACAGAAGAACCAATGGGAAAAGGCATTGGAAATGGCAAGGAACACCCTAAAAGAGATGTATTCTTATTCTGCCTGGTTGGTAAAATATTGCCTTGTGAATTATGTGCCAGCTTTCAATGTGTACCAAAAGAAAAGGAGGATTTTAATATTAAATGTATTATTTCCACTTACTAAGCCATACATTAATTAGGGAGAAAACATGTTCCAAAATACAACATTAAATCCCTTAATAAGCTCTAGTCTTTACAGAAAAGTAGGAAGTACACAGACACTAGCAGCCTAACCTTACATGCAAAGCCGTCTGTGATTTTAGAACTAACCTGAGGTGGCATGCTGTTGTGAAATTCTAAATTAAATACCACTAAACATGATTACGGCTTCAAAAATTAGTTACATGCTTCAATAACCACACTTTTATCACAAGAACACACAATCTAAAGCCAAAATAGTTGAGTATAACGTGCCAAAAATATGCTCGCCCCATACATTGTTAGAAAGAGCAGTAGGAAAAGAAATCTAAAATTTACTGCTATTTCATTTGACGGCAGCCAGCATCTCCTGTCTTCCTTGGCAAGAAGGCCATTTTTCTATGCTGTATTTTGCACACACAGAAATCTGCATAGAGTGATTTGCATACCAAAAACACATTTGTAAAAGAAACTGTTTGCATAGAAGCCAGGGGGAGATAGGGTTGCCACTGTTGACTTCCATACACACAACTCTCCCAGGCTACTTACTTTTCACTTTCCTATGTGCTGAATTTCCAAAAAAGGGTTATGGATTTTATGATGCATTAAAATTGAAAGCAACTATATCCTGTAGATATCCAAGAACAACCACAACAACAATACACACTAAATGTTTCGTGCTAACAGCCTGTCAACTTTTTACTGAGAGGCTGGTAATAAGAAGTGCTATAATATATTGAGCATTTATGATATCCGATGTGTTTTACATAAATGATTGCTTAGTCTCACAATTAGTCTTCAAGGTTGATGTTGTGGTTCCCCATTTACATAGGAGGAAACTGAGGCATGTCAAGGTAATGTACCTTGCCAAAGCCTTGCAAGCCAGAGCTGTGAAACTAGGTTTGGAAGCCTGACTGACTGCTCAGCCCTTTCCTGCCACCCCCGCCCGGAGCTGCCTCTCTCTTTTCCCAGTTTTGCTGCACACCATTGGGTTTTTTTTCCTCTAGCCTGTTGGGAGGTGGGAGGAAGTCATGCTGAGACAGGAAGTCATGTTGTATTTTGCTTTCCTGGCATTTTCTCTGACCAGAGCCTAGAAGCAGGACGGCCACAGTCTCAAGGCTCAGTGAAGGTGCCCCATAAACGAGCGCCATGACAGACATGGGGTGAATGGGCAATGGCCTGTGATTCAGAGGGTGTCAAGGAGAGAGACGGATTGGTCTCAGAACAAAGACAGGACATGGCTGTTGAGATGCAAAGGGCCCCTCCCACTCGGTGCCTACACGCTATCACCAATTCAGTGCCAGCCCAGCTGTATTCTCAGAAACACAGAATGGTTTGTGTGTGCTTAATTATAATGCTACTTACAGAGAATTTATCAGCGGCAAATCAGAGGCTTGATGCTTTGCTTAAGAAAAAAAAAAACTGGTAGTGGCTCTTTGAAATGTGTTCATCTGATGAGTCCTTTGGATTTTTCCAGTATACAGCATTTGAAAGAAATTGGCCATTTCTGGAAAGTCAAGTGGGGGGAGGGGGGCAGAAGATGCAGAATTAAAAGACTGCAGATGCCTGCCAAAAAAGATTATAAACATTTACTTTCTTTTAAGATACTTCTTTGTCTTGGTGTTTTTTCTCACCTAGTTTCCTGTTATTCATGAATCCATCATTGCCCAAAGACTCTCAGCTTTGAGACCTAATTATGTATTAGTCACTGTTAAAAAGCAGTTTTTCTGACACTTTCAGTAATAAATTTCTTTTGATGTGATTTATAGTAACTCTGCCTTATAGCAAGTTCCAGGCTAAAGCAAGTAATGTGACAGCAAACTGCTTTGGAGGCAGACGGATCTGTTTTAAATCTTGGTTTTGTCCTTCCAGTTTGACCTTACTAATCTCTCTGAGCCTTAGTTTCCTCATCTGTGAAATAGGGAAAATAATGCAGGCCGGACCCTGGTTGCCTACCTAACAGCCATTTCCATCTCCTTCAATGAATGACAACAGATCTTAGTTTTGTTCAGGTCACAGTGTTCCTGATCCCAGCAGAGGAGCTGAATTGATCTAAGCACTCCATTTCTATATGCCAGTGATTGGCTTACAGCCCCTATGGAAGGCTTGTCATCAAATTCCGCCCAATGAGGCTGAAGGGGTAATATGCTAGAAGCTTCTGAGAAACATTTTCCTCTCTGATAAGAGAGATACATGAAGAGAAAGCCCATTTGGGCCGGGTGCAGTGGTTCACGCCTGAAATCCCAGCACTTTGGGAGACCTAGGCAGATGAACCACCTGAGGTCAGGAGTTCGAGACCAACCTGGCCAACATGGTGAAACCCTGTCTCTACCAAAAATACAAAAATTAGCCGGGCATGGTGGTGCGCACTTGCAATCCCAGCTACTCGGGAGGCTGAGGCAGGAGAATGGCTTGGACCTCAGAGGAAGAGGTTGCAGTGAGCCGAGATCACACCACTGCACTCTAGCCTGGGCAAGAGAAAGAGACTCCATCTAAAAAAAAAAAAAGGAAAGAAAGAAAAAAGAAAGTCCATTTGCCTTTGCCCCCTCGCTTCCCATCCTGCATGCTGCCGTCGAGATGTGATGTCTGGTGCTGTGGCAGCCGTCTTATGAACACGAGAAGAAACATCATGGACACACTAAAGACAGCAGAGCGAAAGGCCTGAAAGAGCCGGAGTCCCTGCAGACAATGCTGATCTATTGAACCAAATGTCCATCCATCTCCAGCTTTCTTGTTAAGAGTGAACGTTTTTATGGTTTAACCTGTTGTGTATCCGGTTTTCTGTTGCTTACAGCCACACACGTGTGCACACACACACACACACACACACACACACACTTATACAAATACTAACTTCATAAGATGGTTGTAGCAAACTGTACATTGTATATAAAGTACTTAGGACAATATCTGGCACAGTAAATGGTTGCTATAAATAGTAACAAAACTGATCAAACATAGGTAATGATTTAAAAGAGCAAAAGTTCCAAAGCACAACACAGATAAGACAAATGGTACTGATTTAGCATGACAAAAACCACCTTTATATTCCTGGTGAAGGGGTGCTAGGGAGACCTTGAAGTCTAAGACATTGATTACACTGACAAATCCTCATCTCAGGGAGTGAGCTGCAACCGCTGCCAGAGCACACAAGCTATTGGCCAGGAAAGGACTGGGATTCTTTGCCAGGTTTCCATCTCCCCTCTCACAAACCGACAATCACCCTGTCAGCAGCTCCGACTCATGTCTGAAGCCTAACAATTATGTGTATGTGAATTTCCAGCCTTGTGAAGGGGCAGGGTTCTTTCAACCCACAAAATATCTTTCTAGAATACTAAATTTTACTAGAATTTTCTAAAAACATGTTTTATTTCTTTATGGCAGAACAATAGATACACTGACATATATGAATATAATTTAGGATTATAATTTCTGCAGATATAGTCTACTATTTTGAATCACCATGGTATCACAGGACCACATAGTACGAAAGTACTGATTTTTTAAATACAACCTACTGGAACACAAAAAAAAGAAAACAATAAGATACCATGTGAAAGTACCTAGTATAACAGAAGTAAGAAGTAATACCTCTATTACTATAGAGGTAATATAGTAGATACTCAATAAATAATCTCAAAGTAACCAGATTTTTTTTTCATCACTCTATGTTTTACCAAAGAGGCAAATGACAAGACTAAAAATTAACACTGAGGAATAAACATATGCACATACTCACATCGTTATCCACTTATGTCTAAGGTTAGTGTACATCCATCCAAAAGCCCTACACCTTCTGTGCCTATGGTGCTATATAACAAGCATTGATTTTTATAACTTATGGCCATAAGGCTTTGCAGATCTCTGAATTAGTAATCATATCCAGCATATTTGTTATAAAAAAGAAATAATCAAACATACAGACAAAAATTTACGAATAGTTGGAACCCAGAGGGTTTTTCTAGTTAGATTGCAGTTAATTGAATAAAACCACCAATTACTGATTAATTGAGATTTTCTTATGTGCTATACACATATTTCCTCTTTCCTCCTTTACAATAAAAAGCAAAATTAGTGGTAGCTCAACTTTTCACATTGTGATTTTCCAAAATCAGTGATCCCTGCTTCACTAGAGACAGAGATAGCATTGATTCCTTGAAGGCAATTTCTACTCTTTACAACATGGTAGATTGTTTTCAACTTGTTTTTAAGAAATTTAATGTTTACTTTAGCAGCTATGGTCTTAACTTGATATTTGAAGCTCGAGGTAAGGGCTGTACTTTTAGAAAGAAATATTTCAGGTGCTTTTCATAGTCCCATAATGTTTTATAATAGATTTATTGAATAGAATTCATGTACCATGAAATTCATTATTTTAAAGTATTCAATTCAGTGGTTTTTAGTGTATTCACAAAATTGTGCACCATCACCACTAATTCCAGAATACTTTTATCACCTCCAAAAGAAACCCTTTATCCATTAACAGTCAATCCCCATTCCTCTCTCCCACCTTCACCCACCACTCCAGCCCCTGGCACCAATGTACTTTCAGTTTGTATGGGTTGCCTAATCTGGACATTTCATATAAATGGAATCATACAATATATGGCTTTTTGTGTCTAACTTCTTTCACTTAGAGTAATGATTTCAAGATTCATCCATGTTGTAGCATGTACTTTATTTCTATTTATGGCCAATAGTAATTTATTCCTTTTATGGCAAAAATATTCCATTTTTGGAATGGAAAAATGTTGTAGATAAGCAACATTTTTATCCATTCATTAGTTGATAGACATTTGAGTTGTTTCTATTTTAGGGCCACTATGAAAAAATGTTTCATGATGATTTTTATGGAGGTGAAATTCATATGACACACAAGTAACTGTTTTAAAGTGTACAATTAAGCAGCATTTAGTGGATTTAGAATGCTGTTCCACCACCACCTCTCTCTACTTTCAAAACTATTTTTATCACCCTGGAAAAATCCTTCACGTCCATTAAATAATCACTTCTTGCTATGGTTTGAAAGTGTCACCCAAAGCTCTGGCATTGGAAACTTAATCCTCAATGCAACAGTGTTGAGAGGTGGGATCTTTAAGAGGTGATTAGGTCATGAGGGCAGAGCCCTCATAAATTAATGTCATTATTGCTATAGTGGGTTTGTTATTCCAAGAGTGGATTTGTTATAAAAGCAAATTTGGCCCTCTCTTGCCACTGTCTCCCTCTCTTGCTCTTCCACCTTCCTCAGTGGAGTGACACAGTATGAAGGCCTCTGTCAGATAGCAGCACCATACTCTTGGACTTCCCAGCCTCCAGAACTGTGGGCCAAATAAACCTCTACTGTTTATAAATCACCCAGTCTGTTGTATTTGTGCTAAACTAGCACAAAACAGACTAAAACAGGAAATTGGTACCAGAGATAGACTGTCACTATAACAAATACATGAAGATGTGAAAGTGGCTTTGGAAGTGAATAATGGGTAAAGGCTGGAAGAATTTAGAGGTGCAGGATAGAAATGCATGGGTTACTGTGAATGAGACATTAAGGGCAAGTCTAGTGAAGACACAGAAGAAAAGAGCCGTGTTTTTGTTTTTAAAAGGTTATAAAAAGCCATGAGAATGTAGTTTTTGTTAAAGGAAAAGTAATTTTGTCTAGCTTTGAGGTTTTAAAAAGTTGTTTTAAATTGAAGGAATAAAAAGAACAGATATAGAAAGTTGGGGAAAGAGAGAGAAGGGGAAAATTGTAAGAGGTTGTAAAAGGTTTATGGAAACCTTATCTTGTAGTCAAAACTGATTGAGATTGGATAGACTTGCTTACAAGATTTATTAAGATTGGCTTTAGTTTTAACAACACACTGATACAAAGGTAGAATTTGGTCTTCTCTTTTGAACAAGATTTTTGTGTAGTATTAATAAGAGATAGGAAAATATTTTTGTTTACCTTTGAGTAAACTGCAAAAAAAGATATAAAGGGGAAACAGAAAAGACAGATTCAGTTTGCCTCATGGTATCTTTATTAGGTCTTATGATTGCTTGGGAAACTGAGTCTCCTCTCTAAGAGTGAAAGGTTTTGCTTTTTGAAATCTCTGAATTATCACTTTGGCTAACTAAATAACTATCATTTTCCAGTGACCCATGATCCTGTTTTGAGCAAGAGTTTTAAATCTTTGGTATTTGACAAACTTTCCAAAATCAAAATTCCATATTCTAAATTCAATCTTCTTGACCTCAAACTAACTTTTCGGATAGTAGGGCCCCTGAAAGTCTAAGAGAGACGTATTAGACTTGCTTGGTATGTTAAAATCATATGGGAAGCATTGTCAAATAAGAGATAGTGTTTAATTTTATTTGGGTTATATTTATATAAATGTGTTTTAATATATGTTCCAAAATAGTATGAGACTACTAAAATTCTTGTATGTCTTAGTATGTGTTATCAGTAATAATTATGATTATTATGTTAAATGCCACAAAAATAACCAAATTTCCTTGTCAATTATATCTTCGACCATGGCTATTCTAGACTTTTGTCATCCAGACAATTATTGTTTTACTTTGACTCTTCTCAAAAACTGGTTTATAGTCAGCTATCGTCCAAAATTTGCTCTTTTTCAAGGAATTAATGGAAAAGACTCTCACAAATACTCTTGAATACAGGTTTCTGACAACTTTAGAGATTATACTATTGAACTGGCTAAAAACTTCCAAGCCTATAATTAAAAGGTTGATATGCTCATGACAATTGCCAGCTCAGGCTGGGTGTGGTGGATCACACCTGTAATCCCAGTGCTTTGGGAGGCTGAGGAGGGTGAATCACCTGAGGTCAAGAGTTCAAGAGCAACCTGGCCAACATGGTGAAACCCCGTCTCTACTAAAAATGCAAAAATTAACCAGGTGTGGTGGTGGATGCCTGTAATCCCAGCTACTACGGAGGCTGAGGTAAGAGAATCACTTGAACCCAGGGGGCAGAAGTTGCAGTGAGCTGAGATCGTGCCACTGCACTCTACCCTGGGTGACAGAGCAAGACTCCATCTCAAAAACAAAACAAAACAGAAAAAAGACAAAAGATTGCTAGCTCAACATCAAGTGGAATAAGAATTCATTAAATAGAACTAAACTAATAAAGAACTGAAATAGTGTTTATGACTTCTTTAAAACAAAAAAAAGATTTTGGGTGGTTGTTGTGCTTTTTTGGGGGGGTTATTGATTCTTTTTATGTTTTGTTTTCCAGAATCAAGAAAACTTTTTTTTCTTTTGAGCTATTTATAGCTTACAATTATTAGGTAAAGTATACCTTCGTGAGCAAATTTGAAGCATTTATCTTTCTGATTTCTCCAGAATTTGGAAACTATATGTGAGTATTCTTATTTTATGGCAATATAGTTATTTGTGTAAGTTCAATATGAATCTGTTTTCTTTTGTAACAGGGCACATTAGAGGTTGGTTATTTTACTAAGGCTTTGACTGGAGTGTCATATTTTCCAGTAAGATCAGATTGCTTTGAGAAACAGAGGTTGACTTAACAGAGCTAATAATAAGCTCCTTGGAAAGACTGGCCTGGTACCTTATCTATGAGATTTCATAAGGTTTCTAACCTGTGTTAAGTAAAAAATGTAACTTTCTGACAGGCCTATGAAAGTCAAGTTATTTTGGAACCTCAAAGAAAGAGGAATGCACCCAATTCATACAGGTACCACAAGCACAGTCTAATGGCAAATCCCTGGCTTGGCTTCCTAGCCTTGAGGATTTTAAAAGTCTAATCTGAAATCCTGATTTTAAAACAGCCGCTATGGCCAATCACTATTATTGTTACATTTTATGAAAATAATCAATCCAAGAATCATAAGACTAAATTTTGGGGGGGGACAGGGGACAGAGTCTTGCTCTGTTGCCAGGCTGGAATGTAGTGGCGTGATCTCGGCTCACTGCAATCTCTGCTTCTCGGGTTCACGAGATTCCCCTGTCTCAGTCTCCCGAGTAGCTGGGACTACAGGCACATGCTACCACTCCCAGCTAATTTTTTTGTATTTTAGTAGAGATGGGGTTTCACCATTTTGGCAAAGATGGCGAAGATGGTCTCAATCTCCTGACCTTGTGATCCGCCTGCCTTGGCCTCCCAAAATGCTGGGATTACAGGCATGAGCACCCAGCCAAGACTAAAACTTATTTTGCAAATAAATTTATCTTACTATGATTTGTCTTTGGTAAAAACAGGGGACTGCAGAGAGAAAAATTAAGTTTCAAAAGAAAACCATAGGGCACATATTATTAGATTCTAGCTTTGTCCATTGTTTTTGAGTTTTTATCATTTTCCTAAAATTTGGACTGAATTCTGAATTCCTTCCTGGCTATATGTCTCCAAACTAACATTTTCAATTTTTTTCCATTTTTCTGACTTGAAATCATTAGAAATCATTAAAATTGTGTTTTTCTTAAGCCCCTGCAAACTGAAGCTAGACAACTTAAACTTCAGAGAAATCAAAGCAAATTACATATAAACAGATTTCATGCTTGCTGAAGTATGGACTACTGAAACCGTTCACTTAAACACCTGATTTGAACTACAATCCGAAGTCGCCACTGCAATCTGAAGATGCTTCAGAGACTCTTGAAAAGCTTGTCTATAGACTACTCCAGGCATTAACCTTTGTTTTTCTTCTGTTTCCACAGAAATGCTTCGTATTAAAGATCTGTTTGCCTGCATCATATAGAGAGAGCCAATCTGCAATCCCACCTCCTGGAACACGTCACAGCTGTTTAACCAAACTGATATATTCTCAGGTGTGAGACTGATTCAAGAAGATCTAGAACGATATACTTAAATTTGTTTTTTTCTGTTTATCCCAATTTGTTTTTTCACTCCTTTGTCCATCAGTATCTAGTAACTTCTAAGCCAAATCTCTCCTAAGCTATTGGCTTGGCTTTTAATATGTGAAAATTTTTAAGGTTTCAAGGTGGGGACTGAAGGAAATAAAAATATTTTACCCCAAAATATATTTCTTTGACATATTTTGAGATGGTTGTCAGAGAGCCAGCAAACAGAAGTAGGCATGTAAAGCTGTCTTTTGTGGGGGAGATCTACATCTGTAGAGAATTTACATTGATGCAGCCAGGCTTTCCTTTGTCTGGATCTAGGAAAAAGAGTCTGACACTTTTAAAGGTCTGCAGGAAACACCACCTATTCTCTCTGAGGGCTACTACCTGTGGAATTTCATCTACATAACAAGACCACCTCTACTAGTCAGGCCTTCTCTTCTTTTCCTCCCACCGCCTTTTAGTGTGTATGTGTGTATGCTGCCATAACCTAATTGGCCACAATCCAGGCCCCCATTCTTTCTGTAACCTCAAGATGGCACAAAAGTTTCTGCACCCCACTGGGGTACTGGGTAATTATTCTGATGTACTCTATGCACATGGTAATAAATTGGATGCCTTTTCGCTTATTAATCTGCCTTTTATGAGTTGATTTTTCAGTGAAACTTAAGAGAGTGAAGAGGTTTTCCCCTTTGCCCCTACATAATTTATTTTTCCCACTGAACTGTAAGAAGGGAAGGGTCCGTGTGTTATGCTCATCACAAAACCTTTTTGCCTAGCACATGGTGGATATTGACTGGTAGTGTTTTAGACTGGGGCATGAGCATATTTACCACAATGCTGCTGAAATTTTGGATACCCTATCACTGAGGCTCTCAAAATATACTAACTGAAACACACACACACACACACACACACACACAAACACAAATGTGGTCATAATCACATCGCTAATACCTACCCTATTCACACATCCACCCAAATAGTAGAATTCAGGAAACCAAGACAAAGTCTCCTAAGTGATATTAAAATTTACATTTCCTTTCAAATGGTTCTTTGCTCATGATTTAAAAAATAATTGATCTTCAAGACCACAAAAAACAAGCATACCATAATTGAATGACTGCCTATCAAAATGTGATCTGACTTCAGTGATTATTTTGCTTTCCAAAGGCTCAAAAGAAAGACTTTCTAAAGACATACTTGTACAGCAAGGAAAAGTACTCATAACATTAACACTTTGATTTCTTCTCATCTTTATCATGTGGTATTAACATGTAAATATGACCTTTGTTTTTCAAGATTTTACCTACTTCCTTTATTCACTTCTCAAAGGACAGATCAATGGATGAGATTACAGCTATCATAAAATTAATTTCATATACTTGAGAAAGCTACTTTAATCACCACCTGGGGGAAAAGATAAATAGCCTGATATAGCTTCCTTAGCTGTAGGAATTAAGATTAGAGGAAAAAATTGTGATGAAGCCTTTCATTGAAACTGCAATACCACACACACATACATACACACACACACAGAAGTGCTGCATTTATGATCTGTCCCTTCAAGTTAGAACTGAGGCACTGACCTGGTGAGCAAATGACATAAATATTAAATTAAATATTGACTATTTTGCAGTTTATTTCTAGACAATTTTGCCATAGGTTTTCCACAATTGAGACACACTGCAAACTCCTCATTGGTGCAAAATGAGGAAAGCTTTATAGTACATACAAATATATATTTTTTTGAGATGGGGGATCCTCCCACCTCAGCCACCTCAGCCTTCTGAGTAACTGGGACTACAACCATGCATCACCATGCCTGGCTAATTTTTTTTTTTTTTTTTTGGTAGAGATGGGGTATTGCCATGTTGCCCAGGATGGTCTCAAACTCCTGGGCTCAAGTGGTCTACCTGCCTCAGATTCGCAAAGTGCAGGGATTACAAGCCTGCACCACGGCACCCAGCCTTACATTTTTTTAAAGAAATAAGTTCAGGGTACTATGAAAAACAATTTAAGAAAATGATAGTCATTGGTTCTATCAAGGTGCTGAGCTGGAGTAATGAAGAACATGTGGACTTTGATTCAGACTATATCACTCATTAGCTACATGACTTTGAGCAAGTTATCTAGCATCTGAGTCTCAGTTTTATATAGAAACAAGAATTGTGATTGTCAAGCATGTCCATGTGAAGAGAGTCCACCAACAGACTTTATGTGAACAATAAAGCTTTTTAATCATCTGGGTACAGGCAGGCTGACTCCTTTTCCAGACTCAGCCCGCCTGCAACCAGGTGATTAAAAAGTTTTATTGCTCACACAAATCCTGTTGGTGGACTGTCTTCACATGGACATGCTTGACATTTTGTGCTGAAGACCAGGAACAGGAGGACTCCTTCGAGAGACCAGTCCCCTGTCCTTGCCCTCACTCGATGAGGAGATCCACCTGAGACTCCGGTCCTCAGACCAACCAGCCGAAGGAACATCTCACCAATTACAAACCGGGTAAGTGGTCATTTCACTCTCTTCTCCAACCTCTCTTGCTATCCCTCCACACTTCAATCTCTCCCTTCCTTAATTTTAGTTCCTTTCCCTTTCTGGTAGAGACAGATGAACTCAAAATTCCAGCGCTGGTCACCGACTCGGGAAGACAGTCTTCCCCTGGTGTTTAATAACTGTGAGGACGCCTGCCTGATTATTCACCCACATTTCAGAGGTGTCTGATCACTGCAGGGATGCCTGCCTTGATCCTTCACCTTGGTGGCAAGTACCACCCCCTTTCTCTCCGTGTCTCTACCCTCTCTTTTCTCTAAACTTACCGTTTTACCATGGGCAACCTTCTTCCCTCCATTCCTCCTTCTTCTCCCTTGGACTTAGTTCTAAAAAAGTTAAAACCTCTTCAACTTCCACGCTAAGAAACCTAAGCATCTTATTTTCTTCTGCAACACCGCTCGGCCCCAGTATAAACTTGGTAATGACTCCAAATAGCCAGAAAACGGCACTTTTGCATTTCTCCATCCTACAAGATCTAGATAATTTTTTTCAAAAAATGGGCAAATGGTCTGAGGTGCCTGATGTCCAGGCATTCTTTTACACATCAGTCCCTCCCTAGTCTCTGCTCCCAATGCAACTTGTCCCAAATCTTTCTTCTTTCTCTCCTGTCTGTTTCTTCAGTCTCCACCCCAAGCTCTGAGTCCTTTGAATCCTCCTTTTCTACAGACCCATCTAGCCTCTCCCCTCTTCCCCAGGCTGCTCCTCGCCAGGCTGAGCCAGGTCCCAGTTCTTCCTCAGCCTCCACTCCCCCACCCTGTAATCCTTCTATCACCTCCCCTCCTCACACCCAGTCCGGCTTACAGTTTTGTTCCATCGCTAGCCCTACCCAACCTGCCCAACAATTTCCTCTTAGAGAGGTGGTTGGAGCTGAAGGCATAGTTAAGGTTAATACTCTTTCTTCTTCAGCCAAACTAAATCAGTTAGCATTTAGGCTCTTTTTCATCAAATATAAAAACCCAGCCCAGTTCATGGCTTGTTTGGCAACAACCCTTTGACACTTTACTGCCCTAGACACAGAGGGGCCAGAAGGCTGTCTTATTCTCAATATGCATTTTATTATCCAATCCGCTCCTGACATTAGAAAAAGCTCCAAAAATTAGATTCTGGCCCTCAAACCCCACAACAGGATTTAATTAACCTTGCCTTCAAGGTGTAGAATAATAGAGGCAGCCAAGTGGCAACGTATTTCTGAGTTGAATTACTTGCCTCCACTGCAAGAGAAACTCCAGCCACATCTCCAGTACGCAAGAACTTCAAAATACCTAAACCACAGCAGCCAGGCATTCCTCCAAGACCTCCTCCCTCAGGATCTTGCTTCAAGTGCGTCTGGCCACTGGTCCAAGGAATGCCCGCAGCCCGGGATTCCTCCTAAGACGTGTCCCATCTGTGTGGGACCTCACTGGAAATCGGACTGTCCAACTCTCCTGGCAGCCACTCCCAGAGCCCTGGAACTCTGGCCCAAGGCTCTCTGACTGACTCCTTCCCAGATCTTCTCAGCTTAGCGACTGAAGACTCACACTACCCGATCGCCTCGGAAGCCTCCTGGACCATCACAGATGCTTTGGGTAACTCTTACAGTGGAAGACAGGAATGTCAGGCCTCTGAGCCCAAGCATGCATGCATACATCCAGGTGGCCTGAGGCAACTGAAGAACCACAAAAGAAGTGAAAATGGCTGGTTCCTGCCTTAACTGATGACATTACCTTGTAACATTCCTTCTCCTGGACTATAAGTCTCTGGAGCTCCCCACTGAGCACCTTGTGACCCACCCTGCCCCTGCCCGCAAGAGAACAACCCCTTTTAACTGTAATATTCCACTACCTACCCAAATCCTATAAAACTGCCCCACCCCTATCTCCCTTTGCTGACTCCTTTTTTGGACTCAGCCAACCTGCACCCAGGTGATTAAAAAGCTTTATTTCTCACACAAGGCCTGTTGGTGGTCTCTTACATGGACATGCGTGACAGTGATTATATGAGAAAATGAGTATGACATCCCTAACAATACCAGATGTATACTATGGCTTTTATTACTCTAATAAGATATGGATGATTTCACAGAGAATGCTAATTATAGGTGTGAGGGAAGAATAACCCCCATAGGTTCTTAGTTGGAGTTAACCTGCTACAAAAGACAAATTAACAAGAGAAAAAGAGAAGCTTATTAACATGTATATTTCACATATACATGAGATACAGAGAATGAGTAGTTCTCAAAGAGGTGGCTTTGAATTTCAGTTTATACAGCTTCTTCAACAAAGAACAGCAGGATGGGCATAGTGGCTCACATCTGTAATCCCAGCACTTTGAGAGGTCAAGGTGAGCAGATCACTTGAGCCCAGGAGTTCAAGACCAGCCTGGGGAACATGGGAACATGCAAAAACCCCATCTCCACCAACACACACACACACACATGTGGAAAAACCCTGTCTCCAACCCCTCCCCCCCGCCCCCACACACACACTAGCTGGGCATGGTGGTGTGTGCCTGTAGTCCCAGTTACTCAGGAGACTGAGGTGGGCTCAGGCTCAATCACCTGAGACCAGGGAGGTCAAGGCTGCTGTGAGCTGTGATTGCACCACTGCACTCCCACCTGGGTGACAGAGACCCTGTCTCAAAAAAAAAAAAATAATAATAATAGCAAATATTTAGAGAAATTTTAGGAAAAGGACTTTTGAGTCTTTAGGGACAGCACCTTGGGGGAAGGCAATAAATGGCACATAAAGGCTAGTTAGTAAAGCTTGTTAATACAGATTGCTGTAGTATCATCTCCACACCTATAAGGGTCTAAAGTTGTTTTCAGTGGTTAATGTTTGTTCTCTCTGGCGGGAAGGTGGGCAAGGTACTTTTTGTCTTTGTAAATCTATGTCCTGCTCTTTGGAAAATAAGGAGAGGGCAGAAGCTTTCCTGCATTTGCTTCTTCTGTTCTGTTCAACAATCCTTCATATTTTGGGGCAGCGTATTCTGGTCTCCTACACAGGCAAGGTAAAACATTGAATAAAAATTTAAATTGTTCCAAAGAAATAATAACTATGAAAAACCTTAATGATTCTGAATTCTTGTTATCTTTACTTAAATTATCTTTATTCTCTATTATCAGCTATCCCTCCCCTATTTATTCAAACAGACATTTGTAAGCCACCAAAAAAATAATAATAATAATAAAGCGGGGGGAAGGGGGAGTGGAGAATAGAATGTACAGGAACTGAATATGAAAACTGCTGACCCGAACTAAGTAAATTATTTTGTTCTTCACTCATGCTGGAGTGCAGTAGCATGATCCTAGCCTCAAACTCCTGTAATCTCAAACTCCTGGTCTCAAGTGATCTTTCCATCTCAGTCTCCCAAGTAGCTAGGGATTCTCAAAATGTTGCCCAGGCTGGTCTTGAACTCCTGGCCTCAAGCGATTCTCCTTCCTTGGCCTCCTAAGCTGTTGGGATTACAGGTGTGAGCCACCTCCCTGGCCAATAAACCCATCTTCTTGACCATGTTCATAACTACCAGAATCATGCCATCTGGTTCTCCTTAGATTATACTTCTCTAAACATACACCATATATATTACAAAAATTATCTGGTGTTATCAATGGAACAATCATGAAATACCACAAACCAGAACAAGTGGTTTCTTACTATCTTGAAATCCATAGATTTTGCAGCAATTTCCAAAATTATATTACTAAAAGTACTTTACTTAAAAATTGTTTACCAAAGAAACTTCCTACATTTGAGAAGACAATAGACAGAAATGTATTTAACTGAAGTGTCTTAACAATAGCTAATGTTCCTTCCCAATAATATGCTAAATAGAAGCATTAAATATTAATAAATTTCATTCCATCTCATTCAAAAGTCGACTTTTTTCTTCATCTCTTCATTATTCAAGACAGTTCAGACACACTTAAATTTAGACACTTTTAAACTTCTGTTAACCGCTGAACAGTTTACTATTACAAAGTTTAAACATTAACATATTCTAAGTTTGTAGTCTAATGTAATACAAGTTTTTAAGGCAATCGTGTTACACTTTGGTAAGTTATATCAAATGCCTTATTGAAGTTTGTTTCTTATTCACATTTTACAAACATCTCTAATTCACAGAATTTCACTGATTGTAAAATTTCCCCAATCAGAGATACGAAGGCTACAGAGAACCAAAAACATGCTTTATAATTTCATTAAATTTTATGAATCTCAACCATTGTAAAGATCACTGAAACATCTACCAAATTAAGTGAAGAATATTTATTACACTTAAAGTGAGATTTTCCCTTCAAAGTCACCAAAACCATTCTTTAATACTCAACAGATAGTAGTTGGAATTTGTAGGATTTGGGGTTTTTTCTTCCTTTTTTTTTTTTTTTTAATGTCAGGGTGGTATGGTCTTCTTTGGATGTATGGCTGTTGAAAGCTGAGTTATACAAAAGAAATCTTTGGAGAACAGAGGCTTTTCTTTACATATTTATTCCCAGAGCCTGCCCTTCATCTCTTTCCGGCTTTCCACATTGATCCAATTGTAGCACTTCCTGGAGAGAGCTATGTTCTAATCAGCAACATCAGGAAGAGAAGGGACAAAGAAAAAGGAGAAAATGCAGATCTTCTCATGCCTCTTTGAAAACAGTGAATACATTCTAAGCTATCAGGCAGTATAAGTCACAATTTAATTTTTAATAATTTTTATCTGTAATGGATATGAACAGGAAATATGTGATGAGTCCTTCATCTATTCAATAGGTGCCCGATTTCTATTGAGATGAACACCATGTACCAGAATCTCACTTTGTTCCCCATCCATATAGTTGTGCTGACCTTAAAACCTCATTTGCAGGCTATTCAGTAGTTATGCTTGGATAATCGCTACAGAAACGGCGAATCAAAGGAGATAACACCTAGAGACCCAAAACTACCTAACATTACTTCCTGTTAAGAATTTTTCCTTTTAATTGCTGAAAAGCTATTGAGTTAAAGCAACCATGCCAACTCCCCAAAGATAATGGTTCAAACCCCCAAACGAAAGGTTTGCAAATCCTCTTGAATTGCCAAAAAGAAGCAGTAATTTAAAGAGAATTCAGACTGCATATTAAGTAACCTCTACCCAAAATGTGAACATCTTACACACTAGTATTGTTTGCACGTGACTCCCCACTTGATGGAAATCTGGACCCACTGTGGCTAGAGCAGTTCAGAACTCTACGCCTACTTTTTCTTCTTCAGGGGTTCGGGCGCTTGCGCCACGGGAGGGCGAGGCAGCCTGGGATACACCTTGACCAGGTCGTAGATGAACCACTGCAGGGGCTGCGAGGGTGCGAATCATGAGGATGTCCGCAAAGAGGCCGATGCGCACAGAGGCCCTTCCACACTCCCGCGAACCCGTCTTCACAGGACGCCCAGAGCCGTGCTGCCCTTCTCCTTGTTCAGCACAGACACCACAGAGTCAGCGGGATGGGACACGATGGCGCAGAAGACGCCGGCGATGTAGCTGGCCACGAAGGTGATGCCCAGCTGCTCGGCCTTGGTGCACTGGCTCTGGGGCTTGGGCACGGCGTACCTGTAGAGCACCTCCACCCTGCGCTCGAAGCAGGCGAACTTCCTCATGGTGTAGGGGATCTGCCGCAGCCACAGCGGCGCCACACCCTTGCAGAAGGCCCACAGGCCCTCCTCGCCCTACATCCTGGGCCTACATCGCAGGGTGCCAGCGTAGCCCGGTCGCGTCTGCACGCAGACCTTCACTGCCTCCACGGGCGCCAGCGGGAGGTCGGCGAAGAACTCGGCGCAGGCCCAGGTGACCAGGTACAGGAGGGTTCTCCAAGCGTAGGCCTTCTCTGGGCCCAGGGGCTCCGCGTAGCGCATCTTGAAGACCTCGTAAAGGCCGAACTTGAAGCCCTGCAAGGAGTAGCCGAAGAAGGTCAGGGCCCAGCCGCGAGCCAGGCCGCGCAGTCAGTCGCTGCGCACCGTCACACCGAAGCCGCTGAGGACGCCCTTGTACCAGCCGGGGTCCACCTGCATGCGGCACTTGACCAGGTCCAGGGACACGATGGCCGTGTGTGTCAGCTGCAGCTCAGCATCCCGCCCAGGCCGCACAGCAGCAGATACCGGGCCGAGCCGACTCCACGCTGGCCTCCTCCGCAGCGGCTGCCCGGGGCCTGCCGCCCTTGGCCCACGCTTCTCGCCTGCAGCACTTGGCGGCCGCCAGGGGTCATCCATGGCCGCGCTGGGTGCAGGCCGACCCTGCCTTCCTCCCCTCCAGGCGCACTCCCTTAGGGGCCGCGGGGCGGGGCAGGGCATCGTGAACCTCCCTTGCGAGCCCGCCTCCCACGGTCCAGGCGAGGGCATCCCGGCGGGACCACAGTACTTCATCCCGCGCCTGCGCAGTCCGCGGTGTGACCAGCCGGTTTAAATAGGCGGTGTTGCCCAGCCCCTTCCCCTCCAGCACGCCCCGCCCCTTTGCCCCTTCAGGTCAATGGGTTCCTGGTAGCTGCAGGAACCCCGGCCCCGCTGCGCCTGGGCCAGCGGTCAGTGGTCCCAGAGCTCACCTTGGGCGGTGGACCCGGCCTTCACTACCCTCGTGACTTTGGTCCAGCTCGGCTGCCTAGTCCTCTACAAAAATGCGAAGAAAATAAACCAACAAGTACAAACACGAGTAAACGCAGGAGTAGGCTAATACGTAGATGAGGAGGTGGGCAAAGGGGTGAAGAGTCGCCATGCACTGTTGCCTTCCTGAGAGGCCTTTCTGGAGTCCTCACCCAACTACGCCGGTTTAGAGGAATGGTCATCTCCATGGCAGTGGTGTTCCACGGTGCGAATGGGCAGAGAGAGCCAGTGGCTTCCGGCCTCACATAACGATCTCACCTGGTAGGTAGGTGACAGTTTCCCCCAGCTCACACACCACTCCTGTCCCCCAACAACGGTTGTAGTGGGAGCCTAGGAAGCATGGGGACACTTACTGAATTTAGGCGGCGTGCTTATTATTTTCACTTATCGATATTTTCTTTTCATTGACTACTGATTTTGGAGAATACGAAAGTGAGTTAAAAGCCCTGGTCTTTTGGGAAGCTTACAGTTTCACTGGCCCAAAAAATGAGAACTAAGTGACCCCAGGTATAAATCAGTAGCATACATCATCCATTCATTTACCCACTTTGTGCTGGGCCCTGTGCAGGGCTAGGGGGTTTCAGCAAAGAACCAGACATACTCCTGCTTACTTCTAAATAAGATTTTGTTTTAAAAGAAAAAAATCAGGATTTTGATAAGTATTATAACAGAATTTGTTTTTTGAGACAGAATCTCACTCTGTCACCCAGGCTGGAGTGCAGTGGCACGATCTCGGCTCGCTACAACCTCTGCCTCCTGTACTTTTAGTAGAGATGAGGTTTCACCATGTTGGTCAGGCTGGTTTTGAACTCCTGACCTCAAGCGATCTGCCTGCCTCAGCCTCCCAAAGTGTTGGGATTATAGGCATGAGCCACTGTGCCCAGCCTATAACAGAATTTGAATAAAGTTCTAGATGAACAATGAAGGAGCAACTAATTTTGCCTGATGAGGTTCAGAAGATTTCCCTGAGGAAGTGACAGTGTAGCTGGGTCTTGAAGGATAAGTAGGAGTTTGCTACGTGAAAAAGACTAGAAGGGCAATTTCAGGTTAAAGGAAACAAACCTAAGTGCATTTCCTACTGAGCAGAGGGGATTAATTCAGTATGATGGAAATCAGGAAGGGCTGAGTCTGGAAAAATAAAATTGGGTCAAATTAAGGAAGGCCTTAATGTCTTGTTCAGGACTTTGACTTTTATCCTGTAGGGCGGGCCTATCTTTCTCACAAGTGTGATCCACAGACCACCTGCATCAGAATCACCTGGAGTGCTTTATTAAAAATCTCAGCTCACACTCTAGACCGTCTGAATGAGAATCTCTGTGAGTAGAAATAAATGATTTTAATACACTCCTAGGTGGATTCTTCACTAAAGTTTGAAAACTACACACCACAGTATGTGGATCATGGGAAGTCAAGAATTTTTGTTAAGGTTTTCTGATCCACCTGCATGTGGCACTTGACCAGGTCCAGGGCATGATGGACGTATGTGTCAGCCCCACAGCTCAGCATCCCTCCCAGTCTCATGGCAGCAGGTACCGGGCTGAGCCATACTGATCCATATTGATCAGATTTTCTGATCCATAATTTAGTGCTTATATCCAGAACTGGGTGTATTAAAGAGAATAAAAAATAATATTCCCTCAACCCTCATAAGTTCATAGTTGGACAGACTCCTGCAACAAAAGACAGATTAACAAGAGAAAAACAAGCAAGTTTATTAATACATGCAGTGCACATAATGTGGGAGAAAAGTAACTCTAAGCAGTAGCTTAAGAGTCTGGCTTATATAGCATGTCTAACATAGCATGATACAATACATTTTAGAAACGTAATCACAAAAGCAGTCCCAGGCTCCTACAGGTGGGAAAATGTAGGAAGGTAAATTTATGGGGAAGCTAATGGAGTAAAGTCTGCTCAGATCCCTCTGGCACTGTCTCCAAGCTGATAAAGGTTGTAAAGAATTTACATCCTGTCTTTAGGCGGGAAAGCAGGGTGGATAGAAAGACCTTTGTCTTTATAATTCTCTGTCCTGCTTTTAGTCAGACAGAAAGAAGGCAGAGAACTCCCTACATCTGCTTCCTAGTTGCCTTTAGCTAAAAAAAAAAAAAAAAAAAATTATGTCAAAGCGATTTGTTTGAAGAGGCACAAAATTATTGACCTGTCTCATGCATCCCTGCATTTTACTTCTGCTCTGTGTCACCCCATCTTATGAGCAGATATCGTGCCACTGCACTCCAGCCTGGGATATAGAGCGAGACTCTTCTCAAAAAAAAAAAAAAAAAAAAAAATTATGTCAAAACGATTTGTTTGAAGAGGCACAAAATTATTGACCTGTCTCATGCATCCCTGCATTTTACTTCTGCTCTGTGTCACCCCATCCCCGCATTACCTCTGTTCTCCTCCAGGCCTTTGCACACCATTCCCACTGCCTGGAACACTCTTCTGCCTGCTCACTCTCTCTCTACCTGTCTCATTCTTATTCATCTTTTAGGTCTAGGCTTAAACATCGCTTTCTCTGGGAGCCTTCCTCAACATGGAGGTTAGAGACTCTTAGTGTATGCTCTGACACCTATCACCACACTCATCGCATTTCATCGTTACTACGTATTCAATTATCTATTTCCCCCTAAACTGTGAGCTCTCTGAATACAGGACTTTTGTTGTTTTG
>NW_012120487.1:6602866-6621054 GCF_000951035.1 Colobus angolensis palliatus
TGTGAAAATTTATCAAGCTGTACACTTAAGATTAGAGTACATTATATACTTTATGTATCTTATACCATAATTTTTTTAAAAAGTTAACTGGTATAAAATTCTCACCCCAAACTAGGGATGATGGCTAAAGGGGAAAACAGAGGCAAATACAGGTTTTCTCAATCAACAAGCCTTTTTTAAAACTCCTCTCCTTGTAATAGTCTTCTACCAGGAATTTACGTATTAAAGGGAAGTCTCTGTCCTTGAGTCACAAGAGAACAATGAAGTGTTAAAATATCCCATACTAACTAAATTAGGGCTTCCCACAGCATGTTCCTGGGAACACTGGTCCACTTGAAAGGTCTGCGGTCAAATGAGTTTGAGAAGTGATGTGCTTTGGATCTGTGTCCCCACCAAATCTCACGTCGCATTGTATAATCTCAGTATTGGAGGCCTGGTGGAAGGTGACTGAATCATGGGGCAGAGTTCTCATGAATGAGTTAGCACCATCCCCTCGGTGCTGGTCTCATGATAGTGAGTGAGTTATCATGAGTTCTGATTGTTTAAGTGTGTAGCACTTCCCCACTCTCTCTTCTTCCTCCTGCTCTGGCCATGTAAGATATTCCTGCTTCCCCTTTGCCTGTCACCGTAATTGTAAGTTTCCTGAGGCCTCTGCAGAAGCAGATGCTGCTATGCTTCCTGTACAGCCTGTGGAACTGTGAGCCAATTAACCTTTTTTTCTTTATAAATTACCCAGTCTCAGGTTTTTTTTTTTTTTTTTTTTTTTTTTTGAGACAGAGTCTCACTCATGTTGCCCAGGCTGGAGTGCAACGGAATGATCTTGGCTCACTGCAACCTCTGCCTCCCAGGTTCAAGCGATTCTCCTGCCTCAGTCTCTCCTGAGTAGCTTGGATTACAGGTGCCCACCACGACACCCAGCTAATTTTTGTATTTTTAGTAGAAATGGGTTTCACCGTATTGGCCAGGTTGGTCTCAAACTCCTGACCTCAAGTGATCCGCCCACCTCGGCCTCCCAAAGCACTGGGATTACAGGTATGAACCACTGTGCCCAGCCTCAGGTATTTCTTTATAGCAATGTGAGAGCAGACTAATACAAGCATTTCACACTAGGGCATGCTTCTCAACTGAGGTGGTATCATCCCCAAGGGGGTGAAATGGTTCTTAGGGGGCAAAGAATCTTAGTACAATGGTTTGTGGTCCCTCCAGTAAAATTTTATTCCTTAGTATTTAATTTTGGGGTAGAGTGGGAAGGAGGGAAAGGATGATTAGTAAACATGTCTAAATCTCTGGCAGAGGGATGGCCTATAATGAACAAAAGGTTGAGAAACGCTGTGTCAGAGCTTGCTGTTGGAGATTCACAGGACACATAAACACATTGAAGAGTGAGAAGTTGTTTAGTAAAAAAAAACCCTGGATTTGTTAATTTAGGGTTTCCTGATTTTCCTGGATTTCAGAACCCCTTTTTAATTTTTATTTTATTTATTTTTTATTTTTTGAGATGGAGTCTCACTCTGTTGCCCAGGCTGGAGTGCAGTGGCTTGATCTCAGCTCACTGTGACCTCCGCCTCCCAGGTTCAAGCAATTCTCCTGCCTCAACCTCCTGAGTAGCTGGGACTACAGGTGTGTGCCACGGTGCCTGGCTAATTTTTGTATTTTTAGTAGAGATGGGGTTTCACCATGTTGGCCAGGCTGGTCTCGAACTCATGACCTCAGGTGATCCACTGGCCTTGGCCTCCCAAAGTGCTGGAATTACAGGCATGAGCCACTGTGCCCGGCCAGAAGCACTCCCCCAACCACCTTTTTTTTTTTTTTGAGATGGAGTCTCACTCTGTCACTCAGGTGAGAGCGTGGTGGTGCAATCTCAGCTTACTGCAACCTCTGCCTCCTGGGTTCAAGCAATTCTCCTGCCTCAGCCTTCCGAGTAGCTGGGACTACAGGCGCAGGCCACCATACCCGGGTAATTTTTTGTATTTTAGTATAGATGGGGTTTCACCGTGTTGCCCAGGCTGGTTGGGAACTCCTAAGCTCAGGCAATCCTCATGCCTCGGCCTCCCGAAGTTATGGGATTGTAGTCATGAGCCACTGCACCCGGCCCAGAACCCCTTTTATATATCACACCTATTCACATTTCTATTCATAGACATATCTATTCATAGGTGTAGTCTTTCGTGGAGCATATTTTGGGAGATGCTGGACTCTTCAGAAATGGAGTTTAGAGAAAATAAGGAGTAAAGAGGGCTAGAGTAACAATAGCAGCTACATTTACTGAACACTTAGGCCTCCATTTCCTAAAGGTACAACTTGGATGTTTTCCTAACATATACCAGAGGTCACTGTCCACTTTATGAAAGCAGAGGTTATATCAAATTGATCTCATTTCTATGGGATACTTGTTCTGTACTGTGGGCGGCAAGCCACCCAAGTGCCAAGGCAAAAGACATAAGGCATAAGCTATTCCAGTATAATAAAGAAAATGTATAGAATAAGAATAGTTATACTAGAAATAGATTATAGATATTATATATGAATATTATTAATCATTAGTTTGTAGCATTACTATTTATTCCAATATTATAATAATCTTTGTTCTACAATTATAACCTAGAAAGAACCAGGCCATACAGAGATAGGAGCTGAAGGGACACAGTGAGAAGTGACTAGAAGACAAGTGTGAGCCCTCTGTTACACCCGGACAGGGCCACTAGAGGGCTCCTTGGTCTAGTGGTAACGCCAGTGCCTGGGAAGGCGCCTATTACTTAGCAGACCTTGGTCTAGTGGTAGCGCCAGTGCCTGGGAAGGCGCCCATTACTTAGCAGACCAGGAAAGGGACTTTCCCTTTCCCCAAGGGAGTTAGAGAAGACTCTGCTCCACCACCTCTTGTGGAAGGCCTGACATCAGTCAGGCCCACCCACAGCCATCTGGAGGCCTAAGCATCTCCCTGTGATGCTGTGCTTCAGCGGTCACGCTCCTGGTCCACCTTCATGTTCCACCCTGTACACCTGGCTCCACCTTCTAGATAGCAGTAGCAGAAATAGTGAAAGTGTTGAAGTCTTTGATCTCTCCAAGAAATACATAGAAGAAATAATGATGTAAACTGTCCCCTCTCTCTCTCCACCTCTGCTGCCAAATAGGGAAGGGCCCCCTGTCTGGTGGACACATGACTCACATGACTTTACCCATCATTGGAGATGACTCACACTCCTTACCCTGCCCTCTTGCCTCGTATACAATAAATAACAGCATGGCCAGGCATTCGGGGCCACTGTTGGTTCTGTGCCTTGGTGGTAGTGGTCCCCCGGGCCCAGCTGTCTTTTCTTCTATCTCTTTGTCTTGTGTCTTTATTTCTATGATCTCTCGTCTCTGCACACGAAGAGAAAAACCCACAGGCCCTGTAGGGCTGGACCCTACACTGTACCACTAAAATATATATATATTTATATTTTTTGAGACAGGGTCTACTCTGTCACCCAGGCTGGAGTGCAGTGACATGATCATGGCTCAGTGCAGCCTCAACCTCCCGAGGCTTGAGCGATCCTCTCACCTCAGCCTCCCAAGTAGCTGGGACTACATGCACGTGCCACCATACCCAGCTAATTTAAAAAAAATTGTTTATAGAGACAAGGGTCTCACTGTGTTGCCTAGTTTGGTCTCAAACTCCTGGACTCAAGTGATCTGCCCTCCTTGGCCTCCCAAAGTGCTGGGATTATAGGAATGAGTCACTACATTTGGCCTTAAAATATTGTTTCAAACAATGTATTTGTACAAGTTAAAGAAAACAATCAAGAAATCGTCAGGGTAAAACTTTTCTTAGACACTTCTTAGTTCAATCATGTTTTAGTTCATTAGTGTTGTTATAAAGGAATACCTAGGTAATTTATAAAGAAAACAGGTTTATTTGGCTTATGGTTCTCCAGGCTGTACAGGAAGCATGGCACCAACATCTGCTTCTAGTGAGGGCCTCAAGCTGCTTCCATTCACAGTGGAAGGCAAGAGGAGATGGCCAGAAATCACAAGGCAAGATAGAGGGGAGGAAGGTGCTGGGTTCTTTTAAACAACAGGCTTTTTCAGGAACTCATGGAACTCACTTGCTGTTGTGAGGACTGCACCCCCTCATTCAGGACCCACCCACCCCCATAACGCCTCCCATTAGGCCCCACCTCCAACATTTGGTATCAAATTTCAACATGAGGTTTGGAGAGGTCAAATATAGCAAACCATAGCAAACAACTTTACTAAAACCCAGCCATAAAGTCAGTAATAACTGAAAGTAGCCTATAAGAATATTTCACCATTACAGAGCACACAACTACCATTATTATTTCCTTGGTGGTTACATGATGTTGGGCAATATTTCTCTCTTGAAATCGTCATCATACTTTTACTGTATTCTTTCTGCAAACTTCGATTGATGAGTTAAGTAGACCTTTCCTTTCCAGAAGGCCAAAGACTTTTGTTTCTTTCATTTGTTAAAGAGAAAAGAGTGAAAATGTATTCCTTTATTCATCCATTCAACAGATTTTTATTAAGTGATTATTATGTGCCAGGCACATTTTAAATGTATTCCAAAGCAGAGCTAATATCCCACATTGTCCCCAAACATAATTTTCAAAAGCTCAAAAGCATAATCATAGAGTACTTAGATAAAACAATAACAAATATTTACTTGGTATCTACTCTTTACCAGTTGCTATAAACATCTGTAATCCTACAATAAGCATACAAGATAGATGTTCTCCCCATTTCATGAATATAGAGTGGCAGACACTGTTGTCTACTCAAAAGCCAACTGCCCATTCCTCTTTAGCAACATAACCCCTATTTGTTCAGGTATTTGGGAGATACTCTTTGATCTCTACATCATTTTGACTCACTTCCTTCTCACGAAATTTTAATTTGCATGTAGAGTATTTGATTTTCAGCCATAAATACTTAGGTCTATGGCCCACTGATACTTTCTTTACTACAGTTACACAAATATATAATATATTCAGGCAAGATGTCCTTATTCCTGTTGTCCATGTTTTTGTGTGTGCCTCCACCCTTTCCTCTACAAATCCATGTCATCTTACACAATCAGTTACAAAGTATGTCTGCCAGAAAACTTGCTTTGCTTAATTCACCTCCCTTGTGTTTGCCAGACATTCATTTGTATGTAATCTGGACTGGTAAATTGTCAGTTTTTTTTTTTTTTGACTGTATAGGAAATACTTCTGACAGGATTGTAAGAACACTGCTTACTTTATGTATCATTTCATGGAACAGTGTTCTATCCAGTAATCAGGAAGTAGTGGCCAACTCTCTTACCTATAAAAATGAACCGGAGTAGTTGCCTGAATTATTTTCTCAGAGTGAACTTAATCAGATGACTTCATTCTCCCATAGTGAATCTCTATATTCACCATACAAGTTTGGAGAACAGTGTTTTTGGCATGTTGTTTTTGTTTGGACGACCGGAGGCAAGATGGTGCACTTCCGGGTTCTTCATCCCCCCCTCCCAACTTTTCCCGCGCGCGCGAAAATGTAGCCGGCGACCCAGGAAGGTGCAGACCAACTGGGCATGCACCAGGTGACGTCAATCCGAAGAGACCAAGATTTACCTGGTCGCACCTGCGGAACGCCCCCGACACGCCCGTGCCCTGCCTATTGCCCTCCCACTCCTAGAAAAGCCGCTCTCCACCAGTGAGCCACGCGGTCTTCCTCCAGCCCCACTCAAGTCGGGATGCAGGAACCCCGCCCGAGAGCCCCACGAGGGGGGGACTCTGTCGGCCTTCTTTGCCGGAGGCCGACAGACTTCTTCCCCACACCTTAGGTTACCAAAATAAACTTGCAGTTTTGCTCCTACACTTGCCTACCTGCTGGTTCTTTTGTGCTCGCTCGGCTGGTCTTAGAAAAACAAATCAGTTTTATTTTGTTAGATTTAGCCTAAAGCTGCCTCCTTACATATTTTAAGTTTGGCCTAAAGGTTTCTCCGTACATAGTGAACTGTAACTTAACTGGATGTGCAAACAGACTGCAACTTACCCTTGTGCCAATCACTGAGTTTCAGCCAATCAAAGCCAACTGTTCAAACTATGTTCAAATAACGCAACACTGAGCTGTAACCAATCTGGTTGTTTCTGTACCTCGCTCTTTTCTGTACATCACTTTCCTTTCTCCATCCATAAATCTTCTTCGACCATGCACCAGTGATGGAGTCTCTGAACCTATTCTGGTTCTGGGGCTGCCCGATTTGCAAATTGTTATTTATCCAATTCAACTCCGCTAAATTTATTTTGTCTAAGGTTTTTCTTTTTATATACATTTTTTCTTAACAGCAAGCTCATCTTTAATCTTTTTATAATTTTTAAAGCATATGGAGGACACTGAAATTAATAAATTCAAGTCCTTAGGAACTTCATGGGAAGGGGAATTGAATATTTATTAAACACTATGACTTGTCAGTACAGTGAATGCTGCTACTCACTTCTGACACCAAATGCGGATTTTTTCCACACCACCAGTCAGTTCTCCAACTCTCTGGACACCAACTGGGTATCCAACAATTCAATCTAATTTGGACACTAACCACTTGGAATTCATGTCAAGCCCCACAGGTAAGGGTTTAATCCCACAAGACTGTCCCCACTTCAGACACCAATTGCAAGTCCAGAGCCTCCCATATTTCTGACCTACTGGCAATATATTGGAGATTCCCACAATCTCCCTCCTCGTGTTCAATAATTTGCTAGAATAGCTCACAGAACTCAGGAAAACACTTTACTTACATATACTGGTTTATTATAAAAGATACAACTCAGGAACAGCCAAATGGAAGAGAGGCATAGGATAGACTAAGGGGAAAAGGGACACGGAGCTTCCATACCCTCTCAGAGCCTGCTAGCCTCCCAGCATGTCAATGTGTTCACTAACCTGGAAGCTCGCAGAGCCCTGTACTTTGTTTTCATGGAGGTTTCATTACTTGGGCATGGTTAAATCATTGGCTATTGGTGATTAATTCAATCTCCAGTCCCTCTCCCCTCCCCAGAGGTGGGGGTGGGAGCTGAAAGTTCTAATTCTCTTACCATGCCTGGTGAGCAGCCCCCATCCTGAAGGTATCTAGGGGACCCCAGCCACCAGTCACATCATTAGCATACAAAAAGACAACTGTTGTCATGCCAGAGATTCCAAGGGTCTTAGAAGCTCTTGTCAGGAACTGGGGATAAAGGGCAAATATCATAACAAATGATGCTCCTATCACCCCTATCACTCAGGAAATTACAAGGGTTTTAGGGACTCTGAGCCAGGAACCAGGACAAAGACCAGATACATATTTCTTATTATATCACAATATCACAGTCAGACACTATGATATAGTAGAGAAAGTGTCACAACTTTGGGCTGAAACAAATTTTGAGTTCCATTTTTTTCTAGCTGGGTGAATTTAGACAAGTTATTTAGCCTCTTTCTGAGCTTATTTTTCTTTTGTAAATCTGTAATTTGAGTTCATTATAACTACCTTTTATCATTTAGGGTTGCAATAGGAGAGAATGTGCACGAATGTGTGAGAAGTTGTGCATAAAGTATGTGGCTCAGTGCCCTGTACGTTAATAAGCATTCCACAAATGTCAGTTCTGTTACTCACACCCATTTTCTGGCCTCATTGAATCCTCTCAAAACTCATGTTTCTGTGATGCCAGTTTCTGCTCTTTCTCCTCCACTCAAGTGGATGATTCGGTTAACTAAATTCCTGCTGACTTTGATGATTTGGGACAGGAATTGAAGAAATCATAACTGGCAGAGGTGTGAACTTCTTTGACAATGCCCCAGGATGTGTCAAGGCATAAAATAAGCAGGACAGAGATTGTTCATCTGTGGCTGCCTCAGAGCAGGACAGGACAGAGAACCAGGCAGCCTTCCTCCTTTTCCAAATAAACCCTTCCAGCCTGGTGCTTTATTCCGTTGAATTCCAGCTATATTGGTCAATTTGTCCCAGCTTGTCCTGGACAAAACGGTGGTTTTACCACTAAAAATTCTGTGTCCCTAAAATTCTTTCAGTCTTAGGCAAATCAGGATGGTCACCATACTTGAGGAGTCTGAGCTATGTCCTTGGCTTCCAGCTATGGGCAGTGTGCTGCAGTACAAGCAGCACAGGCTTTGGAGCCAGGCATACCTGATCTACAGTCTGGACTACTCCACTTCTAGCTACGAAATTTGTAAAGTTTATCCTATATTCTTGAACCTCAGTTTCTTCATCTATGAAATGCATCATATTCTTTCCTAAATTTGTAATGAGCTTCATATTATTAAATGATAGAACAATGCTTGCAATGCTGTAAAACCTTTATATGTGTTAGTTCTTTCCTTCCTGACTTCCTTAAGAGGAGTTTCATTATTCCCTGGGGTGCCATGTCTCTAAAAATTCCTGAAACCTCAAGTTTCCATGAGGGGAGGTGGCCATCGGGCATCAGGGGGCACTGCTGCCGCTATTCCATTCTTCCTACCCACTTCTCTGCACCCCCCTATCCTCACACCAAAGGAATAAAGCTTTAGTAAGCCACTGATGAAAGATGGCCAAACTCAAAACCCACACTTGGTTTTAACTTATCTAAATGTGTCCCACATGCTTGCAATAATGTTAAGTGTGTATCTGGACCCTTTTACATCTTGTACATTAATTTATAATCCTTCTCACTCCAGGGTGTTTATGAGGTGCCAGGGGGGGTCAAATGTTTATTCTTAGAATTATTCAACCTCAGTCAACTAATTATTCTGATGAATTGTATACTTTTTCTTCTTTTTTCTTGACCAGATTGGAAACAATGATAGACATTCAACTGAGATTTATTTGTAAAACGCTGACAGATTGGGAATGATGGAGCTCCTTAAACTGTCTCTTAAAATAAATATTTCTGATTTATCTGGCAAGTTAAAGAGGAAAAAGCAACAATCCCCAAACTGATTAGGCTAAATAAATAAGTTTAACTATGTTTAAAGAAAATGTGTAGGAGGTAATAATCTCTATATGCTTAGGAAAAAAACTGTTCCTAACAAATCTTCATGCCTTTTCTTGTTTAAGGAATTATTTGTGCAAAGCAAAATTACTATTCCTAGTGGTAGTAATTGTTTACCTGGGGTAGGTTCTTGGGGAGAAGAAGGGCATTAATCAAATACTTTAAAAACTAATTTTCCAGAATTCTTACAATATAAAATGTCCACAGGACTACATTTATCAAGCGACACGTACATAATCGACCTATGCCCTCTGGTCAAGCTTTTAGGCAAAACTGATGGATTCTATATTGTAGGCATGCTGTAACCTTAGAAAATAATGACACTTCTTTCTTTTCTAGTTTACACAGTATTTTACTAGCAATTTATACCTAACAAGAGAAATAGGAAAATATTCCCATAAAAATAACATTATATGTTTGAAGATTCAAAATGCAAACTGGAGTTTTATTAAGACTCTTCTAGCTGGCATTTTCTAATAGTAATATTTCCAGTTCTGAAGCACAAGACGGTGTTTTGATCCCATTTAAAAGGCCCTAAATGGTAAAGAGCAGATATTCATGCTAGCGAAGGTTATCTAACCACCAAGATGGAGGGGGGTATGAACGTGGTACACTCTACCTGAACATGATGTAACACCTTGAATATGAGCTAATGTGGAAAACTTGGTCTTCAGAAATAGAAGGACTGAGCACACAAATCTCTTGTGCACTGCTGCCCAATAGAAATATAATGAAAGATCATACATATAATTTAAAATTTTCTGGTAGCAACATTAAAAAAGTAAAAAGCCACATTAAAATGTTATTTAATTCAATATATCCAAAATATTATTTCAATATATAATCTATATAAAATTGTTGAGATATTTTGCATTCTTTTCTTCATACTATGTCATTAAAATCTGGTGTGTATTTTACATTTTCAGAGCATCTTAAATTTAACTAGGCACATTTTAAGTGCTCAATAGCCACAGTAAATAATAGGTATAGTATTGGACAGCTGGGGTTTAATCTATGCTTGGAGAGCCTGATACCACTGTGTAGCTAAATCAAATCCTGTGATTGGAGGTGGCTTGGGGTGAGTCAGAAATACTACTTATTCCTCACCCCCCTTCCCTTTGTCCCTTCTTCCTCTTGATACTATGTAATGCATGCTAACCATGTGCCAGATACCAGACACTGTGCTGGGCTATTCAAATGTATTATCTCATTAATCCTACAAGAGTCAGCCATCTCACCTTATTTCCTTACAGTTAAAGGAAATAACTAAATAACGGCAATATGGTATAGTAAGTACTTAGGAGTTCAGACTTGGAGACTATTCACATATGTTTCTGTCACTTCCTATGTACCTTGGGTAAGATATTTCTGAACTTTAAACTTCAATGTTATTTGTCAAATGGACACAATAAAATTACCTACCTTATAGATGTTGTTCTGTGGCTGAGATGAGGCCATGTCTGCAAAGTTGTAAGCATTCATGAAATAATATCACTAAATGGGATAAATGTGCTATACTTTGGGATTTGCCACATGTTTTACAAATATTACTATTGCAACTCAGGCTCAAAGAAGTTAAATAATTTAGCTAAGGTTAACACAGCTAACAACTAATGATCATGTTCTCACCCAGCTTGCCTGTCTTTAGAGTAGTATTACTTGCCATCTGTTTTCAGTTACCAAATGGACTGAACTTGTACTGACTCTCTGACAAAAAATGTTTAGAAAGGTCTCTCAAAAGATAAATTATCGATATCTATTTGCCTTTCTCATAGAAGCATAACTCTGGAAAAAACTGCTGGATTTTTTGTTTTTTGATAAATAGAAAGTTACTGTTCTGAGAAACTAGACAGGCCGGGCGCGGTGGCTCAAGCCTGTAATACCAGCACTTTGGGAGGCCGAGACGGGCAGATCACGAGGTCAGGAGATCGAGACCATCCTGGCTAACACGGTGAAACCCCGTCTCTACTAAAAATACAAAAAACGAGCCGGGCGAGGTGACGGGCGCCTGTAGTCCCAGCTACTTGGGAGGCTGAGGCAGGAGAATGGCGTAAACCCAGGAGGCGGAGCTTGCAGTGAGCTGAGATCCGGCCACTGCACTCCAGCCTGGGCGACAGAGCAAGACTCCGTCTCAAAAAAAAAAAAAAAAAAAAAGAAACTAGACAAGGAACATACACAGAAAAAGGAAGATTCAATTTAATTTTCTTTTTCCTTTGCTCTTTTTGACTCTGCTTTTACCAAAGAACAGTACCTTGTATATAGTAGGCATTCAATGCATGCCTCTTGTATTAAATTGAGTTTGCATTTTACCACAGGACAGAGATATTAAAGGCTATATTATTCCCTATTAGCAATGTAGTTTATAGGGACATGTGCCTCTCATATTTTCAGAAAAAAAAATTGAAATTTATAGAAATTTGATAGTACTGTCAAAAATACATGTAATCAGCTACATATACTATTATGGAAGTTTCTGTGGGCTGAGCATGGTGGCTCCTGCCTATAATCCCAGCATTTTGGGAGGCCAAGGCGGGAGGATTGCTTCAGCCAGGAGTTTGAGGGTGAGTTATGCTCGCGCCACTGCACTCCAGCCTAGGTAATAGAGTGAAACCCTGTTGCAAAAAAAAAAGAAAAAGAAAGGAAGGAAGGGAAGAAAGTTTCTGTGGGTGTCAAAAAATGTTTGTTCATCCAATTAGCAAGTAAAAACAAAACAGAACAAAGGTCAGTACAGTAGCACTTGGAGCATGTAGCACCTGGAGCATGCCCTCTCCATCAGGATGATGTACTTTTCCTTTGCTCCCCAGAATTGCTTGTTCCAGTCTTTACCTTCACAGCCTCTCCAACAGCTTTGGTCTGTTTGACTACCTGATGCTCTTCTTTTCTCTCACTCGTTTGCCTTCCATCCATTACTATTTTGTGCCTCACTTCTCTACGATTCCTAGGAGAGGTCAGATGAATCTGTTAATGGTGTGCCAGGGTTAGAAGGAGCAACCCTGTCTGGCCCAGTGCCAGTTTGGACCATGGCTAGCCTCAAATGTGTGCCCCACCAGGAACAACCACCTCAAGGAAAACCCCACTCAACTCTATTTGAATCTTGCAATACCTGCACGAGTCTTCATTACTTATTGTTTTCTGAAAGAATAACCAAAGTTATAGTATGGCTTGGCTCTGCCGTGTCATTTCCTCTTCTCCTTGGTCAATTTCCCTCAAGGACTCCTTCCAGGTTACTCTTCCACCTCACTTCTTGCCAGTGTCTCAACCTTGCTGCGCTATAGCCACACTGCAGGCCAATAAGCCTGTGGGACACACTTCTGCTTTTGTGGCTGGCTACTAACCCTTTAGGCATCAGCTTAGAAATCAGCCCCTCAGGGAAGCTTCCTTGATTTCTCAAGCCAGTTTAGGATTCCATATGAGCTCTGAAAGCCTGACTTTTATTACTCTGGAATTACTTGTTTACTGTCTGGATTGCCAGCTAGAATGTAGGCCTAAAGGCAAGGATCCTGACTTTTTACTTACTTCTGCATGCCTTATGCTTAGCACATGGTTGGCACTCAATAAATATTGACTATGGATACAGAAAAGCAGCTAAGCAGGGCATCCTAGGAAGTTTCCCCAGGTTGCTACCCACTTCACCCCACTTTCCCCCAACTGTAACAGAGTATATAATGATACGAACATTTCTATTCATCACCAAAGCTTTCCTGGGGAGATCACTGTTTGGTTTAGAAGAAATATTTGGTTAGCAAATATATGGTTAATAACAGAGACTTTGATGTTAGATTTCCTGGTTTTGAATCATGGTTCTGCCACTTAATGGCTGTGAAATCTTGGGAAGTTCTAAACTTCTTTGGTCTCAGTTTTTCATGTATAAAATGGGGGCGATAATAACAGTAACCTACCTTGAAGGCTTGTTAGTAGGATTATATGACTTAATACATGTAAAGGACTTGAGAGTTCCTGGCACATATAAACAGTTAGAAAGTGCTAAATATTATTATTACTATTATTAAGCCATTAGGGGAGGGGGTAAGCTCAAGACCAAAGTCAGTCCCCCAGTTCTGCTGGTCAGAAGAGTGGCCTTGATCACTGTGGGCTTTCTGTTTTGCTGAGCATTTGTATAATGTTTGAGGAAAGTTGCTGAAGCCAGTTGGGGAGGAGATAACTTTGACACTGGCAGGAGAGGGAGAACTCATTCACGTATGCAACAACTATTTACTGAATATCAATTTTGTGCTAGACATAAAGGGAAATAAGATAGCCACAGCCCTTACAGAGGCTAACAGAAATAGAGAAAGGAGAGAGGAACTAGAGAGGCTGGATACTGGCCAGTGGGAGGACAGAGCACTGGTCTGTGGGAAGACAAACCAGTGGGTTTGGCACAGCAGAGGAGGATCCTGAGAGAACAGAAATGCTAAGGCAGGATTTTAAAGCATCTGCCATAGGATGTATCATGTAAATCCTCCCCTCCACCTCTTCTATGAAATCTTCAATAAAGTTTTCATTGCTCACTGGAGAGAGCTCGAAGAAGGGAAGATAGCAGATATCTGGGTTATAGCTGCTGGGGGATAAAGATGCTATAGGCAAAAAAAAAAAAAAAAGCCCTTCCTTACTCTTGAGTGCTGCCAGTAAGGAAACATTCTAGTGCATGCAATATTTAATGATTATAAATGATACCCCCGTGCACTGCATAATGCAAGGCTCTTTAAAATGAATATGAATTAAACAGTACCAGCAGCAATCATATTAACCAAATAGAAGAGGTATTAGGAAACTAGGGACTCTGGGAAAAAAAGCTGGGAGTCATATATGACCACCAAGCATCCTCACTGCAGTTAATTAGTCAAACTGCAATTCTTCAGCAATTGTAAGTTGGCAGACTTTCTTAAATGTAAATATCCCAAGGTTTAGGTGTGGGGAAAGAAGTCGTTCACTGTTTGTTTACTGCTCCCATCCTTTTTTGACTTCCTGTTTTCTGCTTTTATATCATGTCACTATCTTTTAAAATACTGCCAGGTGCAGTAGTTCATGCCTGTAATCTCAGCTCTTAGGGAGGCCAAGACCGGTGGATCACTTGAGCTTCTGGGCAACATGGTGAAACCCCGCCTCTACAAAAAAATACAAGAGTTAGCCAGGTGTGGTGGTGTGTGCCTGTTGTCCCAGCTACTTGGGAGGCTTAAGTGGGCAGATAACCTGAGCCTGGAAGGCGGCGGTAGCAATGAGCAGAGACCACGTCAGTGCACTCCAGCCTGGGTTATGAAGCCAGACCCCGTCTCAAAAACAAAAACAAAACAAAAAAACCCAGTTTAAAGAAATATCTTTGTGACCGGGCGCGGTGGCTCACGCCTGTAATCCCAGCACTTTGGGAGGCTGAGGGGGCGGATCACAAGGTCAGGAGATGGCGATCATCCTGGCTAACACGGTGAAACCCCGTCTCTACTAAAAATAGAAAAATTAGACAGGCGTGGTGGCGGGCGCCTGTAGTTCCAGCTACTCCAGAGGCTGAGTCAGGAGAATGGCGTGAACCCGGGAGGCGGAGCTTGCAGTGAGCTGAGATCGCGCCACTGCATTCCAGCCTGGGCCACAGAGGCAGACTCCGTCTCAAAAAAAAAAAAAAAGAAATGTCTTTGTATATATACATATGTATATCTTTTTTTTTTTTTAAAGCAGCAGTCTAAGAAGTAATCAACCATCAACCTAAACAGAACAAAACTATCAATTTGCCTGAATTTCCAAGAATGAGATAAATAAAACTCTGTTGAAATTTACCTACACAAATTGAGACTTTTGGGGGAAAGAGAGAAATAAACTAGTGTTTTTCTTTGTAGATTTGTTTACTGTGTAAACCCTGCATCTTATAAAATGACTACTGATTAAAAAGATATATGGTTGTTTATTAATGTTCTCAAAGCACTATGCAAATTCACATCACCTTGGGTATATTTTGCTCCTAAAGCTATGAACTGAATATGGAAGAATTTTGTAGTTAACAAGGCTAAAGTATGTTAACTCAAATAGCTTGCTTTGAAGAAAATTTTCCTTTAAATTATTAATATTAATGAGAAAATGCAAAGAGCTTGGGTGGTCAAGCATGAAATATAAATGAGTAGTTTTCGTTTTTAGGCCTTATTATCCGATGTCACCTGATGTTCAAATTTAAATTTGATAATGCAGAAAATGACATTACAATTTACAGTATCATGAAACAATGCAGTTTGTGCCCCAGATTTTTCGACAGCAGTACTGAAACTATGATTTTTAAGTGTCATTTTTGAAAGACAAGGTCAGTGAAAAACACTATACATTTTTTATTGGGTAGTCAGAAAAAGAGCTTGCCTGTCCTTTAACCAATTTTTTTTTTTTTTTTTTTCGACAGAGGCTTGCCTTGTCACCCAGTCAGGAGTGCAGTGGCACAAATATGGCTCACTACAGCCTCGACGTTCTGGGCTCAAGCGATCCTCTTGACTTCAGGCGTGCAAGTCACCATGCCTGGCTAATTTTTGTAGAGATGTTTCGCCATGCTTCCCAGGCTGGTCTGGAACTACTAGGCTCAAGTTATCCTCCTGCCGCGGCCTCCTCAAGTGTTGGGATTACAGGCGTGAGCCACTGCGACCGGCCACTAATCATATATATATATATATTTCTTTTTGAGACAGAGTCTCCCTTTGTCGTCCAGGCTGGAGTGCAAAGGTGCGATCTCAGCTCATTGCAACCTCTGCCTCCCGGGTTCAAGTGATTCTCCTGCCTCAGCCTCCCGGGTAGCTGGGACTGCAGGTGCCTGCCACCACACCCAGCTAATTTTTGTATTTTTTTAAAGTAGAGATGTTGACCAGGCTAGTCTTGAACTTTTGACTTCAGGTGATCCACCTCCCTCGGCCTCCTAAAGTACTGGTATTACAGGCGTAAGCCACTGCACCTGGCCCACTAATCATAGATGTTTTAAAATAAAAACTTAACTGAGAAGTTGTTACAGCAAAGCAAAAACAAACCTAGACCTCCTTAAATGGATGCAGAGCTACCAGTGAAGTTCCTAACAAGCCAAGTAATACAGGAAACACATACTTACTTTTACTTTCTTATTAAGATTTTTTTTTAAAGCAGAAAAAGACTTTACAAATCATTTTTCGCTTTCCAGTGTCTAATAAGCCCCCAAATGGTAACCATTTCCTATTCCCAGGCAGCTAGTAAGAAACACAAGGTACAACTACAATCAGAGACTCAGGAAAATCAAAGTGGACACCAGGCATGGGCTTCTCCCATTCTACCACCAGAAAGAGAGGAATTCAAAGAAAGGGCAATGAAAAATGCACAAATTTTAGCCCCCCCTCCTTTTTTTTTTTTTTGAGACAGAGTCTCGCTCTGTTGCCCAGGCTGGAGCGCAGTGGCCGGATCTCAGCTCACTGCAAGTTCCGCCTCCCGGGTTCATGCCATTCTCCTGCTTCAGCCTCCCCAGTAGCTGGGACTACAGGTGCCCGCCACCTCGCCCGGCTAGTTTTTTTGTATTTTTTTAGTAGAGACGGGGTTTCACCGTGTTAGCCAGGATGGTCTCGATCTCCTGACCTCGTGATCTGCCCGTCTGGGCCTGCCAAAGTGCTGGGATTACAGGCTTGAGCCACCGTGCCCTGCCTTAGCCACTTATTAACTGTAACTACCTCCTTAAATGCGACTGATCTAATTAGAAGCTTTTCGGCTTGTTAGTGGCCCATTTTTTCCTTTTTTAGGACAAAGAAGGGAGGGGAGGGGAGGGGAGGAAAACGGAGGCAGTGGGGAGGTAGGGGGGAAGAGAGAGAGAGGCCTCAGGGTGTCACAAATTTACTTTTAAAAGATGAATTAATGGCTGGGCATGGTGGCTCACGCCTGTAATCCCAGCACTTTGGGAGGCCCAGGCAGGTGGATCACCTGAGGTCAGGAGTTCAAGACCAGCCTGGCCAACATGGCGAAAACCCCGTCTCTACTAAAAATACAAAAATTAGCTGGGCATGGTGGCGGGCGACTATAATCCAAGCTACTCAGGAGGTTGAGGCAGGAGAATCGCTTGAACCTGGGAGGCGGAGGTTGCAGTGGGCTGAGATGACGCCACTGCACTACAGCCTGGGTGACAGAGTGAGACTCTGTCTCGAAAAAAAAAAAAGAAAAAACAAAACAAAACAAACTTAATGTCCTTGGGTAAACTATGACGTTTGTGTTGGCTTTTCAGATGTCCCAATATTTGCGTTGTTTTACAAGGATAACGAAATTCATGATGAGGTTAAGCAATCACTGAAGCTAGTGCTAGACAATTTTTTAATTTAATTTTTTAGAAACGGGTCTTGCAGAATTTTTGTTTTATTTAATTTTTTAGAAACAGGAGTCTCGCTATGTTGCTCATGTTGGTCTCCAACTTCTGGGCTCAAGTGATCCTCACACGTAGCTAGGGCTACAGGCACAGGACACTATGCCAGGCTTAGTGCCAGAATATTCTGCCTATTTTACTTTAAAATATTCTAAGTATGCTAACTTTGGAAGGCATGAACATTAGCAATGTGCCATCTTCCAGAAGAGGATTTCTACACAAAGACTCTCAAGAAACGGGAATTACTGCAAGGGCATACCCTTGAGCAACCATCACACTGCACAGAGCTCTTGAGAATATTCTGATATATCCTGGAAGCATCTCTGCAGGGCAGAGAAGTGAAATGCCACAGAAGCAGCAGCTTTAGGGAGGAGAAACATGGTTTGCCTCTTACAGTGCTTTTCTACACTGAAAGCTACATTCCTCCCGAGTTTTAAATCTGTGGACCGTTGAATATCACTCCGCCTTTCCTGAAGTTACAAATACCTTCCGTCAGTGGCGGGAATAGAGTTTGGAAAATTATATGCCTAAGACTTCAGATAAGCTAAATGACATACATGCAATAGAATCCCATTAAGAATGTATTCAACCCAATCCATTGCATCTAATTACCCAAAGCACAGAAACTCTCCAAACTCTGCACTCCCCAAAAGGAGGGAAAATGCAAGGTTCTTGCTGCAGTTCCCGGGACACACTGCGAGACGCTTTGTTACAAGTGTATCCAATGTCCCCAGAACCAGGGACTTGTGGGGCGCGGCTCATTCCAGCGCCACTTGCTCTGCAGCTCCCAGAGGTGGTGGTTGTGCTAGGAAGGCTGACCCTGCCAATGGCCGACAAGATGGTGCGCACCCCCAAGTGCTCGAGATGCA
>NW_012120487.1:6621629-6647907 GCF_000951035.1 Colobus angolensis palliatus
CGTTCACCGACTTTGGTAAGTCGTGGCCTTAGTCCCGCGGTGGACTCCCCGCGCTGGCAGTACAGGCCAGCCCGGATGGGCAGCTGGCATAGGGGTTTGGGGTGGGGAGAATGCTTTCCACGTGTAACGTACCTTCTGCTTTAAGAAACCCTTCTTGGAACGGGGATTTGGATTGGGTACCTTTTCGCAAAAAGGAAACATAAAGGAATGGGCGGTTCAGAGGGCTTTTGACATTTAGCTGTAGTTTGGGTCATTCTGGCATGCAAGAACAAAATGGCGTCCAGTCGACTTAGCAGTGCTTCCTCCTCCAGGAAGAGTCCTCGAGGAGCCCAGTCCTACTGCGCTTGCGCACCTCTTCCCGCCATTTCTTTGGGCTGGAGGCTCCTCCTACAGAATAAGAATTTTCCCGCTCTAGGTTAGCGCAAGGACGACTGCGCCTGCGCACTCTTCCTTCCCTGTTCGCGGTCGGGAGGCTCCTCCCCTCAGCACGGCCCTGGCCTAGTGCGCCTGTGCACCTCTTCCTCCCTTTCCCCACGTACGGGTGAGCCAAGTCTGCTTCTTTACTCCATGCAAGAGAACAGTTAGTCTGTAAAGATGTTGCCTTTCTTTTAGCCCCTCACCTTGTACATAAATCACATTATTCCCTGTGCCTTGGAGCTTTCGGTATTGAAGTACAGTTTCACATCACATGTACATTTGAAGCTTTAAAAGCCCTGGGGTTTGGTGTGGACGTGTTTTCCTGGTGTCTCCCCATGGTGGTGTGGTGGGACAGGCTGAGGCCGAGGCGGGAGCCCGGGTCACGCCGGACAAGGTCCTGCCCTCTGTGTGCCAGAGCATTGGTCCAGAGGCTTCCGCAGGCTCATCCCGCTTTCCTGACTTTCCAGGAAAATCTAGGTCCCCAGGGAACGCCCCATCTGGTGGGGTCACAGGCCTGAAACCGCAATTCTAGGAGAAGCCGCCTTTCTTTGTTCCATCTCAACAGACAAGCAGGGCTGGGCCGAACTATGAGCCAGGCATTCGTGATGGAGGACGCGGGTCACATTTCTTGCCCTCAGGGACCTTGTCCTTGTGGGAGGGACAGGGTTGATTGAAGAGTCACACAAATCGGTGTCCAGAGCTCGAGCCATGGCCGGGTTCACTGTGACTCGGAGGAAGAGGAACTTGGCACTGAGGACTCGTAGAGGCAGAGTGCGGGCGGACGGCGTGCCGGGCAGCGGGGAGCCGCAGGCCGGGGCCCACAGCGGGCTTGATGGCCGTGCCGAGGACTCTCCAAGAGCAGCGGGGCTGGCTGGAGGATGGAGATGCAGTGAGGGCCCAGCGGAAGGAAGGGCGTGGTTGACTTTCTGTGCTTGGACAACAGCGCTTATGACCCCGCCGGCCTGTGCCGCCCTGCGGGTGCTTTTCCCAGCGGAAAAGTCTAACACTTCCCTCCTTGCTTGCCTTCTTCAGGGCGCCCCGTGAGCATCAACCCGGACCGTGCACTGGGCCCTGAGTACCCTGGCGGCTCCAGCATGCACCCCTACTGCCCGTTCCCGCTGGGCTACCTGGACGCCCCTCCTGGCGTCCCCCTGCAGCAGGGCTTCCGGCATGTGTCCCGCAGCCAGTACCAAGGCGGAGGCTTGGTGAGTCTCACCCCTCATTTCTTGCCAGCTTCCTTCTCCTCCCAGCAGCCCCTGTTGCCTTGATGGATCCTCATTCCCAGGAAGCCAGCTGTCATGAACTGTGTGCCCACTCCATGCCAGCCCCCGAGTGCTGGTGAAGGGCTTTAGGCACTGCCCAGGCACAGTGTGTGTGTCTCTGGGAGCACACGTGTGGACCAGTCTGCACCACTCGGCCTGGGCTATGGCCTGTGCTTTTCAGGGCAGTGGGCTGAAAGACTCTGAGCGTTCAGGGTGACCCCTTCCTTGACTGATGCTGATGCTGGAAGGGCCCTTCATTTTGCTGGACTCCAGAAAGGGAATATCCACCTTACTGGGACCACAAAATTTAAGGCAGAGTCAGGACCAGAGGTAGACTCCCTGCCCACAGGTAGAGCACACTTGAGACTGCAGAGGGCTTTCAGGAGGAGGTGGCATTTGAACTGAGTCATGAAAAATACGGAAACCTTCCCCCAAACACCTGACACCTTAGGAAATACCTGTTGAAAGAATGAAATTTAATCCTTTTATAAGATTAGTAAAGGTCAGTCGTTAGCTGGTATTCTCTCTAGGCTGGGAGTTTTGAGAACCGAGTATGTAAAGTCAGTTCACCCCTGTGGTGTGTACTACGAGGCAGGTGTGATTGAGTTTTATGGCCTTGGTTACCAGCTCCTTCCAGACTAGGATGGCTGAAAGCCCTCTCTCTCCTTAATGAAAGTCATTAGTCACGCAGTGTGGAGCCAGTCCAATGGGGCTCGAGCTGCACCCGGGCAGGTTGGGCACACAGGTCACTGGGTCCTCACTCCTGCTTCAGCCTGGCGGCAGCAGCTTCTCTTCCACTTGTCTTAGATGTTGTAAAATTGTGCTTAAAAATCATTTTCCACTGATTCAAGGGAAAAAAGTTTGAAAGCTACTGGCCTTGATACTGAACCTTCAAGGTAGGTGTTGTACCCCATTGTAGCATTGAGAAAAAAAGGCTCAGAGAAGTTAAGCTTTTGGCCAGGGTCACAAAAGTGGTGAGAGAGAGACTAGGATTCCAGTTACACAGCTGGTTGGTGACAGAGCCAGGTCAGGCACCTTGGTTGCCCTGACTCTGGGGTCTAGGTGCTTTCCACTGCCCCTCCCTCTCTCCCACAGAGGTAGAACACACATGGCCCTTTACTCACACCAGCACTGCTGCCTGCCTGACATCTGTGGGCACTGCCCAGGGAGAGCCAGGCATCTCCAGCCTCCACACAAAGAGAGGGGCTCTGGCCAAGTAGAGCACGCTCCATCTGCTCACGCAGAAGCCTGGAGCCTGGCGTCCAGGGCAGGGCTCTGACTGACAGGCCTACCAGACGGCCTTTGTTAAGAGTGTGATCTCAGTCAGTTTATCTGGGCCCAAGCTGCCACCACAGGCCCCGGGCAGGAGCTGTGATCCAGGGAGATGCTTGGCTGAGCAGCTCGGAATTAAAGCACTAATAATCCCCCTTCTACCCTCTCACGTCTGGAGAGAGAATCAGGCATTGATTTGTGAGCTGTTTCAAACCCAAGAGCCCCTGAATCACTTTCATCCTTGTCCTGCTGCCCCCTGCCAAGGCTTGGAGGTGCTCTCCAGAACAGCTTCCTCCTTCCTGTTCCTGTCCCTGCCCATCTGCTGCTGCTTGGCTCCCTCTGCTCTCCTGTTCACAGGGCAGCACTGGCCGTGGAGCTGGGCAGACCTAGGGTCCAATCCTGTCTCCTCCGTCATGTCCCAGCCATGTGACCCATGGCAGTTACCTGACCTCTGAGGACCTCACTCAGGTCTTGGTCTGTAAAATCGGGGTGGGAGGACCTGTCTATTAGGGCTCCTGAGTAGAATACATAAGGTGATGCATGTAAAATACCTAGCACAGGGTCTGGCACATAGTAGGTACTTAAAAGTGGGCTTTATTCCCTTCCTGGTGGTTGAATGAAGTTCGACCAGGTTAGCTGGGTTAATCTAAGGAGATTTTCGCAGACTCTTCCAAGCCTTTAATATGCTCATGTGTGACCCACTAATGTGGGGAGCAGTGTATGGGGTTTCTCAAACTCACTTAACAAATAACACTTTAGAGTACTAAAAAATACTTTGTAAGACGCCAGGAATCCATGAAACTCAGCTCAGGAAGTGTTGCTCTGAAGCATCTGGCTAGAGAAGTAAATGGCAGGAACTACATCCAAAACTCAGTATTATTTCTTACGACATTTATGTGTTTCTCCGTTAAGCTCTGAGCTGTGTAGTCATCCCCTCTCCAGATCCTGTGATGGGTCCCTGTGCTGTGGTAAGGGATTGGATTCTATCCCTTGAAGAAGGAACAGAAGCAGCAAAATGTTGATCAGTGAGGCCACTTGTCTGAAGTCACCCAGCGTATCTTGCTTCAGAAACAGCTGCTCTACACCCACATTGCCAACGTCTTCTCCCAAAGGCCCCCCGGGCACTTGAGTTTAAGTGACCACATGTGCCAGACAGGGGGTCCTGTGGGCTTGGGATGCATTCAGACCCTTCCCCAGTGCAGAGCAGCGCTGGACAGAGGTCAGCTGAGTGGGCTGTGGAGTCAGCCAACTTGGGATCCAGTTCTGCCCTTAACCACAAAGTAGCTCTGGGGCCCTGGGCCTATAGCTTCATCTCACTGAACCTGTTTTTCATCATTACAGCAAGAATAGTAATAGAATCCCCTCCTAGGATTGTGAGCACAGTCGCCCTGGCATATACAGAAGGGCTCTGTCACTGTGACCATTCAGCTGTTCCCATGCTTATCTGAGGTTGCCTGTATTCCTTCTTGCCTTCAATAATTTGGCAGGTGTTTGCTGAATGCCGCCTTCCAAGTGCCCTGTGCCTGTGTGTTTGAGGCCATGCATCTCCCCATCAGGAGCCCCCCACTTCGGGGGTGAGAGCTATGTTTGGTCAGCCCATCTGGCTAACTCTCTCTCCTCTCTGCTTCTCTGCTGTGCGTGCTGTGCAGGCATCAGAACCAGTGGGAGACTTCCAGCCAAGCTACTACCTGCCACCACCGCCACTGCCACCCCTTCCACCGCTTCCACCGCTTCCACCACAGCACCAGTTCCTCCCGCCAGGCTACCTCTCTGCGCTCCACTTCCTCCCCCCACCACCGCCACCACCACCTCCGTCATCTTTCTCACTGACCGTCCTGTTTGATACTGACAAGGAGAACACTGGTGAGTGAGCTCCAGTCTTCCAGCTTCTGCCAGAGCCAGGGAGACTTTCTGGAGGAAGAGGTACCTAATCTGAAGAAAGGTTAGGTGTGGAGAGAAGTGACGTGGAATTTAAAGGGTGCTGAGCCCTAGGATGAGCTCCTGAGCTCCTTCTTATACTCCTCCTCCAGTCCCCATAAGCACACACCTAAGCAAGGTGGGAATGGGACTGCAGATGAGGAAATCAGGGCCTTCAGCAGTTCTTGTGGGTGTAAATAGCAGAGCTGGGATTTGAACAGAGTTCTCAGCCTAGCTCCCAGTCCAGTGCCTGTTCACTGACCTTATTGGCTCCGTGGGCAGAGCTGTGGAGAACAGCAGGCATGTGGTGCGTTTGGAAGACCGGAGGTGCCAGGCCTCTCTGGCTGGGGTAGGGGAGCAGATGCAGAGCCTGGAGCTGCAGCAGGAGCCCGTGTGGTGGGGCTATGCCTCTGCCCCAGGCCGCTCTGAGGGAACCAGACCAGAAGCTAGAGAATCTGTCCTTCACAAGCTCTGCCACTGGGGCACTGGATGGTCCTGGGCACTGAGGCTTTTCAGCTATAAAAGGGGCCCCCTTACTAGGTTACTGTGAGGGTCGAGGAAACTTTTGGATGTGAAAATGTTTTGGGTTTTCTTTTGAGGTCCCTTGCAGCTTTAAAGCTTCTAGGACTTTTTTCCTTTCAGTCTTCCCCTTGGGCTCCTGTGATTTGGAAAGAACTGACAAACTCAACCAGGACTTTAAAATGACTGTCAGACCATCTTATGAGCTAGGGGAGTCTGGTGGTATCACCATTTTACTGAAGAGGAAACTGAAGCCTGTTGGACACTTCCTGTGTGTGCAGTGCCTAGATCCAGTAGCTGGAGAGGTGGTGTCATGTGGCTGAAAGCCACTGGCCCCAGTGCTGGGTGGCCTGGCTGCAGCACTTGCCCAGCTGTGTAACTTGGGCAAGCTCATTCACTCTTTTGTGCTCCAGTTTCATCATGTGTAAAAGCAGAGAAATAATGGTCCCTACCTCACGAGGATTCTGAGGATTAAATAGAACCCGAAGGGATGAAGGCATTGGTGAAGGTGGCGTATCACTGTGTTTCACTTAGTGCCCGTGCTGCCATTGCAAGGTGGCAGCAAGGTGGATACGTCTCGTTTTTCAGAAGGGGAAGCTGAGGTTCAGAGCTGTGGAGTATCTTGCTAATTCCTCCCAGCTTGTGAGGAGCAGAGCAAGAGCTGGAACTTGAATCTGAATCACATGGCCAAGGCTAGGATTCCAGGCTTCTGACGCCTAACAAATTAAAGAAAATTCATTCTCTCCTAGGGCTGGGTATGATGAGAAAGGCTTATGGAAAATCTATATCTGGGGTAGGCACAGTGGCTCACACCTGTAATCCCAGCACTGAGGGGAGGGCGAGGTGGGTGGATCACCTGAGGTCAGGAGTTTAAGACCAGCCTGGCCAACATGGGGCAACCCCGTCTCTGCTAAAAATACAAAAATTAACTGGGTGTGTTGGTGGGTACCTGTAATCCCAGCTACTCAGGAGGCTGAGACAGGAGAGTTGCTTGAACCTGGGAGGTGGAGGTTGCAGTGAGCTGAGATTACACCACTGCACTCCAGCCTGGGCAACGGAGCGAGAGTCTGTCTCAAAAAAATAAAATAAAATAAATTAAAATAAAATAAGAAGAAAAGAAAATCTTCGTCTGCAAATAGGTAGTCATTTTCCCTCTTTCTGAATCCAGCTGCCTTCTTTGTCTTTCACAGATGATCAGGATGCAGAGGTGCCACCGGGTGAGCCCAGCCAGCCATCGTCTCAGGAGCAGTCCGACTAGGCCCCAGGCCCGCCCTCCCGGCCAGCAGAGTGGGGCACTGGGGGGCGACAGCAACAGTTTTCTTGTCTTCATTCAGTGATGTGTAGGGAGGAAGGAGGTTGATAGCATAGATGGCAACTGATTCCCAGTTCAATATAGGAGGAAGGAGGGCGATTTCTAAGTTTCAGTTCTGCGATGTACAGTTGGAGAGGAGTATGGAGGAAATTATTACCAGGGGAGGACCAGGGCTCTGAGGAGTGGGCGCTGGGAGAAGCTCCCATTTAGGAATGAATTTAACTGTCCTTGGGTTGCACTGCCATTTATTGGAACAAGCCCCAGAGACAATATTTGATTTCCTCAGGCCCCACTCCAGGACAGAAGGCATCATCTATTTCAGCCTTCTGCTGCCTTGGCCTGGTCCGCCAGGGTGCTGGGGGCACCACAGACATCGAGATTCCAGTTCATCCAGGTGGCTGGAGCCAGCAGCCAGGACCAGGGTCGTTGACAGCAGGTTCTGCAGCGTCCTGCCTTGCTGCTCTGTCCCTTACATCTTCCTGGCCACAGCCCCTTGCCCCTTCTCTAAGGGGTTTTACTAGCAAGCATCCTGGCTACTGGGGCTACTTCATTCCCCCTCCATAAAGTTTCAGCCATTATGGGCATTGGTTTTAAAAAATTTATTAGTTTGACTATTTGATGTTTTTATAGTGATTGCCAACTTTAAAAAGTAGGCTGTTCATAAGCACTGATGCAGTCCCTAGGGAATAGAATGGTGCCTCTGATCGCCTGTGACATAAACAGTTTGTTCTCTGAGGACAGTTGGCTATTGAAATAAAATGAGCAATGGAAATCCTTGTGGAAGGCTTATTCTCCCTTTGATCCTGGTGGAAGGCAGGGTTGGCAGGAGCCTGGGTTGGGGAGATTGGGGGCCTGGGTTTGTGGCCTGTGGCTGGCCTTGACTGCACTTGCTTAGGCATGCCCTCCCCGTTCTACCTCCCCCTTCTTTGTCAAGTGAGGGGATTGGGCCAGGCTAGTAGACTTCTTTATTATTACTGTTATTATTTTAAGCAGTAGAGACTTTTTAAAGAAATCTGATGCAGACACACAAAATGTAAAGATGTCTTAGTTTCTTTCCTCCAGCTCCTTCCATAGTCCCTGCATAGGAACATACATTTAAAAAAACAGAACTTGAACCAATTCTGTTTTAGGGTCCTGGGCTTCTTCCCTTGGTTGCATTTATACCTTCATTTAGAAAACATCCTGTGTCTCTACTAGATTAAGAACCTGACAGACCCCAGCTCTGCCCATGAGATACATGACATCTACTGGGAGAGACAGAGAGTCTTAGGGGATTCATACTAGAACACAGAGGTAGGGAGGCTGTGGGAGTGGTCAGAGAAAGCTTTCTGCAGGAATCAGGGCCTCAACCACATTGTAAGGGGCAATAATGAGTTAAGCAGAGAAGAGAGATGAGTACTCCCAGTAAGGGTGCAGAGGAGGATGGGGACCTGGTATAAAAGATTCCAGGGTCATGGCAGTGTCCTGTTCTCTGTCCAGGGGATGGCTGGCACCCAAGAGAACAGGTCAACTTTACTTCCTCTTTTGCCTGTGGGCAGAGGTGTCCAGGCATCCTCCTAAGTCCTGGAATAGGTGGCAGGGGGATCATTGAGAAGTGATACCCTAACTGTTCTCTTACGTCAGTGTGGTGGCTGGGGCCCAGGGCCTGGGCTTTGTTGGAAGGCGCTGGAGACAGGTACTATCACGAGAACTTTTCAGTTACTGCTATACAGACACAAGAGTGCTTTCAGCAGGGCAGACCAGGCATGCTGAGGCCTGAGGCCTGCAGGTCAGCACTGGTGTCAGCCTGGACAGGATGATGCAGTGATTTGGGACTAGCCTGGCTTGGGGGCTGAAGCTATCACTTACCCCAGTGCTGGTCTTCCCCCTGGGGACCACAGTGCTGTAGGACCCTGAGAGGGTGGGAGAAGACATGCCTTTTGGTTGTACTTGACATCAATCACCATGCCCTAACTGAACCCCTGACCTGCCGGGGCTGGATTGGTAGCCTTACTTTTTCTTTTTCTTTTCTTTTTTTTTTTTTTTTTTTTTGAGATGGAGTCTCGCTCTGCCGCCCAGGCTGGAGTGCAGTGGCGTGATCTCTGCTCACTGCAAGCTCCGCCTCCTGGATTCACACCATTCCCCTGCCTCAGCCTCCTGAGTAGCTGGGTCTACAGGCGCCCGCCATCACGCCTAGCTAATTTTTTTTTTTTTTTAATTTTTAGTAGAGACAGGGTTTCACCGTGTTAGCCAGGATGGCCTCGATCTGCTGACCTTGTGACCTGCCCGCCTCAGCCTCCCAAACTGCTGGGATTACAGGCGTGAGCCACCACGCCCGGCCGGTAACCTTACTTTTTCATAACACTTGAAGTTTTATCTTAGACTCCACATTTTGAAAGGCTTTCCAACCAAGTTGCATTACTCAAATAAAGCTGTTTTCCTGTTTCTGGTCAGCACACACACAGAAGTATGAAACAGTCTCGGTGGCCACATAGACACCACAACTATTCCAGACCAATGCAAGGAAATGGGATGTTTAAGTTAGTCTGTGGGGAGATGGGAGGCTTTGGCCTTCGGAGAAGAGTAATGTCCTGTTGGAGGGGTTCATGCCCAGGGGTCTCCAGGATGGGAGGATTTCTTATTTCTCCTGTAGGCCTGTGAGCTGATGAATCTCCAGAAATTGGTCAGCATCTTTCCTGGAGCCTTGGAGGCACCTGCTGGGGTGAAAAGACCAACTGGGGGTCAGGGGCTTGTCCCAGTACTGCCCCCTGGCTTACTGGTTTTCAGGAAGGCCTGCCTTCCTCCCTTTGCCTGGTATGAACCCCAAGTTGTGAGCACCCAGCCTGCCCTTTCCTGCTCCCGTGGGCTCACCATGGTTACTTCCCCTGGTAGGTGGTAAACCCCTGCTCCCCACGGCCTTGCCAGGCAGCCCAAGCCATGATCCCTTAATGCCCATGCCCAGCTTCTCCAGGCAGGTCTACAGCAGCAACAGCATGAGCACTGAAAAACCAGGTCTACTCATGTTGCTGCTCTGCACACAAGCCCTCCGTGGCTCCCTCCTGCTCCCTCTGGCCGGGCACGGTGGCTCACGCCTGTAATCCCAGTACTTTGGGAGGCTGAGGTGGGCGGATCACTTGAGGTCAGGAGATCGAGACCAGCCTGGCCAGCATGACAAGACCCCGTCTCTACTAAAAATACAAAAATTAGCCGGGCATGGTGGCACATACCTGTAATCCCAGCTACTTGGGAGGCTGAGGCAGGAGAATCGCCTGAACCTGGGAGGTGGAGATTGCGGTGAGCTGAGATCACACCACTGTACTCCAGCCTGGGTGACAGAGGGAGACCCCATCTCAAAAAAAATTAATAATAATAATAAGGACCTGCCTGCTGGCCTCTCCAGCCTCTCCCTCACTGGCTGGCCCAGCCCAGGTCCTGGAGGGTGTGGGTTCGTCCAGGTCCAGGCAGAAAAAGGATGGAAAGCCGAGAGAGTGGCCGCCAGGGGCAGCACTCTTCATCCCAGATGACCGGGATAATGTGGAAGGCAACCAGCCGGCATTCCCTGACGCCGGTGCACTGGCAGGGCGCCGCCGAGAGAGGGGGCGACTGCAGCAGCTGTGGGCGGGGCCGGGGCCTGTTGCCTAGCGACCGGCCTCCCGAGGAGCAAGTGGGCGGGTCGCTGCGCCTCTGCTCGCCGGGCAGGAGGAATAGGTTTCTGCAGCGGCGAGCTTGGAGCGCACCTCGGAGACTCGGAATTTCCCTCTAGGTTGGGCTATGCAGTCGCCAACTTCAGCGAGTCGTCTCTGCACAGCCCTGCCTGTGACATCCATGACCTCCTAACTTTTCTTCAGACACCACCCCCATCTTCGTGTTCCATAGCACATTCTCCCGCTTTCTTTCCTGTCCGCACTTTTGCGCGTGGAGAGCCGTCTGCCTAGACTCCTTCCAGCTTCACCTAGTCATCTATTGTCCTTTCAGACTTAGTTCCGGCGCCAGCTTCTTCAGGACACCGGACCTCAGCCTCAGCGTGGGTTAGAAGCTGGCGGGGCCTGCCCTGCCCGCTGCTGCCTTCTGTCAAGGCCGCTGAAGCCTCTGAGTAGATGTCCCTCCCACAGGCCTGGGAGCATCCTGGAGTCAGTGGCAAGGGCTTTTTAGCCTCTGTCCCCAGCTTCCAGTGTGGGGCTTGGCCCTGATTAGCCCAGTGTATGTTACCAATGGATGCGTGAATCCAGGGCATGTGTGGTTTTCCAGGTGGAGAGTTCAGTTACCCAGTCTTTGCCACCTACTGCGGCATCTTTTGCCTTACATTTTTGCTCTGTTTGCTGGGACATTACACAGGGGTCAGAAAGTCAGCTTTCATTGAAACTGTACTGTGTGCCAAGCCTTGCACTTCTTTCCCGGTTTAATCCTCACCACGACCCATGGAAGGGGTGCATTATCATCCCTGTTCTAGAAAGTGGGGCACACACAGGGATAGAGATTTGCCCAAAGTCACACCGTTTGTAAGTGGCAGAGCCCCAGGTATAATAGAAGTGTGGACAAGGGTGTGCAGAGGGCAACATGGGTCCCTGGGCACCAGTTACGGAGTTTTTAATATCCATTTTGCTTTGAGTTACCATCCTGGGATTTTTGAACACAGAACCCATGACGCACCCTAGTTTCTGGGCAAATTCAGGCGCAGCATAGGGAGTGCAGCCTAAGGGCGTTTACCTCCTCAACCACTGCCCGCTCTATTCACCATAGCAGGCAAGGCCCCAAGGGAATCCTAAAGCTGGCATCATGGTGAGTCAGTGGGAAGAGCCCTCAGGGTCTCAGGTATAACGCCCCACTCAGCCAGAGATGTTCAGCATCTCTGCAGCTTAAGCTCCCACTGTGGCCCAGGCTTCACCGTGAGCCCCACTATGTGGCATGAGATTGGCAGAATGCTTGCTATTGTGGCCAGGATGGAGCAAGGTGGGGAGGGTTATTTTCAGAGACAGGGTCTCACTGTTACCCAGGCTGGAGTGCAGTGGTGTGACCATGGCTCACTGTAGCCTCAACCTCCCAGGCTTAAGCATCCCTCCCACTTCAGCCTCCAGAGTAGCTGGGACTACAGGTACACAACCATGCCTGGCTAATTTTTAAATTTTTTGTAGAGATAGAGTCTCACTATGTTGCCCAAGCTGGTCTTGAACTCCTGGGCTCAAGCAGTCCTCCTGCCTTGGCCTTTCAAAGTGTTAGGATTACAGGTGTGAGCCACCACACCCAGCCCACTTTTCTGAGGAGAGGGGGGTAGAGGTGCTCTGCTCCCTCTTGGAGACAAAATGTGCCCTCAAGGATGGGGGGATGGGGGATGAGGTCTTCTCCTTGCAATCCTGGAGATTCTCACAGCTCCTTCCACTGCTAGGCACTGTGATCTTGGTGGGCCTGGGCCAGGCTCCTCTTCCTGAGGCGCTGCGTGAGCCAAGGCTGCTTCTCCTCGGCTAAGGCTGGGGTCTTTGGACCTCGCTCTTCTTCCTTTCTCTTCCTAGCTGTGTACTGTTGGGCTCATCATGTAATTTTTCCAAGCCTTGCTTTGTTCTCTGGTAGCGTTGGTTTGGTGGTGCACTGAGAATGCAGGAGTGCTTGTGTGAAACACCTTCTTTGATGGCACCAGTGTCATTGGATGCTTGAAGGCAGTGACCTTTTTGAGACCGTGTCAGAGGCTAGAAATGACCAAGGCTCTTTCCTTCCTGGTGTTCCCCACATGCCAGGCACTGTGCTGAATGCTTCCTGCACATTCTGTCTCTTAGTCCTCAGAGTGACCCCTCAGGCAGGCACCAAGTACCTCATCTTACAGATGGCAAAACTGAGGCCTACAGAGATTAGATGTTCCCCCTCAGTCGCCATGTCCATAAGTGGCAAATTCAAGTTCCACCTGAGTGCAGAGCTAAGTTCCTAGCTGCACTGTGCTCTCCTGCTTCTCTGAGAGGGAGTCTTGGGGAAGTGGTCCCCCCAGGACTTGCTGCCCAGCTGGGATTCAGTGGGTGTGGACCAGCCAAAAGCAAAGAACGTGTAGCTTAGGTCCCACACGAGGAATGAAATCATTTCTCAGAAATTTCCAAATCCTTTAATTTCACTTTGAAAATGATGAACAAACAAACACGAAGTTGATTTTTTTAAAAAACATGAGTATTAATAGCATATTAAAATTTAAGCCTTATGCCTTTCACAAAGTAGATGGGAAATTTTTCAGTATTAGTGCTTTTAATTCAAATGTAACCTGGGAAATAGTTTTGATTTTTCCTAGGGTAGTTTCTTTTAAACATAATTAATTATGAATATAAATAATGCACAAACATGGTAAACAATTTAAAAGTGTGAGCAAGGAACAGATATTTTTCCCACCTCTATTTCTCATGCTCACTTATATCTTTCAGAGATAATCCCTCTTTTTTGTATCTCTTTCCAGAGATAATTTATACATATAAAAGCTTTTTTAGATTATATTTTAATTCTGAAGTAGTTATAGATTCATACTCAGTTGTAAGAAATAATACAGAGCAATCCTATGTACCATTTACCCAGCTCCCCCCAATGGTGACATTGTGCAAAACTACAGTACAACATTACAACCAGAATATTGACATGGATAAGCTCCATCCCATGTATTCTGACTCAATTTTACAGTTCGCATTCAAATTAATTTTTGTATCAGGTGTGAAGTGTAGATTAAGGTTCCTTTTTTTGCCTGTGGATGTGCAGTTGCTCCAGCACCATAGAGTCCTCCACTGAATTGCTTGGTGCCTTTGTTAAAAATCAATTGAGCAGATGTATGTGGGCCTAGTGCTGGGTTCTCTGTTCTGTTCAACTGATCTGTGTTTTGAACAAACACACATACAGTGGCATATGATCCACACTGTTTGCATGTCACTGTGTTCGTTAACACCAGATCAGGGTTTCTGAGCTTTTTTCTGTAGCACGAACCCCATTGTCAGTCTGGTAAAGCCAGTGACCCCTTCTTAGAGTAGTGATTTAAGTGGATAAAACAAAACACATAAGGTTACAGAGGAAACCAATTAGGTTTAATACACTTGTCAAAATAGAGAATACATTTGTCACTTAGTAATACGTGTTATTCCTGGCTAACATATTAAATACCAAGGTCTGGCCATGGGTCTAATCACTATTAATAGTTTCAAAGTAGTGATGTAATTGATCTTTTAAGATACATGCCACAACCATAAAGTGAGACGAGAATATCTGTGATTTCTGTCAGTAACCAAGTCACAGCTAATTCTACTAGGGTTTGGGGCCTACGTTCGTAATTAAAGGAGACACCGAATTATAGTTAGAGGTTAGTGAAAAATCAAGCTGTGATTCCCTCATCCTAGTTCACAGAGCCCTTAATTCTCTCTAAGACCCCAGTTATGAATTTCAGCATTACAGTTTGAAGATCCTCACATCTTCTTTCTGGTTAGCAGCTGTGTAGTATTTCATTGAATTGATGCACCCTTATTTAATGCTACTAAGAGACGTTTAGGTTGTTTCCAATCTTTTGCTATGACTACTAACTTAATTTCCTGAAGGTTTCTCCTGCTAAGGTTTTCTTCTCAAGCAGGACCACTACGCCAATCCCACTGCATTCAGGGTAGACCCTAGGCCAGTCTGCGGAGGATGTCTGGGCAGGCAGGCTCCAGCCTCACCTCTTACCGTTCTGGAGCTGTCCAGCCTCCATACAACAACATCCTTTTCCTCTCCCTAGCCTAGGACCAGGGGTTCCATGCTAGTCCTGGTGAGCAAGCAGTTGGGTAGGCGGGCTGGGGAGGGTTCCCCAAGCTGTGCGGCATCCTCTGAGCAGATGTAAAACTCCTCTGTGCCTTTGTGCTACATTTTATTAACAGCAGATCACAAGATGCTAACATTTTATCATGTCAGCTCTTGCATTTGAGCTAGCACAGGCATTGGCCTGTGAGTAATTAGCTGCTGGGCGGTGTCTTTTCTTCATCTTCTTTTTTTTTTTTTTTTAATTGAAATCAGAAAATCTGTTTTCTTTTCTTTCTTTCTTTCTTCTTGGTAGTAGATGTAATCCATGGAACACTCCACATGAACTTGGCTGTTTCTCCGCATTCATGGACAATTAATTTCCAGCTATAATCCAGTTTCCCACTAAACGCTGAGTTGCCACTTGCTAGAACAATGGTTCCCCCCTTTGCATGGGAAAGCAAGATATCATAACACTTTGTTCTGATATGTGAAACATACCTGGTTTTGAGACTCTGGCCATTTCCATTGTCAGTCTTTAATTAAATCAGTGTTTTTCTACATCTGGCTCTTGGATTTTTAATTTTTCAATTTGGACTGAATTTTTTTTACTACCGTGGCATATTCACATCAGTCATGGAGTGATGTCAGCCACCATCTGCAACATTAGAAACAGCCCATGTTCTATCCACTAAGGCTATAGCATTTACTGGGTGCCTAGGACACGTCAGGCTTTTAGGATGAGCTAGATATTGTCCTCATGCATGGCAGCATCCGAATATCCAGATATGAGCATCTCCCCACATAAAACCCTTTCCTGGTTCTCTGCTGTTCTGGGAATTGAGAGGCACAGGTCAGTAATCAAAGTCTTCTCACAACCTCCAGTGCAGCTGACCACCGCCGGGGTTTCTATGCCACATTGTCCCTGTTGCATTAGAATTTCCCAAAATGCCTCCAGCCCTCGCTCACGTAGCACCCTTTGCCTGGGTCCCCCCTCCCATGGGGCCTCCTCTCCACTCCATGGAGCCTGTTCTGAGCCTCCCCAGAAGTCCAACCTTGCTCTCCTTTGCTCTCTGTCCCTTGCTGCCAGGCATGGCTTGCACTTTTCTCCAAGACATTATTGCACTTGTTTCTTCTGTGCAATTCTTCTTTCTTCTTAACTTGAGGGTAAGGATTACATCTCACTCACTGAGATCACCAGCCACAACTTCGTGGCCAAATCCAGTGGTCAGTTCTCTGTCCTCTGCTTCCCTGATCTCCCACTGCATTTGCACACACTTCTCTAGACTTCAGGACAGCACTCTCCTCTCATCTAATTCCTGCTTCCTGGGCTGCCCCTCCTTCACCCATGCTCCTCCTCCTTCTCTGCCTGCCCTCTGGCTACTGGCGCTCCAGCCCCTCCTTTATTCTTGTGGATGCTTTTCTTCTGAGGTGCTCATCCGGGTCCATGCTCTTGCTCCATCTTGTGTGTGGCGAGGGCTCGCCTGGGCTCCAGACTTGTGTCTCCTTTGTCGTCTCAGCCTCTCTGACTGTATGTCTGAAAGGTGTCCTGGCAGTGGGGGTTCTGGTAGGAAACAGAGGCCAACTTGGAAGGTTCAAGAGATTTAATTTCTTGATTAATCACAGTCCACCAACTCTTAGAGTTGTGGGGAGGGTTAAGGGAAACAACAAGAGACACTGGTACCCTAGAGGCACTGCAGCAGGAACCCGTTACCATCCCAGGGCCAAAGGGACAAACTAGTGTCCACAGATCCCAGAGCAAACAGGAGCCTGTGGAGGAAGGTCTGCCCTGTGCGGCTGTGCTCATGAAGACATGTGACTGCAGCCAGGAAAGCAGCCCTGCACGCAGGGGAACCTGGGAGGAGCAGCACTGCCATGCTCTCCTCCTGCCCTCTGCTCTCTTGCTAGTGCCATCCACTGTCCAGACATAAGCAGACAGCAGAGGGCCAAGGGGTCTGGGCGAGGCCATTCACACACCCTGGCTCAGCCTCATGTGGCAAAGAACATGGCAGAGAAGAGCGAAGAATAGGCTGGGGCGGGGCGGATAGACAGGATTAGCACAGTCTGCCACTTTGCTGCTCAATGCCTATTCTTGCCCTTCTTTCAGAGCAAGAAATTCTTGTCTCCAAAATGGGGGCAGAGACACAGAGCCCATCAGCCACTGAGTCAGCACGCAGCGATGACAGTTTAGTCATGCTCCCACTGGAAGGCTAAACCAGAACTTTAGCTCGATGGCAGGAGACGGGGGAAAGAAATCAACCAATAAACACAGGCTGCAGGCAGTGGCTGTAGTCACCACGTCTGTAGCTGACCAAGAAGCAAAGGACAGTCATCATGGCTTCTTTCTTCCAGCACCCCCTGCATGCTCCCCTCACCCTTAGATCCCCTTGGCCAGTGATAGTTCTGTACCTGGTAGGTGACCCAGTTCTTCAATCCTGCCAGGCCTGAGTCCCCAGTCAGCCTGCTTTAGTTGCCTGCTGCAGTTTCCCGTGCACCTCTCCCCGACCTCCGTGGATGCCCAGGTTCCAGGCAAAGCTCCCTTTTTCTCATTGTGCAGCAGAGCCCAGCTGCTGCGTGGTGATCAAGCTCACCCACCCAGGGCACTGTGGTAACTGTTTGCCTGTCAGCTCAATAGCACAAGGAGTCCGAGTGGCCAACGGTAGCCCCACTTTCTAAGGTAACAGCCTCACAACTGTGTTTCCTCGTGGAAGCCTTTGAGAAATAGGACCTCCAAACCTGCTTAGTTCGGGTTCCTCAAAAGCAGAGTCCAAAATGAGGTTTCATGCACCGGTGACTTAGCAAGAAAGTGCTCCCAGGGGAGACCAGTCAGGGAGAGGGGGAAGAACAGGGAAGGGGAAGAACCCTAGGAAGGGCCCAAGTTCAGGCAAGCCTCAGCCTGAGCCTGAGCACATGGGAGCTCTGGCGTGTATGTGCCCCCTGGGAGTTAGATGGACATGAGGTGGGGATGCTGGCTGTCAGCCTCTAACTCGCTCCATGATTAAGGGCTGCCCCAGAGGTGAAGTAAATTCCCAGCCACCTCCAGCTGCCTGAGCCAGCGTGCCAGGCGGGCTCTGGGAGTCCAAGGGATGTTCTCTGAAAAAGAGCCTCACATGTGGCTGTTAGAAACAAAAATACACCAAAACTAGGAGGCCCAAAAATGGGAAAAAAGAATCCAAGGGAAAGCTGGGCAGAGCGCCAACATTATCTGTCATATTGCAGAGATGGGAAACAAGAATTCCATAAGTGGGTTATTAAGGTACAAGAACGAGGGGGCTGTGGTGATGGTTGTACAACTCTGTGAATACACGAAAACCCATCGCACTGGCTACTTTAAAAAGGAAATTTATATGGCGTGTGAATTACATCTCAATAAAGTTGTTATTAAGAAAAGAAGGACTGGGGACGCTTCTGGTGGAAGACAGCACGGTGTACTGGTCCCTGGCTAAGGACACCACCCGCCTCCAGGACAAGGCCCTGCCTCACAGAGTGCTGCCTCCCTGCTGGCTCTGCAGCAGAAGCTTCGACAGGCCATTCCACCATCCCTCAGACTAGCTGCTAGGTGCAAGCCCGTGGCCATCCTCTCACTAGCCATTGAGTTCCTGCGTTGGAGGCGCTGCAGTGTGGCAATGGGTAAGGCATTCTGTATGGCCACAGATGGCATTACTGGCAGAAGCATCCAGTAGAGAAGGCAAATCTCTGTCTAGATTCCCTGGGGATGAATTTCAGCACCCCTCCTGATGGAGACAGTTCCATGTAATCAACTTGCCGTCACCGTGGTTTCCTGAGGAATGGTGCTGAGTGGGTAGCATTGGTCTGTGTGATTGGCAGCCTGGGCTCTCAGTAGCAGTAGGCAGATCAGCTTTGGTGAAAGGAAGTCCATGTTGCTGGGCCTGTGAAAGGCCCCGTCCCTGTGGTTATGCACTGAATACTTACATCTCCCTCACCAAATTCACATGTTGAAGGCCTAACTTACAGTGCCTGTATTTGGAGATGGGGCCAAGATTACTCTAAGAAACTAATTAAGATTAAATGAGGTTATAGGAGTGAGGCTCTGATCCAATAGGATTAGGGTCCTTAAAAGAAAAGGCAACTGGGTAGGGTAGCTCATTTCTGTAATCCCAGCACTTCGGGAGGCTGAGGAGGGCAGATCACTTGAGCTCAAGAGCTAAAGAGTATCCTGGGCAACATGGCAAGACCCCATCTCTACAAAAAATAAGAAAATTAGCCAGGCATGGTAGCATGGCTGTAGTCCTAGCTACTCAGTAGACTGAGGTAGGAGGATCTCTTGAGCCTGAGAAGTCAAGGCTGCAGTGAGGCGTGATCACACCACTGCACTCCAGCCTGGACAACAGAGCAAGACTCTGTCTCAAAGAAAGACACCTTCTCAAAGAAAAAGACACCAGAGTGCATACTCTCTCTCTCTCTCTCTCTCTCTCTGTCCCCCTCCCCCTCCCCCTCCATTCCTCATCCCACCCCCATGTGCATGAAGAGGTCATGTGAGCACAGCAAGATGGTGGCCACCTACAAGCCAAGAGACGAGCCCCAGGATGAAATCCATTTTGCTCACACCTTGATCTTGAACTTCCCAGCCTCCAGAACTGTGAGGAAAGCATTTCTGTTGTATAAGCCACGCAGCCTGTAGTATTTTGTTATGGAAGCCCAGGCAGACTAAGACACTGGCTTTGATGGTCACTTAGTTCTTGAGCCCTTTGAGCAAGGACAGGACTAGCTGGGCAAAGGGACTAACTGATACCCACAGGACAGGTCCTCTTGTTCACCTAATTATTGATAGCATCCTCTGCAGTGGTTGTCTCCTAGTGGGCATTTATGTGGGACATGAATGTCTTCTTGTACTGTGCCTTACAAATTTTTTTTTAATTTAAAAATTTTTATGTACTCTTTATTTTTGTAGAGACAGAGTCTCTACAGCTCATCAGCTGCTCTTCTGCATTGGACAGGCAGCTGAGTCTGGCTACTGGCCCTGGTAGAGACTGACCCCCATGGCCATGGGACGCCAAACAGCTGTGTCCTGAGCTGCTGGCTAGATGTCTTCCTGTTGCGCACCCACCCCTGCCCCCAACTTCTCTCCCTTCTCCTCCCCTGGTCTGTGCCCCAGGAGGCTGACCTGTGGGGAATGCATGCTATGCATTACTACGTTGCCCAGGCTGGTCTTGAACTCTTGGCCTGAGGCGATCCTCCCACCTCGGCCTCCCAAAGTGCTGGTATGTCTATTTTGAGAGGTCTAGCTACATACCTACCTCCTTGTCACCAATTTTCCAATCTCATTTTTTCCCATTCCTCAAGCACCCGTAAATCCCTGCCCAGACATTGATGCAAATCGATACCTCAGGCTATCTTTCCTTCCACTGAAGTGGGCAATTGAAGGAAGCAGTTGAAGTTCTCTGCCCATAGGAGGATCTCCTTTTGCCACTGTCTTTTAGGATAGTCCCCGAGTGGAACTGTCATGCAGCCTCCACGCTTCTGGCTAGTGCTGGCATACTATGCACACCCATCTCTAAGCCAGGTTTCCACAGTTTTCTCTTCTGTTAACTAGTCAAAGGGAATTTCACAAAAGACATGGCAAAGAAGCAGGAGCAGGTTTTGAAGGAACCTAGGCCAGGTGTTCATATAATTTACCTGTAACTTCTGGACCTGTTCCGGCCCAATGTTGTGCATGTGTTTCCATTAAATGCTAAGAACGCTGCATGCTGAGTGCTCCTGCTCATAGAGGGTCTCCTTTCACCAAGGCTGCTCACACCCAACTCTGTGGTTTGGAGGAGCAGATAAAACCTAGTGTATCAATTTACTATTGCCATAAATTGGTACAAATGCAGTGGCTTAAAACACCTATTTACTAGCTCACAGTTTCTGTGGGTAAGAAACTGGGTAGCAGCATAACTGAGCCCTCTGCCCAGGGTCTCACCAGGCTGAAATCAATGTGTCAGCCAAAACAGCAATCTCTTCTGAGGCTCAAGGTCCTCTTCCAGGTTCATACAGCTTGTTGGCAGAATTCAGTTCCTTACAATTGTAGGAGTGAGATCGTGTTTTCTTGCTGGCTGCCAGTTGGAACTCACTCTTAACTCCTAAAGGCCACCCTCTTGTCCTAGCCACATGGCCTTCTCAGCACAGGCAGCTTCTTCTTCAAAGCCAGGACAATCTCCAGTCTGCTATGATAGTTTTATATAATGTAATTGTAGAACTGATTGTCCCATCATATTAGACACAAGGGGAAGGGATTCTATGGCCATGTACGCCAGGGGGAGGGCTCCTGGGGCCACGTTAGAATTCTGCCTGCACACCTGGTTTATGACATGCCCTTGTATCATCATACAGCAGGAAATGGATAGTACATTCACATTAAGACAATTTAAGGGGACTTAAAGGAACTAATAAAAAGATTTGACAGGAAATGGGAAACGAGGGGTAGTGCAGTACCTAGAGAGTGCTCCATTAAGCCTAGAGGGGTGCGGGGATGGGACAGTTGGTGGAACCTGGGAAGAGAGAGTCCCATGGAGAAGTCAGCTGTGACTCCCATCAAGGGCCAGCCTACAGGAAGGGCACTGGGAGCAGAAAGGCTCTCTCTCCCCCACCCTCTAGTCTCCTGCTGTGGCTCCTCAATGCTGAGCCCACCCAGAAGCCAGAGAGCCACAAAGCCCCTTGATGCATTCCCCACAGGTCAGCCTCCTGGGGCACAGACCAGGGGAGGAGAAGAGAGAGAAGTTGGGGGCAGGGGTGGGTGCGCAACAGGAAGACATCTAGCCAGCAGCTCAGTACACAGCTGTTTGGTGTCCCATGGCCATGAGGGTCAGTGTCTACCAGGGCCAGTAGCCAGACTTAGCTGCCTGTCCAATGCAGAAGAGCAGCTGATGAGTAGAGCATCAGGGCTCCAAGCTGGAAGGCTCCGTGCTGTGACACTGGGGGTATGCCACGCCCACCTGCCACCCAACCTGCCTAAGACACTCCACGCTCCCTTGGATCTGCTGGGTCAAGAGATCCTCCTACCTCAGTCTACTGAGTAGCTGGGACTACAGCCACGCTACCATGCCTGGCTAATTTTCTTATTTTTTATTTTTTGTAGAGATGGGGTCTTGCCATGTTGCCCAGGATGCTCTTTAGCTCTTGGGCTCAAGTGATCTGCCCTCCTCAGCCTCCCGAAGTGCTGGGATTACAGAAATGAGCTACCCTGCCGGGCGCGGTGGCTCAAGCCTGTAATCCCAGCACTTTGGGAGGCCGAGACGGGCGGATCACGAGGTCAGGAGATCGAGACCATCCTGGCTAACACGGTGAAACCCCGTCTCTACTAAAAATACAAAAACCAGCCGGGCGAGGTGGCGGGCGCCTGTAGTCCCAGCTACTCCGGAGGCTGAGGCAGGAGAATGGCATAAACCCGGGAGGCGGAGCTTGCAGTGAGCTGAGATCCGGCCACTGCACTCCAGTCCGGGACAGAGCGAGACTCCGCCTCAAAAAAAAAAAAAAAAAAAAGAAATGAGCTACCCTACCCAGTTGCCTTTTCTTTTAAGGACCCTAATCCTATTGGATCAGGGCCTCGCTCCTATAACCTCATTTAATCTTAATTAGTTTCTTAGAGTAATCTTGGCCCCATCTCCAAATACAGGCACTGTAAGTTAGGCCTTCAACATGTGAATTTGGTGAGGGAGACGTAAGTATTCAGTGCATAACCACAGGGATGGGGCCTTTCACAGGCCCAGCAACATGGACTTCCTTTCACCAAAGCTGATCTGCCTACTGCTCCTGAGAGCCCAGGCTGCCAAGGAGGCCCGAACACACCCCAGGCTTCAAAGTGTGTTTGGATCCAAGCCCCAAAGGAGGCCTCTGGCAGCCAGAGTGCTCCCCCAGGCCCTTGAGGAAGGGCAGCTACTGCATGTGCTTCAATATGAGGCAAGCGGTTCTCCCCAAATATGGCCCTCAGGAAAGCGTGGGTTGCTCATTTTGAGTCTTTATATAGTTTCACAGTTTTTGGGGAGCACTTGTTACTTTATTTTGAAAATCAAAGTTCTGGCTGGAGAACGCACGTTAGATTAAAACATCCTCAGCTGTTATGGAGGCTTCTGAGGGCTACCTGCAAAAGTGGTGGAAGGAAGATGTGAAGAATCTTCTTACTGACAGGCGCCATCCAGAGCGGTGTGAGCTGGGGAAGGTGAGTGCCTGAAGCCACTCAGCCAGCGGGCTACAGAGTGCAGGTTCATCCTCCTTGTTTTCAGAAGGGGAAACCAAGGCCTGGGGAGGTGAGTGACTTCCCGAGGAGGAGAGCCAGGCCTGGAATGCAGCATCTCTGCTCCAAGCACTTCCTGCTTTTTCAGTGGAAATGCAGGGCAACACGCCGGGCACAAGGGACACAGATCTTTCTGCTTTCTTGACCTTGATGGCATAGATGACGTTGTCATGGGGAGCACCAGCTTTGGAGCCAGGAGACCTGAGTTCTAATTCGCAGCTTCTCCCCCACCCAGCTGTGTGACCTTGGGCCAGTTACCCCCCCTCTATAAGCCGGCTTCTCTGCCAGTGGAATGATAGCAGTGCCCTTTCCTGGGCTGCTGTGAGGCTGCGGCCTCTGCAGAGGTGGGAGGGGGTCAGGCCTGTGAGTGTGAGAGCCAGGGGTGTGAAGTGGACACCAGGGTGGGTAGAGGAACTGTGTCGGCTCTCTGAAGTGGTTCATGGGGCAGCTAGGATGTGACCCCGCTCAAGGGGGTCCAGGTGCAACAGAGCAGGGGCGGGAGGGGCCTGGGTGTCCATTCGGCTGCACTCACAGCCCTGTGCCCAGCAGGTCCAATGATTCTCACCATGGGAACATGTGTTTGCCACCACAGGCCTTGGATATCTTGTAAAACTCACAATTTGTTCAAAAGAATAAACAGCATGAAAGGGGCTGCCCGGCCTTCATCCAAGGCTGGGAGGGGTGGGAGCGGCCCTGAGGCTGCTTTCCATTTAAACCAGATTTGGAGGCGTCTGTTCTGTCAGAGCTCTGGGTCGGGAAGCCCTCCCTGGCACAGATTATGTGCTCGACTCAGGCCGTGGATGGAGGACACAGGACCTCACTTCCCCATCTGTAAACAAGGATAACGATGGGGTTACGACATGTGATAAAGGATGAATGTATGCAAAGTGCTTAGGCCTCAGTGGGAAAGCAGGTGCTGGGAAGGGTTAGCGTTATTTCTATAGGAGACAGATGTGTACAGACTGAGCCCTGAGGAGCAGCACTGGGATTCAGGGAGACTGGGACTGGGGGACATGGGAGGACCCTGGTCTGCTGGAAGAGGCAGAGAAGCTTTCCTGGGTGGAAACCAGGGACAGGATAGACAGAGGTGGGTCCCAGCAGAAAAAGTGGTATGTGTAAGGGCTCTGAGGTGGGAGCCAGGGTTTCATATTTGAGGAGCTAACAGAAACTCCCCGGGGCTGACAGGCAGGGCCAGGTCACATGGGCTAATGGGCTGCGTTAGAGGCTGCCAGCCTGGGCATCAGTGAATGCGTCCCAAAAAATGACGCGCAGGCTTGGCCTCAAGGAACAAGAAGGCGTTAGTATTGTACAGAAGGGTGTCCCAGGCAGAAGGAACTGGAGTCCAGGGAGCGCAGACACAGTGTGTGGTGAGGCCATGCCAGGCCTGGGCCGGGCCAGCTCCATCCCTGTCTGTTGGTCAGGAGGACACAGTTTCACTTTGTCCCACTCGCCTCTGCCTCCGGGAGACTCCGCACACCCAGCGTATGCAGTCAGCTCACAGGGATGAGATGTGCTGTCTGCTGAGCTGGCTCTGGAGACCCAGGTGCCATTTGGAGCCTGTGAGACCCCTTCTTCCGGGAGTCTCAGCCAGGAATCAGGACAACGCCTGGATCTCTGGCCCAAGTGGGTGACGTGCTGAGATGGGAAAGTAGGAGAAGGGCTTTGGGGGTGCTGAACAGGAATGTCTATGAGAAGCTGCAGGAGGGGTGGAGGGCAGCTTCCCGGGGCTGAGTTCAGGAGGGCACCCCGCCCTGGGGATGGAGAGGAGGTGCTGTCCGCGCAGATGTGGTGTGCAGTCCTAAGGGGCGGGGTGCCTGCAGACAGGGACTGGAGCCTGAAAAGGAGGCAGCCAGGGGATGGAAAGAAAGCCAGGACAGGCGGGAGGGGCCTGGGTTCTGCGTAGTGGGCTGAGAGTGGCACTAAAGAGAACAAGAAGGGTGTTGGAGTGATCATGAGGTGGGAAGAGACAAGTGAGTGTCAACACATCCTTTACAAATTAGACTATGACCAGGAGGACAGAAATAGGGAGGAGGGGGTGAGGGAAGGGGTCTGTCAGGGCCAGTGGGGATCAGCAGCCTCCAGTTCCTTCAGTTCTGATCTTCCCTGACGACTTGGTTTATTTATGGCCAGGGGCTTGTGGGGAAGGCAAAGGAGCGGCCGCGAGGGGGAGCCAGGACCCAGCCCAAGGCCTCCTCTGAGCAGAGACCGGGACGCTCTCATCTCAACTCCCTGTGTTTCCAAGGGGATGTGAGCTGTGATGACAATTTGAGTTTCCATGAAGTAGGGTCTCTCCTGTCCTCTGCCAGAGACTTGCGGAGAGTCCTGCCAGTGCCCTCTAGGCCCCCGTTTCCATTGGTCCATGGTGGTGCCCTCCTCACCCGGGTGGTGTGGAAGTGGAGGGGTGGGTGGGAGGCACGGGTTGAGAGAGGGCCCACGGGGCCTGTGCCTCCCTGCCCGGCCCCACCCATGCCCCGTGGGGCCCCATGAGTGCTTTTGCCTGCAAGGCTGCCTCCCAGCTCCGAGGATGTTTATTCACCAGCCCGACCTCCACAAGCACCTGGGAAGTCACCAGGACTGTGTTGCTGAGGAAACTGAGGCACAGGCCACTGCATGCTTTCACGCCCACCTGCCTGAAAATCCCCGCTGCAGGGAAGGCTGCGCTCTGGGCTCTGGGGCTGGAGTGGGCTGTTTCTTCTCTATTTGCTGTGAGTGCCGAGGCAGAAACCGCATGGGACCAGGGTTAGGAGCTGCAGATACACAAACCAGCCCAGTAGAAGGCAGTCTCCTCACAGGAAGAGCATTGAGTCCAAATGCAGCCCTGGTGCAGGGCTTCCAATGTTAGAAGCTCTCAGGGGAGGCCAGGAATCTGCATTTGGAGTAGTTGCTCCAAGTGGATCTGAAGGCAGGGTTGGGGTGTGACAACCCTGTGAGAAGACACTCTATAGATGAAGGTAGCTTGTCCAGGGCACGAGGCTGGACTGCTGCTGCCAAGCCCCAAAGTCACATTTATCCCTTTCTTCCTTTGTTTAACAGGCATCAATCCACTCCCACTACTACATGGGGGCCCTTGCTGTGCCCAGGGCGCTCAGAGAGAATTTACAACCGGTCTAGCCTGCGAGAGACTCACAGGCTAGAGGGGAGACGCTCACCTGTAGCAAGCAATGAGTGTAATGTGATCATTGCACCTGGGAAGCTCGAAGGAGGAGTGCTCCAGACAGAGGGAACAGCACAGACAAAGGCCTGGAAGCAAGAGGCAAGGCTGAAAAGAGCAGAGTCAGGGAGAAGGCACCGTGACAGGAGGAGGGCCAGGGCTCAGGTACGGAGGGGCGGAGCCCTCACCAAGGCCTTTGAACTTAAACTGGGGCTGGGAGAGCCTGGGCATGTCTCACACAGCTCTGCAACTGTCCTTTTACTTGAAAGTCTCCCACCATCCTGAGGACTCCCATGGCTGGTGAACTCTGTAAACCTACTCCTGGCAGGAGCCCTGGCACCCCCTGAACACCACACTCTAGTGTCGAGCTGTCCCCACGGGAATGCAGGTTGGAAAGGAGGCAATGGAGTGGGGTGGGTGGGAACTGAGGTTGCAAAATTCGGTGGAAATGGGGAGGGAAGCGGTGGGGAAGGGGAGGCGGTTGGGGGGAAGGGAGG
>NW_012120487.1:6648162-6662949 GCF_000951035.1 Colobus angolensis palliatus
TACAGAATAAGGTGGAATATTATGGAAATCGTCTTCCCTGCTTTGTGGCCTGGGAATTCACGATCATTGAGAAGAATTTCCCCTGGTCCCATGTTTATCCCTATCTTTGAAAGTAAAGCTTTCGGATCAAATAAATACAAATTATGGTCATATGTTTCTTCTGAACTCAGCTGACTTCATCAGCCATACTGTAAATGGATGGAACTTTGTAAAAGCTGTTCTTCCAGGGTTGCAGGGTCAAGCGGACTTGCCTCTTGAGAGTCAGTGTGGGAAGGTTCCAGTGTTCATCTTTCTGGCCATCATGCTGCTGGTCACTGGCACCAAGAGTGGCCTGGCAGTGGAGGGCCCTGGCTCCATCATGACGTGGCCACGCCGGGGTCTCATGCGAGTCCCTTAGATTTGTTGAGCCTCCGTGTCTTCTCTGCCAGGATGGATTAATTATACCTACTGATCATTCATGTTTATTTTTCTTAAAGTAATATAAACACATTGTTTCCAAAAATCTAATGGAACTATTGGCCAATAAAGAAAACCAACAGTCCTCAAATTATCCCATCTCAACCAGTTCCAACCCAGTTCCACTTTCCAGAGGCAGCTGCTCAAGTCCTCAAGCTGCTTCTGTCTTCCCTTTCATACCTCAGTCCAGCATGTTAAAAATGCTGTTTCTCAGCTCCTCCAAGAGACATTTCCAAGGGCTTCCTGGGCAGGGCAGTGGAAACCTGCCTTTCTCCCAACGCTCCCACACTTCCTCTTCCCCAGCTCCTGGTAGTCAGAGCACATGCGTTCACACTAAATCGATATTCTGGATTTATGTTGTCATGACTATGTAAATATTTACTAATTCATGTCTGATTAGTTTCTTTTCCTCATGCTTTTACTGTTTTCTGGAATTAATAATTGCCTGTTTTCTCACTGGCCTAGCTGTCTAAGTTTCTATTGCTAATTCTTCCCCAGCCCTTCTAATAGCGATGTCCAGCACCTCTCACATCACTCTCACACCAGCCAATGCATCCAAGCGTCCAGCTCCGCTAGCCCTGGACCAGCTCTCCGCTCCCTGCAACCCAGCTGTCCACCTGGACTCTCCTTGCCACTATCCTGCACTGGGGTCCTTGTTTACAAGAGTTCTTGGCTTATTTACTCAGTTTAGAGGAGCTTTCCTCTGGTAACTTTTTGAAAAAAATTAGAAAATGCTTCCTTTTGGCAGTATGCCAAATCCCAGTACTTTGGGAGGCCAGGCGAGTGGATCGCTTGAGCTCAGCAGTTTGAGACCAGCTTGGGCAACATGGTGAAACACTGTCTCTAAAAAACAAAACAAAACAAAACAAAAATTGCGTGGTGGTGCACGTCTGTAATCCCAGCTGCTGGGGAGGCTAAGGTGGGAGGTTCATGAGCCTGGGAGGTGGAGGCTGCAGTGGGCCGAGATCATGCCACTGCACTCCAGTCTGGGTGACAGAGTAAGACCCTGTCTCAAAAAAGAAAAGAAAACTATTTTTTTTGTTGCTTTCTCATGTCTGAAAATTCCTTATTCTATGCTCACCCTTGATTAATAATTCAGCTGGGCATAGAATCCTAGATTAAAAATTGTTTTCACTGAGAAATTTTAAGTCTTTTGCTTTACAGTTTTCTTTTTTTTTTTTTTTTGAGACGGAGTCTTGCTCTGTCACCCGGGCTGGAGTGCAGTGGCCGGACCTCAGCTCACTGCAAGCTCCACCTCCCGGGTTTACGCCATTCTCCTGCCTCAGCCTCCGGAGTAGCTGGGACTACAGGCGCCCGCCACCTCGTAAAAATACAAATAGTTTTTTGTATTTTTAGTAGAGACAGGGTTTCACCGTGTTAGCCAGGATGGTCTCGATCTCCTGACCTCATGATCCGCCCGTCTCAGCCTCCCAAAGTGCTGGTATTACAGGCTTGAGCCACCGCGCCCGGCTTGCTTTACAGTTTTCTATCTTCCAGTGTTGCTCTGAGAAATGTGATGAGATACTGTTCCATATTTTTGTAAGAGGCTCTCTTTTTCTCCTCCTCCTTCTCCTTTTAGGATCCCTCCTTCATCCCTGCGCTTCTGAACTTTTTGAATGCCATGTCTTGGCACGGGCCCTTTTAATTCGTGGCACTGGGCACTCAGTGAGCCCTGTCAAGCTGGTGGCTTACATCCCCTGGTTTTCAACATTTTTCCTCTGTTGCTTCTTTGATAACATTCTTTCTTCCATTGCCTCTTTTCCCCCTTTCCAGAACTTTTTTTTTTTTTTTGAAATGGAGTCTTGCTCTGTCACCTAGGCTGGAGTGCAGTGGCATGATCTCGGCTCACTGCAAGCTCCGCCTCCTGGGTTCTCCTACCTCAGCCTCCCAAGTAGCTGAGATTACAGGTGTGCACTACCACGCCCAACTAATTTTTGTATTTTTAGTAGAGATGGCGTTTCAACATCTTGGCAAGGCTGATCTTGAACTCCTGACCTGGTGATCCAACTGCCTCGGCCTCAACCAATCCAGCCCTCTCTTTTTACTCCACCCTGTCCCCCACCTCCCTCAGGATGTGGTGCCTCTGAGTCCTGGGTGTTTCTGGGCTCTGTGGGAGACCCTGCCCATGTCTGGCAGTGCCTCTCCGCAGTCTCCAGCTCCTTTTGGCACCAGCCCAGGCTGTACTTCCGGCCGGCTCCCATCTCCCATCCGCACCTCTCCTGTTCTGACAGCTCCTTTTATTTCTTTATCATCACCTTAATGGGGTTTAGAAGGAGATGAGATAAACACTTATGTCCAGTCTCTCTCTGCCATTTCATTTACACTTTGCTCACATCAGGCAATCTGGAGAAGCCAAAGAAACATCATCATTATTGTAACAGCTAATATTTATCCGGCACCTTCTCTGAGAGCCCCGTTAAGCATGTTACAATGTATTGTCTCATGGGATTCTTACCATCACACTAGGAAGTAAGTTACAGATATGGAATGGGCTCAGAGATGGGGGTGACTTGTCCAGGGGCACCCTACGAGCCCATCCAGACCTTTCCCCAGGAGTCAGCCCCCTGGGCAGTCGTGGCACACTGACCTCTCCAGCCTCCCTCTTGCCCTCCCCCAACCCTGCTCCACTGCCCCAAACTACCCTGTGTTCTGCTCACCAGGGCTCACCCTCTCATTTCCACACTTTTGCACGGGCTGTTCCCCTGCAGAAGGAGCAAAACATGTTGGGAGAGAGCTTGCCTCTAAAACAGAAATGAGCCAGGCTCCCGGGGCTGTGGCAGAAGCCCCCACTCACCTTCTATCCTCCTTGGCATCTGTGGGAGCACCTTTCCACAGTGGCCTCTTCCTTCAGTGGTTTTGGTCTGGAGAAAAGGCTTGCTTCCGCCTGTGCCTGGAATGCGCGCTCTTCCTGGCCACTCCTGTGTCACTTGAGAAGGGTGGCTTTTCTCTCATTAGTGCCTCACCTGTTCATAGTTTTGTGTCTCTGAGGTGACACAACTGGCCAAGCAAGGGACAGGGTTGCATCCTGATGAGAACTGCAGTGCCAGTGAGGAAATGACAGATTAGTCATCTGCTGCCACCACCAAGACAGTCACTTAATTAGACTGCTTGGATGCTGTCATCATTAAGAAAGCCAGGCCTAGTGGCTCATGCCTATAATCCTAGCACACTAGGATGCCAAAGTGGGCATATTGCTTTGAGCCCAGGAGTTCAAGACCAGCTTGGGCAACATGGCGGAATCCTGTCTCTACAAAAAATACAAAAGTTAGCCAGATGGCACACGCCTGTAGTCCTAGCTACTCAGGGGGCTGAGACTGGAGAATCACTTGAGCCTAGGAAGTAGAGGTTGCAACAAGCCAAGATTGTGCCGTTGCAAACCAGCTCAGGTGACAAAGCAAGACCCTGTTTAAAAAAAAAAAAAAATTGGGGCCAGGCACAGTGGCTCACGCCTGTAATCCCAGCACTTTGGGAGGCCAAGGCAGGTGGATCACCTGAGGTCAAGAGTTTGAGATCAGCCTGACCAACATGGTAAAACCCCATCTCTACTAAAAATACAAAATTAGCATGCTTGAAATCGCAGGTATGTGGGAGGCTGAGGCAGGAGAATTGCTTGAACCCAGGAGATGGAGGTTGCAGTGAGCCAAGTTCGCACCATTGCACTCCAGCCTGGGCAATGAGAGTGAAACTCCATCTCAAAAAAAAAAAAAAAAGAAGAAGAAGAAGAAGTTTATAAGCAACAATTCAGCATACAGACTTTTTTAAAAAACTAATGTGGCTGGGCGCTGTGGCTCATGCCTGTAATCCCAGCACTTTGGGAGGCTGAGGCAGGCAGATTACTTGAGGTCAGGAGTTTGAAACCAGCCTACCCAACATGGTGAAACTCTGTTTCTACTAAAAATACAAAAATTAGTTGGGTGTGATGGTGTGTGCCTGTAGTCCCAGCTACTCTGGAGGCTGAGGCAGGAGAATTGCTTGAACCCAGGAGGCAGAGGTTGCAGTGAGCTGAGATTGTGCCACTGCACTCCAGCGTGGGCAACAGAGCAAGACTCCATCTCTAAAAATAAGAATAAAAATAAATAATAATAATGGCTTTGGCCAGGCACAGTGGCTCATGCCTATAATCCTAGCACTTTGGGAGGCCAAGGTGGGTGGATCACTTGAGGTCAGGAGTTCGAGACCAGCCTGGGCCAACATGGTCTCTACTAAAAATACAAAAAATGAGCTGGGTGCAGTGGTGCGCGCCTGTAATCACAACTACTCCAGAGGCTGAGGCATGAGAATGGCGTGAACCTGGGAGGCGGAGGTTGCAGTGAGCCGAGATCGTGCCACCGCACTCCAGTATGGGTGACAGAGTGAGACTTTGTCTCCAAAACAATAAAAAATAGAATAATGATAATAATAATGGTTTTATTGAGATATAATTTGCATGCCATAATATTCATCCATCTAAAATATACAATTTGATAGTTTTGGATATATTTACAGAGTTATGCAACTTCATCACAACCAATTTTAGATCATTTTCATCATCCCCCCAAAAAAACCCATACCCATTAGCAGTTACTCCCCATTTCCCTCAAGCCACCATTCCTGGGCCACAAGGAATCTGCTTTCTGTCACTGTAGATTTGCCTGTTCAGACTCTTCATATAAAAGGAACCGTACAGCACGTGGCCTTTTGCAACTGGCTTTTTTCAGTGAGCATAACGTTTCCCAGGCTCATCCGTGTTGTAGCACGTGTCAGTACTTCATGTCTTTTCATTACTGCATAATATTCTGTCATGCGGATAGACCACATTTTGTTTATTCATCTGTTGATGAACATTTGGATTGTTTCCACCTTTTGGCTATTACGAATCGTGCTACTTTAAACATTTGTACACAAGAGTTGGTGTGAACATATGTTTTAATTCCTCTTGGGTTTTTCATTCCACCTAAGGATAGAATGGCTGGGTCCTATGGTAACTGTGAGCTGCCAAGTTATTTTCTACCACAGCGGCACCCTTACATTCTCCCCTGCAGCGTATAAGGGTTCTGATTTCTCCACATTCTCACCAACACTGCTTAGTATCTGACCGTTTGATGATGGCCATCCCAGCGGGTCTAAAGTGTATCCCACTGCAATTTTGACTTGCGTTTCCACGATGGTTCATGATGTTGAGCATCTTTTCAAGTGCTATTTGCCATTTGTAAATCATCTTTCTTCTTTCAATATTGGGTTGTCTTTTTGTTACTGAGATGTAAAAGTTCTTAATATATTCTGGTTACAATTCCCTTATCTGATATATGATTTATGTATATTTTCTCCCATTCTGTGGACTGTATTTTCACTTTTTTGATGATGTCCTTTTAGTACAAAAAACCTTGATTTTAATGGAATTCAGTTTATCTTTGTTGTTGGTGGTGGTGGTGCTTTTGGAGTTATATTTAAGAAATCAATGCCTAATCCAAGGGCACAAAGATGTTTTTCTTTTTCTTTCTTTTTTTTTTTTTTTGTGAGACAGGGCCTCACTCTGTTACCCAGGCTGGAGTGCACTGGCACGATTTTGGCCCGCTGCAGCCTTGACCTCCTGGGCTCAAGCAATCCTCCCACCTCAGCCTCCCAAGTAGCTGGGACTATAGGCACACACCACCATGCCTGGCTAATTTTTGTATTCTTTGTAGAGACGGGGTTTTGCCATGTTGCCCAGGCTGGCACAAATATTCACTCTTATTTTTTTTAGTTTTATAGTTTTAATTTTCATTTAGGTCTTTGGTCCACTTTGAGCTAATTTTTACATATAATGAGGTAGGGATCTCACTTCATTCTTTTGCATGAGGATATCCAGTTTTCCTAGTACCTATATATTGAAAAGACTATTCTTTCTCCGTTTAATTATCTTGGCCCTCATTAAAAATCAATTGACCATAAATGTGAGGGTTTGTTTTTGAACTCTCAGTTCTATTCCTACAGGTCTTTCTTTATGCCTATAAGCTTTAAAGTAAGTTTTGAAATTGGGAAATGTGAGTTCTCCAACTTTGTTCTTCTTTTTGAAGACTGTCTTGGCTATTCTGGGTCCTTTGAATTTCCATATGAATGTCATGATCAGATTGTCAATTTCTGCACAGAATCCATCTGGGATTTTCAGAGGGATTGTGCTGAATCTGTAGATCAAACTGGGGAATATTGCTATCCTAATAATACTAAGTCTCCTAATAATGAACATGGGCTGTCATTTTGTTTACTTAGGTCTTCTTTCATTTCTTTCAACAATATTCTGTAGTTTTAAGGCCAGGTGCCTAGTGGTTCATGCCTGTAATTCCAGCACGTTGGGAGGCTGAGGTGGGTGGATCATTCGAGGTCAGGAGTTCGAGACCAGCCTGGACAACATGGCGAAACCCTGTCTCTACTGAAAATACAAAAATTAGCCGGATGTGGTGGCAGGTGCCTGTAGTCCCAGTTACTCAGGAGGCTGAGGCCGGAGAATTGTCTGAACCCAGGAGGCAGAGGTTGCAGTGAGCTGAGATTGTACCACTGCATTCTGGCCTGGGTGATGGAGTGAGACTCTGTCTCAAAAAATATGTATGTTTTTAGTTTTCAGAATATAAGTTTTGCACTTTTACTAAATTTGTTACTGAATATTTTATTCTTTTTAATGCTATTGTAAGTGGAGTTGTTTTCTTAATTTCATTTTTGCAATGCTCCTTGCAAGTGTATACAAGTATACTGTTCGTGTATTGATCTTGTATCCTGCAACCTTGCTGAACTCATTTGTTAACTCTAATGGTTGTGTGTGTTTGTGTGTGTCTGTGTGAGTGTATTCCTTAGGATTTTCTATATACAAGAACATGTTATCTGCAAATAGATAGCTTTACTTCTTCTCTTCTGATCTGGATACCTTTTGTTTAATTTCGTTGCCTAATTCCCCTGGCTAGAACCCCCAGTACAATGTTGAATAGAAGGGTCAAGAGTGGGCATCCTTTTCTTGTTCCAGATCTTAGGGGGAAAGCGTTCAGTCTTTCACCATTAAATCTGATGTTAGCTATGGGTTTTTCATAGGTGGCCTTTATCAAGTTAAGGAAGTTCTCTTTTATTTTTAGTTTGTTGAATGTTTTTCTGGTCATGAAAGGGTGCTGGTGTCTACCAATAAGGTAGAGATTTTAGTCCCTATTTTATATATATATATTAGAAAACTAAGGCTAAAAAATGCTAGAGCAAATTTAGAAGATAGGAATAAATATGAAGAAGGAATAAATATCACTATCAACCCCATCTCTCAAAGATAAACCACTCTTAACTGTTGGAAGAACAAGTTTCCAGACTTTCTTCTAGGCATTTTTAGAAAATTGCACACCACATAGACTACCTTATTTCACTGCATAATGTGTCCAGAACATTGAGGGAAGGATTTTCTCAGCCACAGCTGAACAGAGATGAAGGGGTCTACCTGGTGGTAGTGAGTTCCTCGTCGGTGGAAGCATGTGAGCATAGCAGCTTGTCCACACAATGTAACAGGGCGTCTCCTGGGGGATGTTTTTGAGCCAGTCTTCTCTCCTGGCTGTGAGGCTATCCAGGGCTAGGGCCAGGCTGAGTCATCTCACTTTCGGGTGCCCAGCTCAGAGGAGACTTGGAGTCAGTTTGATTAACTGATCAGCATGAGCCAAGGGACCCGAAAGGGAAATGAGAACCAGCTGAGGTGACAGCTTCTCTGGACTGGGTCTCTTTAGGGAAAGGAATTATGACAGAAGTGTCCTGGCCTGGGCTCTGCACTTAGTGGGCAAGTCCCTGGCCTTCCCCAGGCCTCTATCCCTATCTGTCAGATGGGGATTGAACAATTTCCCCTACAGGCCCTTCTGGGATGGACTGGGTGAAACTCTGGGCCTTGATGCCTAAAAGACCCTGGGGTCTTGAGACCCAGGAGTTGGGGCCTTCTCCCAGGGTGGGGCCCAGCAGCCATATGGGAATCCCCAGCCAACGTGTTAGCATCAATGCTGTGTAACATACTGCACGTTCACCTGCATGGAAGGAAGACTTGGTGACCCGATCTTGAGGAACTGCCTGTCACTGGAAGATGAGGCATCCTAAGAAAAAGGTCCTGGAAAGATGGGCCAGCTTGGCGGGGCTGCAGAGATCCTGGAGCTCTGGCTGGGAGTTTGGAGACTTGTGAGTCTAGTCTCTGCCACGCTCCTGCTTGTTGAGTGACCTAAGAATATCCCTACTGGCTCTGAGTCTGTGACCGCGTGAGCTTATCCAAGGCTCTTACTGACTGTTGAGCAGTCACTATGCTCTGGTGCTGGTAGCTGCAGAACTGAACCAAAGGATGAGGGTCAAGGTGGAGGAAGCAGGACTCGAAGAGGCAGCTTGTTCCAGGAGGAGGGAGAGCAATCTTCGGACCCCACAGACCTGGCCTGGCACTCAGCCTAGATTCCCTCGCTTTTTCACTTGTTTAAAGAGTGAATGAGCCGGGCGCAGTGGCTCACGCCTGTAATCCCAGCACTTTGGGAGGCCGAGGAGGGTGGATCACAAGGTCAGGAGATCGAGACCATCCTGGCTAACATGGTGAAACCCTGTCTCCACTAAAAATACAAAAAAATTAGCCGGGCGTGGTGGCAGGCGCCTGTAGTCCCAGCTACTCGGGAGGCTGAGGCAGGAGAATGGCATGAACCCGGGAGGCAGAGCTTGCAGTGAGCTGAGATCGCGCCACCGCACTCCAGCCTGGGCGGCAGAGCGAGACTCTCTCAAAAAAAAAAAAAAAAAAAAAAAAGAGTGAATAAGTTAACGTATGTCAAGGTGGTTGGCACATAGAGGGGCTCAAAACAATTCTTGTTGTCATAAACAAGGCCTGGAAGTTGGGGAGACCGAAGGAGCTTCTTGGCCAATGGATGAAGGTAGGTAGCATGGACTGTAGAAGGTCTCTTGACCTTGGAGTGATGGCCTTGCCTTCAGGCAGCCTAGGCCCGTCAGCTGGCAGGGTCACGTTCTGTCTCTGTTTCTGGCAACAGCAGGATTTTCCCTCCCTAATTATCAACCTACTTGGGGAGATGCTAAAAGTAATGCCCATTGCTGGGCATTGTCCAATTGTCAAGAGGGCACTGTGGAATTAACTATTTCATTAGCACATTAAGTGCACGGAGAGAAATTAAGAAAAGAGACAGAGATTTGCAGGCTATGGGAAGGGAGGTCATGCTGGGGGCACTTCTGGGTGCTGAGCCCTGAAACACGCTTGCAGGAGCCTACCTTGTTGAATGGGTGTAAGAAGACCCGGAGCAGCCTCAGACCCTTTTTAAAACACAGTGGAGTATGATGAATGGCTCAACTGCTGAATTGACAGATGGAGACTTCTTCCCCTCTCCCCTCTGCCTGTGGGTCTCCAAGGTCACAAATGCTGCCACTCCTGGTTTCTCCTGTCCTCTTCAACACAACCTTATGTGTGATCATGGTTTTCCATTTTTCAGTTGAAGACACTGAAGCCCAGAGAGGGCAGGTTACTTGTCTAAGGCTGCAGAGCCAGAATATATATATATATATATATATATTTTGATGAGACAGGGTCTCCACCCTCAGGCTAGATTGCAGTGGTGCAATCACAGCTCACTCACTGTGGCTCATGTGATCCTCCCACCTCAGCCTCCCGAGTAGCTGGGACTATAGGTGTGCGCCACCACATCCAGCTAATTTTTGGATTTTTGGTAGAAATGGGGTTTCACCATGTTGCCCAGGCTCATCTCAAACTCCTGGGTTCAAGCCACCCACCTGCCTTGGCCTTCCAAAGTGCTGGGATTACAGGCATGAGCCACCGCGCCCTGCCTCCAGAGTCAGAATTTGAATCAAGGTACAAGGCCCTGGGTAGACAAGCTGGGATGTGCTGACTAGTGAGGCCTCTGCCCAAAACAGCATGGGGTGGTTTGAGCACTGCCCTGGGTGTCCTGAGACCAGACCCACCAATGGCCATGTGTTCCCAGCAAGTCAGGCCATCTCTCTGGGACTGTTTCCCCATTTGTACCATGAAACTTGATTTCAAATCATGAGGAGCATGCTCAGGACACTCGTCTAAATGGACAGTTCTCGAATGAAAATACTCACACCTGAGCACCTACTATGTACCAGGCCCTTGCTCTGGAGCCCCGTTTGATCCACCCACCAGTGGAGGAGGCATCATCTCATCATACAGAGTAGAAGCCCAGACTCAGTGAGGTGACCTGCCCAAGAGCCCAGTCGGAGCATGGCTGTGTGGGTTTTGGAACTCAGATCTGGGAACTCCGGAATCCCTGCTGTCAGCACTCTGGGCCGCACCATCCTTTTTTTTTTTTTTTCAAGACAGAGTCTTGTTCTGTTGCCCAGGCTGGAGTGCAGTGGCTCTATCTCAACTCACTGCAACCTTCACCTCGCAGGTTCAAGCAATTCTCATGCCTCAGTCTTCTGAGTAGCTGGGACTACAGGCGTGTGCCACCATGCCAGGCTAATTGTTTTTTGTATTTTTAGTAGATGGGGTTTTGAGATGTTGCCCAAGCTGGTCTTGAACTCCTGCAGGCAATCCACCCGTCTCGGCCTCCCAAAGTGCTAGGATTGTAGGTGTGAGCCACCTGGCCCAGCCTGGGCCTCACCATCTTCTGAGAGCCACCAGCTCCCTGACCCTGAGTTTCTCCATCAGTAATAGAGCAGTGTGTGCCAGTTGCACTCTGGGCACACAGCCCCCTGGAAACCCCAGGCCCCGCGGAGATGGCTGCAGCACAGCCTGTGTCCTGCTTGGCGAGGGACGGTGTCTGGGCTCTATGGAAACTGTGCTCCTGGCAGTCTGCCCTGTGTGGGGCTAAGTGACTGCCCCCTGGGACTGCTCTCCACCTCTCACCCTTTCCTTCCTAGCTGGAGACCCCCACCCACTTCTCTGCTGGGGGCTCAGGCCCCAGCTCCTCACCCTGGGCCCCACCCTAAGTTGCTCCCTGTCTAGTGGCTGTGGTGTGACTGACACGGAGGAAACCGCAGATGAGGGTGCAGTGGCTCCAGGGAGAATACCAGCTCAGCTGCACACGGCCTTTCATGGTTCGCAAAACCCATCTCCTGTCCATCAGTGCTTTTTGTTCCCCAGAAACCAGGAGGGCTGAGAGGATGGCTTCCTCTCCACAGACAGAGAAATGCGGCCCAGAGTGTGAAGCGACTTTCCTCCAGTCAGTGGTACAGGCAGGTTGCAAACAGGCTGACTTCCAATCCCAGGGTCTCAACTCAACTTGGCATGTGCCCCTCACCTCAGGAGTTTGGGGACAGCAAAGTTCTGGGGCTCAGAGGGTGGCCAAGGGCATGGGCTTTGCAGTTGGGAGGACGTGAGTTCAAAACCTGGCTCGGTGTGATCTGGGGCAATTTACTTTGCCTCCCTATAGAATGGGGGTGAAAGTAGGACCATCCCCACAGGGCTGTCGGGTTTAACAGTTAATGTACGTGAAGCGCTGCGGTGCTGGCCATGGTGAGCGGCGTCCTCACCCCTCCTGGGTGCGGGAGCCCCGGGGAGCTCTACAAACAGCAGCCTGGCTGCCCTCAGAGAGGCTGACTCCGTTGCTCAGAGGTGGGATCTACGTATGCAGCTTGGGGACTCCGGGCGATTCTAATGTGTAGCAGTGGTGGAGGGGCTCTGCTTTACGGGGCCCATTGTGCAGATGGGTAAACAGTCTCTGAGGGCAAAGTGACTCCAAAGGACCCACAGGTCCTCTGGGCTCCTGTTCCTGCCTCTTCCATGACTTGGCTGCCCTCAGACGACTGACTCCTGAGGGTGCCGCTAAGCAGGCAGGCGAGGCGGGGGCTCAGGCCTCCCTGTGCGGCTGGCCGGGCCTCTCCTTGGGGACTTGATTTCTCCTCCTGTAGATAATAACCACCCCTCACTTCCCTGCATCAGGGGTAGAGAAGGTGGCCCTGAGGAGTTGTGTGGTCCTTGACCCAGTGACAGGACTGCTGCAGTCTCTTGGCCACCCTTGCTTGCACCGCCCCAGGGACGGGGGGCTCCTTTTCATCCCAAAGTCATCCCAGGGTCTCTGAGCATAGTCACCTCCTTCTCTCCAGGGTGTCCTGTCAAGCTCTGGGGTTGGGGCCAGGGTCCTCGAGTCTCCTGTGCCCTCTGCACTGTCGGGTATGAGGTTAACCAGCCTCACCCTGTCCTGGCCCTTGTTCTGCACATACTCTTGTCACCAGTAAATTAATGCAGAGAAGCGGTTAAATCCCAGCTGTGCATCAGACCCTCTGCTGCGCTTTGGAGATACAGGGGCACCAATGTGGTCTCTGCTGTGACAAGACAGTCATGAAGTAAAGAGGGACTCAGGCCCCAGACCCTCCCGCAAGGAGGCCCCAGCCTGGAGGAGCAGAGCCTGCCCCAGCTGCCAGGCAAGCGAGAAATCCCAGCCTGGCCGCACCGGGACTACTTGAATTCATTTCTGGAAAATGTCAAACATCCACACAAGTGCTCTAGAGAACAGCCTCGGAGCTGTTCTTTCAGAGAATACCCTGGTGGCCGAGCCTCCAGCGCTGGCATCTCTACTTGCTATTTCCACACCTCGGCTCCCTCCAAACCATGGGACTGCGCAGTTCTTTATTCTGCCCTAAAACTGATGCAACCAGACCCAAGTCCAACCCCAGAGCCGGGCTCCCTGCCCTCCTGGGCGGAAAGGACACGGACACGCCTGGTGGATGGCGCAGCCCGGACAGGGCTGCCTGGAGGCGCGTCTGTCTCCTCCTTGGCCTCCCATGGCCCTTCTACAGGATCCTGTTGCACCCAGGCCTGGGGCCCACGATTAAATCGTGCGTTGGCGCTGCAGCACAGGCCAGGGAGGGGCTGGCAGCTCCTTCCCACTTCACATTGGTTTGCATTTCCTCTAGAGACAGGACCACTTAGAAACCTATAAATCCCTGGCAGGGCTGCCGGCCTAGGCGAGTATATAAATCAGGACTTGTAAAAGCCTAATGGCCCCCTCTGGGCGGGTGAGACAGCCCTGTGCCAAGAATCCTCAGGCGGCGCCCCAGGACTCCAGTCTTGGTCTCAAGCTGCAGACCGGCAGGGGGCACGCAGGCGGGTGCCACAGACCTGCCTGGAATCCCGCTCTGCCCCCTCTCCAGCCTGGGGCAAGTCACCGCTGTGAGCCTCAGTTCTCTCCTCAGTACAATGTCATCAGCAGGCTGCACAAGCCCGCTAGGAGCCCAGCATTCTTTTCGGGTGGGCTGAAGGGATGGGGGACAGAGCACAGATGGGGCCCTGAGGCCAGGGCTCTCTGCTGCCTGCCGCTGGCCTGCCATCTACTCTGAAACTCAGGCAGGTCACATGCCCCTCCACACCCGTGTCCTCCTCTGACCACGTTCACGGGTGTTTGCTGTGGCCTTGCTCTGGGCCAGGAACTGTGGGGCCGGGTCCTTGTTTCCTCACTGTCTCTCGCTCCGCTGATGGGTATAAGAAACTAAGAAACGCGTACTGAGTGCTGGCTGTGTGCCGGCTGCTGTTCCAGGCGCTGGGCCGTCAGCAGTGAAGAGGACAGCTCAGACCCTGCCCTCCTGAGACGGACGTTCTAGCAGGGGCCTCAGCAGCGCGGTACCCTCCCGGCAGAGAGGCCTCCAGAGGCCCAAAGCTGCTGCGTCACTCTCCTGACCACCCCCGGTCGGCTGGATTAGGGGACATGGGGAGAGGCTGGAAGGGGTGGCAGAAACAGTCTCTTGGGCCTGGGCTTCCTTTCTGTGCAGTGAGTGGGGTGGGGCTGGTGGTCTCAGTGGGCCCTCTCAGCCCTTATGGACTGGGTCCCCTGATAGCTCATGTGGTCCCCAAGGGCCAGCAGAAGCAGTGGGAGTCCCTAGAGGACAGGACCAGTGATGGTGAATCCCAGTGCCCAGCATGGAGGGGACCTGGCCTGGGCACACGGGGCAGAAGGGGACCTAATGCCCACGACCCAAGACCCCGGCAGGGTCAGAGCCTTCCTCTACCCTAGAGGGGGATGGAGGTGAAGAGCCAGAGAGGAGTAGGTAGGGATTGGGGGTCAGAGAAGGAAGACAGAGAGGACAGAGGGGGACAGAGGAGAGTGGGACAGTGGAGATAGGGAGAAGGACACGGGAGAGAGGAGAAGGGAGGGACAAGGAGGCAGGGGAGGGATAGGGAAAGAGGAGGGGGAGAGGGACAGGAAGAGAGGGATGAGGGGGATGGGAGAGAGAAAAAGGGGGAGGGACAGAGAGGTGGGGGAGGGACAGGGAAAGAAGAAAGGAGGGAGGGAGAGGGAGAGAAGAGAGGGGAGGGGCAGATAGGAGAGAGGACAGGTGCAGATAGAGAAGGTGGGGAGGGACAGAGAGAGGAGCGGGGAGGAGCACGGAGAGAGGAGAGGGGAGATGGGCAGA
>NW_012120487.1:6663324-6685793 GCF_000951035.1 Colobus angolensis palliatus
AGAGAGAGGAGGGGGGAAGGGACAGAGAGGAGGAGGAGGGACAGAGAGAGAGGAATGGGGAGGGCAGAGAGGGAGGGGAGGGACAGGGAGAGAGAGGGCCCTGATCCCTAATGGAGACAGAGAGATGAAGGCTTCGGGGTGGGGGTGCTCGGCCAATCTAGCTTGAACTTGACAGAGGGCAGGACTGCGGGGGCGGCCTGGAGTGGCAGGGCTGGAAGGATGCCATGGTCTCCTGTCAGTCCTGGGCCCTGCGCCTAGGCCCTGGGTTGGACTCCGGGGCCCCTCAGCAGACTCAGCCCCTTGGCTCTATAGATCCTGGGGGGTCCTGGGCTCGTGGCCCCCTAGGGGCTCTCTAGACCCTGTGAGAAATCTCAGCCCCTCCACCCAGCCCCACTAGCCCTCCCCGTTTGACAGTGACAGTCATACCTCCTTGCCAATGGTAGGTCTGGGGGTAATTGCCGTGCCCTGCGGTTGCAGTAGCCAGGCTCCCATGCGCTTCGGGCTGCAGGTCAGGGCTTGGGAGGGGCTTTGGTCTGGGTGTTTTTAAAATAAGGGCTGAAGACAGCACTGGGGAGGGAGCTCAGGTCCAGCCCCCGGGGGTCCTGACTGGGAACCGTGGTGCAGTGCTCGCCTTCGATTAGGAGGGAGACCCTGCCAGTGTCGGGGCATCGGGGCAGGGCGTCCCGAGTGTGCCAGGAGGAGCGGGGGCTCAGCAGAGTCCCAGGCAGAAGAGTGAGGAATGGCATTTCCAGATCCCCGTCACCGTCACCGCAGCGGCGGGACCCACCCCCAGCCCCTCTGTGCCTTCCCCTCCGGCCTCCTCGTCTCTCCTCCGTCTAGGCCTCTTTGTTTCTCTGCCTTTGTCTCCTTTTCTCCCTCTCTCTGCTCTCTGAAATTAAATGGGATCCAACTGCCAGCTCCCTGTGTGTTCCCCGCTTGCGGCTTAGCCCCTTTCATTATTAATAGAACTTTGTCCTCATGGCGGAGCTTCACGCTGCTTATCTGGAGTGGATTAAGTGCTCACAGTGACATGCAGTATTGATTCCTCAGCATCCCTGTTCAAGGGATTTTGCCTTGGCCTAATTAGTTCCATAAAATCAGTGGGGGAGGGGCTGAGGGGCGAGGGGTCCCTGGGTGGCAGGCAGCAGCCTGATGTGCCGTGTGACAGTGGGTGGGTCCCTGCCTGCTGGGGGCTTGGACTGGGCCACTCGGGGAGGCAGAGGCTGAGAGGCAGTGGCAGCAGGTCGCCCGATTCTGTAAGGGGCAGGACAGTGTGAAGGGAGAAGTTGGAGGCTCCGGAGCCCGATGCCTGGGTTTGAACCCAGTTCCACCCAGTTCCACCACTCACAGGCTGTGTCACAGCCTCCCTCTTGTGTGAGGGACAGAAAGAAACTGTCCCTCAGTTTCTTTCCCTCCCTCCCTCCCTCCTTCCTTCCTTCCTTCTTCTTTCCTTTTTTTTTTTTTTTGAGACAGAGTCCCATTCTGTTACCCAGGCTGGAGTGCATTGGCACGATCTCAGCTCACTGCAGCCTCTACCTCCTGAGTTCAAGTGACTCTCCCAAGTAGCTGGGATTACAGGCGCCCGACACCACACCACGCCCGGCTAATTTTTTGTATTTTTAGTAGAGACAGGGGTTCACCATGTTGGCCAGGCTGGTCTTGAACTCCTGACCTGATCCACCTGCCTTGGCCTCTCAAAATGCTGGGATTACAGGCGTGAGTCACTGCGCTGGGCGCACCGTCCCTCAGTTTCCGTGCCTGTAGGATGGGAGTAAGTAGCAGGGTTTGGCAGGAAAGATGGTCCTTTTCAGCTCAGGCTCGCCAGGAGTTTCCTGAGGGGACCATGCTGCGGTGTGGGCCAGGGTGTCTCGAGTGATTCCCCACTCCCTCCACGCCTGAGCGAGGGAGGAGGGGAGCCGCTCCCAGCCTGGACTGGGCTGTGTGGAGAGGGCCACTGCCACCCAGGGACCCTCCCTCCCACCTCCTTCCCATGCTGGGCTCCTCACTGGCTGGAGCCAGCCCGGAGCCAGAGGGGAGCGGCCCCAAATGCAGCCCCCATGGGTTGGCCCTGGACACAGGCCAGGCAGAGTGCACGTCTGGAGGGGCAGGTAGGACATGGGTGCAAGCACCTCATCAGCAGGCTCCTGGGAGGAGGTGGAGAGCAGATCCCCGGGAAGCCCCGCAGGCCGGCATGGCACCACTGCGTCAGTGACATCGCGGATGAGGGGGGCGACCAGGCACGCATCACGGCTCTGTCACCACGTGGCTAGGTGTTCTCTCTGACCCTTGGTCTTCCTCTCTATAAAGGGAGACCGAGGGTCTTCTATAAGAGACCCTTCTTTACAGAAGGGGGTTACTGGGCCTTTCATCTGGCTTTGCCTGCCTAAGTCAGCGTGTGGTACAAAGAGGCGGCCCTTTGGTGAGGGTGTGAATGCTGGCTGCCCCTCCTCACCTACAGAGGGGACAAGAAGACCTCTCCCTAGGCTGTTTCTGGGAGCACGGGGAGGGTGGTAAACGTGACCGCCCTTGCATGGTTCCACTCCAGAGGGGATGAGGCAGGAACTTCCCTGGATCTTTGTAGCAGGTGGTCAGTGTGACAGGGTGAGATGCTGGCCACCACCCAGGTCACCTGCCCAGGCCTGGAGCATGAGCCTGTTCCTCATGCTGGATGCTGGAGGGAGACAGACGGGCAATAGGGACAGACCCACGCGAGCCTCGGTCCTCCAGGGTGGGCACAAGGCTCCTGAGACAAAGGCTGCTCTTGGCACCCGGCCTATCTGCAGGGACCGGCCTTTGCCTCTGGCTTTTAGAGGCTGTTTGGGCTCTACCCCCAGCAGGCTTGCCCTGCCCTCCCAGGGTTTTCTCTGTTTGCAGAAGCCCAGACACTAGATCTGAAGCTCATTCTCCCACCTGCAGAGGAGTCACTGCAGCAGGCAGGGGCCCAGGTCAGATGGGGCTGGGTCCCAAGTGTGGTCTGACTGTGGGGCCCGGGATCTGAAGCCTGTTGCCGCACCCTCCCAGCCTCAGTTTGCCCACCTGTCCACGGGGATAGGCCTACCTCACTGCACAGTCCTGGGACTAACGCTGGTGTCTGTAAGGACCATAGTGCATGGTGGGGGGGGCCACGTGCCACTGGTTCCCATCCCTGTGGTCAGAACCCAGGGCCTGAGCTGGTTTCCATGCAGCCTCCCTAGCCCTGAACACCCGGCTCTGCACCCTCCTCTAAGGCTCTCCTGGTCCCAGCCTCTGGGCTGAATCACAACGCAGAATCAGGCCCTCACATCTCCTTTCCAGTTTTTAATGTTTTTCTTGTAAAACCAAAAATATAAAACTGGCAGGGGAATGGAAAACAAGTTCTGCATATTTTATATACACGAGGTCTGTGATTTCAAAACCACCGTGGGGAGGAACGGGAAGACACAATCGAGGGAATGTTACAGGGCCACGCATCCTGGCAGGCACCTCTGCGTGCCCAGTGCGGGCTCGGAGGGTGGCTCCCTGGCAGCGCTGGGTGGCGTGGCAGCACTGGCTTCCCTGGGTCTTGGCCTGGCTGTTCTGGCTGTGGCCTGGCACTCCCGCTGGGTGCACGGAGGGTGGGAGTGACAGCAGGTGGGCAAGGTGGCATCTGCAGTGCTGGACGGGCAGGCGCATGTGGGGGCTCCTTCAGGTGTCTGTGTAGATGGAGGGGATGTGGCCCAGGCAGTGGTCAAAGGCTCCATTGGGGAAGAAGCCACAGTCCTCGGGGCCGCTGGACACCACATGTTCAGATGGCTGCTGTGGCAGTGCTGTGGGGCATGAGGCCTCAGCCAGGGCCTCATATCCTGTGAGTGGGTGGGAAAGGGTCAGCGCTGGAGGCAGCAGGGGCAGTGCCTGCTCATGCTTCCCAGTTCCCAGGCCCCACCCCATCTGCCCAGGGTGCCCGTCACAGTGTCCTGTCGGTGGGGCCTGCTTGGAGCCCCCAACTTTTCCAAATGGGGGAGCTGGTGGCTGGGGTGGGGTGAGGGCTTGGGAGGCACCCTGGGCCTGGCATATCCAGGGGGCCCAGGGCAGCTGGGGAGACAGGCACAGGGCTAACTCCATCACCAGGGCTGGGCTGTGGGGCAGAATGTGGGGAAGGAGAGGGGTAGGGTAGGAGCAGCTCAGCCCTTGCCCTCAGGGGCTGGTCCCCTCCTGGTAGAAGGACTGGCTCACCCCCACCTTTTCAGCTGCATCCCCGAACCAGACTCAAGAAACCCAAAGAAAGGCACCAGCATTTACTGGGCACTTAGTAAGTGCTCATTTCAGCTTGCTTTGCTTCGGCACTACAATGCTCCCATGCGGTGGATTTCACTAGCCTTCCTATTCTATAGCTGAGAAGGCAGGCACAGAGAGGCCAGGATGCTTGCCTAAGGTCAGTGTGAGTAAGGAGGGGAGCTGGGATTGAACCCAGGTCCATCTGGCTCCAGAGATACCTGGCTCTTCCACTGGACATGCTGTCTCCAGGGTGGGGCCACCACTCAAAGGCTCTTGACTTGGGAGGGGCGGGAGGGGTCATCTTCTCCAGCCCCTGCCCTAAAGGCCTGCCAATGAGCTGCTGTCACGCGTTTGTGGGACCTAAGACAGGTGAGCCTCAGTCTATGCAGTGGGGTTGGGCTGAACTGTTCTGAGGCCTGCAGCCCCCCTGAAGCTTGTCAGTCTGAATTTAATGCTCTGTGCTCTGTGTGTGATTTCTGCTTGGCCAGGGAGGTGTGCGCAGAAGGCCGCTAAGCAGGCCTGCAGTGGACACTGGGGAGAGGGGAGGCTGAAAGAACCTCCCCTGGCCGGTGTAGGGGCGGGGCGTGGAAGCTGCCTCCCGCTCCATTCAGAGCTATTCATTCTAAGCCTTGCTGCTCAGCTGAGAAATCCCATGTGGGCTGGATCAGGGTGGGGAGGACAAGATGGGGAGAGCCCACAGTGCTGGGCACCTCAATTCGGGTATACACAGACACAGAGCACCCGTCTTCCATGTGGGCCCCATGTCACGCAGGGGGACATGCACATACGTCTATCTCGCATGGACATGGCACATGTTTACCCACAGGCCTGTGGGCACGGTCCTCAAACACAGGTGCACACAAGCACGCGTCTGTGGCAACGGCCATGCGTCATGGGGTGGGTGACATGATGTGCACACAGACGGGGTGCACGGACATCTGCATAAACCTGGAGTGACACATGTGTGTGGACACAACAGTGCAGCCCTGCCAGCTCCTAACACTCATGGAGTGCATGCTGCCCAGAGCCACCTGTGCCTGCAAGCACGGGCACACACAGACACCTGGCATGGGCGCAGGTGTGTGGACATGGACCCACAGGGTGGTATGTACCCAGCTGACGCCTCAGCGCTTGTCCCTATTTGCCTGTCCCTCCACCCTCCATGTCCCTCCACCCTCCGGCTCATGCTCACGCAATCAAAGCTACCCCAGAAGCTGACCCGCCTCTGGGAGGGTCTCAGGTTCCCTTTTGTTGGAGCCCCGGAAACCTGTTAGACCTGGCCCGGAGGCTGTTTAGAGGGTGGGTCTCAGCTCCAGGAACTCAGGGAGGGTCTAGCCCCTCCCTTCTGATGCCCGTGCTCTGACTAGGCCTGCCCCGCTGATCTGAGCCCGGTTCCACCTGGGCTGTGGGCACCCTCCCCCTCCCCGGGCTTCTCTAGCCAAGCCTGGGGCAGAGCTGGGGAGGCCCAGGGCCCTGCAGGGCAGCACCAGGTACCAATGCAGGGAAGGAACAGCACAACCTCTAAGCTCTGTCCCGGCCTAGTCTCCTCTGTTGCCAAAGGGAGACCAGGATTTGTTCATTTCCTGCTACATCCCCAGGGTCTGCAGCTATGCCTGGCACACAGTAGGTGCTCAATAAATAAAGAGAAGCAGTAATTAAACCATGAGCTCCCAGTCCGATTCTTCAGAAACCTGTCAGCATTCAGACACACATAAGGCTCGCAAAGCTGTGGAAGGAGCATGCACTTTCCAGTCAGGCAGGTACAGACAGTTCTGCGGGGTCCTGGGACCTCTCTGAGCCTCTACTTCCCCCTCTGTGAAGTGGGGTTGGCCCCACCACAGAAACGTCCAAAGACTGCAGGAGAGTGTGTATGCAGCACGCAGCACAGGGCTGAGCCTCGGCAGATGCCCAGGACCGGGAGCCACGCAGGCAGGGCTCACCTGTGGCAGGCAAGGGCGTGCTGAGGCTGTGGTAGCCATTGGGCCGCAGGGGGTTGAAACCATGGGTCTCCCCGACCAGTCCGTCCCCGCCGGCTGCTGGTTCGGCCATCCGGTAGCAGTCACCATAGGGGAAGCAACTCTGGATGGAGTGGAAACTGCCCTGGTAACCTGCAGATGGGGGTGGCAGGGGCCGCGTTCACAAAGGAGAAGTGCCCAGGGCAGGGAGGGGAATATCCTTGCTGCACGCTGCACCTCCCGTGTTGTCCTGTCCAGGCATTGTGGGTGTGAGAGAGAGAGGAGGCCCAGGGCAGAGAAGGTGCAGGAGGCTGGGCCCCATTCTCAGCTCTGCCCTGCAGGGAGGGGAGGGCAGGTGAGGGGTGGCTGAGATGGTCTCACGTGGCTGCTCCTGAGTCACCCATAGCTAATGCCTACTCCCTCCACTCTCAGGCGCTCACTCCTGCTCACTGGCCTCTCCTCGGGGCAGCGGGCCTTTGCCACCTCGTCCGGAACATGCTCTTCCTCACTCTCAGAACCAGTTTTCTCCAGGCCATGCCCCCAGCTGGGCCTCTTATGTCCCGTCTCCCAGCTTCTCTCAGTTCTCTCAGCCCCCAGTGCCCAGTCGGTCATTCTCTGAGTACCTGCCTCCCCCACTAGGCCGCTGTCTCCTCGTTCCTCTGGGGTCTCTGAGTGGGAATCGGGGGTTATACGGAGCGGGCCCCTGGCCAGAGCTTACCTTGTGGGCTGGGCAGAGGCGGGGGTGGAGGGCTCTGGAAGGGTGGGTAGGACGGCTTGCTGGGGAGTGTGGAGAAGGGCTGGCCCCCAGGAGAATGGCTCTGAGAGGATGGGGGCAATGGCGGTGGCCCGAGCCCCTTCGGGGGGCTGACTATGGGTGAGAGGAGGCCGGGCCCCAACCTGGAGAGAACAAAGATGCCCGTCAGCAGGCAGGGGTGTGGAGAATGGGGGCCAGAGGCAGGGCTGCTGTGGCTTACTCCCCTCCAGCAATGAGGAGCGCGCTCACCAGCTGACCTGCTCCGACTTACAATAGTTAGAAGAGGAGCTTTTATTTTTGGTCATGTTCAAGCCAAACTTTTCAATCCTGTAAGCTTTGGAGTCTGGTATTTAGGAGAGTCAGCAAGGATCTGGGTAAGAGGCGCAACCTTTCCAGCTTAGAGAACTGTGTTCGAACCCCTAATTGCTCTCATTGGCCAACTATTTTGGGCAAGTTGCTTAATATCTCTGAGCCTTGGTTTCCTGGAAGGGCTGCTGGCTCATCACCTGGCACACTGTAGCGTTCATTACCTGCTGGGTGCCCGGCTCTCTGCCTCGTGCACGCCACTCTGGCCACCTGGACGAGGAGCCCTGGAGCAGCCCATGGCCCTCACAGTCAGCATTCACTGAGCCCCTGACTTGCTCCAGGCCCCAGGAGACAGGTGTTCTTGTGTCCTTTTTGCAGACCAGAAAACCAAGGCTCAGAGAGGTTTGCCCGTTACTCCCAGCCACACAACACTGAGCTCAGGGGTTACAGTGAGGGTGACATTAAAGCAATGTAGACAAAGTGTGATGTCCAATACATTCTTAGCCACTCATCAATCATCATCATCATTATGAAAAGGAAGGAAAGAAAAACTAGCAAGTCGGTCCCGTGGCCAAGTTGGCATTTTTTTCCTGCACAGTGTACTCTGAGGAACCTTCTCCTGTTTCCAACCCTGGCCATCTCTCCTCCACTTGCATACCTCCTGCGATGGGGGGCTCACCAGTTGCCTTCCTACAGGGCCTGAGGGATGCAGGCTCTAGACTGTGCACTCTGGAAGCTCATGTTCTGAAACAAGACTGCAGTGGCTGAGAGCGGCACAGGCGCCCTGAGCCCAGCCCAGCTCGGGGGCCCACTACCTGGACTGCAGGATGCTGCAGGCCAGGTTCCCTTCTCACTCTACCTTCCTAAGCCCCTGGGCCCCGTTCACAGGGGCTAAAATGACTTTGGGATCAACAGCCTGGGGGCTCTGGGGACAAGGCTGAAGGCTCACAGCTTGTAAAGCATTTATGTGCATGGCAGAAAGAGGGAGACAGTGAGAGCTCAGAGTCCCCATTTTCTTGTCTGGATTTGTGGCTTCCTGGACCATCCACATTAAAATACACAGCAAATTCAATGTCACAGCTCCAGGTGACCTCGTGACCCTTGCCCACCCTCTGAGACACCAAGTGTTAACAGATCAGTGCCTCTCTGAAGGAAGCAGGACTATCTGGAAATTGGGAAAGTGGATTTGGAGAGAGGCTGGTGTCTCCGCATCTGTGCCATGCCAAGTTCCTCTCTGCCCCCTCCAACGTTGGCAGCCCCTTGACTGCCCCTCCAGTCTGCTGTCGTCATCCACATGTGTGGGGCCCCCGTGACTGTGAGCTCTCTGAGGACAGGGGAAGCAAGGCCTCGGTGCTGGGTCCCTGGCCCAGCCACTAACACACTGCTGGATCCCTGTCACTGTTTTAAGTTCATGAGCCAAATCCTCATCATACCTCCAGGAATAAATTATCATTATCGTCATTATCTTTAGGTCTGTCTTATGGGGTGATCCAGTGGGACAGCGTCTTCCTCTATGCACTAGACACTGTGGACAGCTGTGCACAAGCTGTGTGTTCTTATGACCAGTTCTCCTGGCTGAAGCTGGGTCAGGGCCTGGCCCGGGAGTAGTTCCTCCTTCCTGCAGGCTTGCTGTGTGGTGGCTGCCTTATCCCCATCCCATCTGGGCACCCACAACTCAGCCCTCCCCTGGTTTCCTAGAGCCCCCGTAGGGAGCGCCAGGTCTTAGTCCTTCTCGGTCACTCGGTGCCCAGTGCTGGGCCTGGCACACAGCGAACAACCGATGACACTAATAAATGAGTTTCTGAATCTCTCAGCTACAAACTTCAGAGATTAACGGCATTGCAGGATTAAGATGAACCCGATATGAAGGGGAAAAAACATGCATTTTCAAAAGTTTGTTTTTCCTGTCTCACTCCACCATAAATTCACATTTGCCACCTTCACAGCCAGTGAAATTAAACAGAACACAACTCTCTCCACAGCAGACATGACGCCTGAGGCTATGCTGCTCTACCTGAACTCTTTAAAAGGCAAAAAAGATCTTTTGGAGCTCCTCCTCTGAGTCATGCAAATGATTCCTAAATCAAATATTTTTGCTTCAACTGGAACCTATAAAAATTAATATAAAACCTCACTGGCCTGGCAGACCGAGAGCTTCATACCTCGCACAAGGCTGGGAAAGAAAATACCCTATTCGGCGTCTTCTCTGAGCCAGGGTAAATAAATTTGGTCATGAAGTCAGGCCCTCTTAGCATATTTTTGAGTGAATCAGATAATTCTGTCAAGCTATTTAAACGTCCCAGCAAACCACTGGGGAGCCACAAGTGGCCGTTCCTTGTTGACTTTGGCAGGAAGTGGAGGCTGAAGGCCCTTTCCCCACTCTCTTCTCAGGGGATGAAAAAAGAAACCCATTCACGCTGGGCCTGGGCCTGGTGTCAGGCACGAGGATGCTTCTCTCCTGCAGCTGGACCCGAGGCTCCTACCCGCAGGCAGGGGTGGGCAGGCGGGGGTCCCGTCTTGTCATCACTCTGCTTCTCGCTGCAGAATTCTTGACGGGCACTTACGCAGGCGGCAGGCAGGTGATGAATGAGGCGGAGCAGAGTGCACGGGCCCGAGCAGCGAGTGGCCTTCGTGGTTTATTTTCCTTTGGTTGGAGATGTTTTTCAGCTGGTTGGTGGGTGAGCAGGTGGCCTGAGCGGGTATGGGTGGGGGCGGGGACCATCGTAGTGGAGCCTGTGCCAGGTGAGGTACACAGTGTCAGGCGTGTGTACGGCCCTCACCACCTTCCTCAGGGAGTGCCTTCTAACGCCTTTCACAGAAGCCGCAGCTGAGGCTCGAGGAGGGCCCGGTTTTCTGGGTCCCCCTTGCAGCCCCTTCAGGCTGCCTCTTCATGGCTCTCTGTTCACACTCACAGCCGCAATCTTCCCCTGCCTGTCAGCAGCCCCTCTGTACCCTCAGCTCATCCCTGAGGCCCCCTCCTCTCCATTCCCAGCTGCTCGGGTTTCCCACTCCCGCTGCCTCTGTGCCACCATTGCCTTCCACTGCCTTCCGGCCTCCCCCTCCCCAGCCTGAACCAGGCCCTGGCTCAGGATCCCATCCATCCAGCACCCCACAGTCCACCCCACCCCTGCAACGCTGCCCTGCGTCCTCATCCCCAAACCTGAGCACATCACCGCTCAACACTCTTCAGGTTGAGTCTCATCCCAGGCCTTGGGATCTGGACCTGGTGACATCTCTCCCAAGTTCGTCACCCCACATGATGATTCATGTTTCCCAGAACACCCCAAGTTCTCACCATGCCTACCTTCATTCTTGCCACTCCTTCCTCCCAGCCTCTCCACTCATCCAACTCCAGCCTCACCTTGGAGGTCTGGCTTAGCCTCACCTCCTCCAGGAAGCCTTCCCTAATATCCTCCCGGCAGCCACACCCCACTGGGCTCTCCTCTGGGCTCCACAGCCCTTCTGCTTCCTTGCCGCACACCACTGGCCGCCTGTGTGGTCGGTCTTCCTCTCACAGTGAGCATCTCCAGGGCCAGAGTCATCCACAGCCCCAGCATTGGGCCCAGGGCCTGCCCACAGGGGCTCCATAATTGAACACCGAATAAATGCGTGAATGAATGGCAGAAGGAGCCCAGTAATAATAGGAGCAGTGGGCCACAAATGTGGCGATGAAGCCAGGCTGGCCCCAGGCGCAGGCAGGCCAAGGCCAAGGCTGCAGCCAGGAGGAGGAAGGGCAGGGAAGGAGGAAGGTGCTGAGGCCAGGCCTGCGGGGACAAGGTGATCAGCAAAAAACAGCAGGGAGGGCAGGAGGGCGGGGCTGTGAGGCATCCCCTCTGCTCATTTGCAAGAAAAACAGATTTTGGCAGATCATGGTCCAGCAATTAACACATTCACCATTTCCAGTCAATTAAGTGGCCACAATGAGAACCACACTGGGCGCAGGAAGAGGCTGCCTCTCTCTGCAGTCATCCAGAAGTAAAGGCTCCCAGACAGCCCCCGCAGGCCGGGCAGTGTCACAGCTGCAGTGGCTGGAGATGGGTATGGGACCCAGACCAGCATCTGTGGAGTGCACGCCGCGGGCAGTCTGCTCCCAAATGCACAGATGAGCCAAGGAGACGCCAGAGTGAGGCCCTGAGGAGGCCTGGGTTCCATTCTGGGTGTGGCAGCCCAGAATGCAGGGGTCGCTGGGAGGGGCCATAGCGCTTTCCCAGGGTCCTCCAGTGGGGAGGAGGGACTGCATGGAATGAGGCATTCAGAAGCCAATACTGTCTACTCAGGGTTACCGCAGGCACCAACGGAATCATGCACAGAAAGTGTGTGGAATGCAGTCCGCAGTCAGTGTTCCCCGAAGGTTGGCTATTTTCATTATCAGTAACAAGCAGATAGATAGTGTGGGACACTTGCCCTCCCTGTCTCCCCCCCAGAGCCCCCCTTGCTGCCCCAAGAGGACTGGCCTGGTGTACATACCCATCCCGGGTGCCCTCAGCCATGGGCAGAGGGGACAGATGGTGGTGGGAACCGGTGGTGGCATCCAGCGGGTGGTGCCTAGAAGGTACATCGTGTGCTGGGGGCAGGAGGCCTGATGCAAGTCCATTGTGGGGGGTGACGGAGCCAGGATACACACCTGCAGGGAACAAAACAAGGCTCACTGGCCTCTGGCCACTCCCCAGAGATGGCTGTGATGGCCCAGGAGCCGTGTGCGCCTGATGATAGAGAAGGAAAGACAAGAGGGAAAATGAGCAACGTTGTATCACTGGAAGTTTAGGGGCCCCAGTAAGGGAGGTACTGGCCCCACTCCACTCAGTTCGGCCCTGCAGACCCTGGCTAAAGGGCTTTGTCCAGGGCTGGGGTCCACCCTGATAGCAGAGGTGGACTGGCAAGGGGCTGTCAGAGGCATGGGGTGCTCAGGGGGTGTGTGTGTGTGTGTGTGTGTGTGTGTGTGTGTGTGTGTGTGTGTGTCTGTTTTGAAATGGGAGCATGTATAGGGCAGGCTGCCTCAAATCTCTGTGGTGCTGTTCTGGAAAAGAAGGGGCTTGTTCCATGTGGTCCTGGAAGCAGAGACCCAGGAATGGAGAGAAGCTTGAGAGCAGACAGCAGCCCAGGGCACCGCAGTGCCTTCTAACAGGCAGTGCTGCTGCAGGGCAATGGGCTGCCCTTGCACAGAATAACTACCTCCCCCAGAGATATGCAAGCAGAGCCGGGGTGTCCACTGTGAAGGCTTCCAAAGAGAGATGACTGCACTAGCTGGGTGGCACCTGGCTTGGGAGACCTCTGAGAAGGGCTGCCATGGATGGTTGTATAGGTTGTGTACTGAACAAGGGTCCCAACTGAGGAGAGGAGTCAACCACATTCTAGTCTCAGATTCTAAACCTTCAGAAGACACCTGCAGGGTGATGCCACTTTTTATCACCTTTTACCCGCTAGAGTCCTACCCTTGTTAAGACAGGGAGGCTAATAAATCAATGGGGGACACGAGGTCACAGTCAGATGTTGCTCCAGGGGCCCAACTGAGGGTTTGGAGTTGGTGAACCCAGCACTCCCCAAATGCCTTCAACAAGAAACCCTAATCGGAGTAGGAAATAAACTCCTACCCTGGGACTGGAGCCTAGGAAAGACACAGCAAGAGTTGTAAGTTTTTGATGTTCCCTATTTTATCTAAAAAAAAAAAAAAGATGAATGAAAGGCCTGCATTCCAGGCCACCACACCCAGAATGGAGCCCAGGCCTTCTTGAGCCTTGCTGTGGCTTCTCCGGGGCTCATCTCTCTAGGGAATGGCCAGTTTTGTATCCCTTCCTCAATCTGGCCATGTTTATTTTAACAGCAATTGACATCATTTTCTTTGCAGTCCATGCATCCAGCAGATGCCCTGGGAGGACTCTGTGTGACCTGGGGGCTGGCCCGGGGCTGCCCTCATGGACTCTGTGTGACCTGGGGGCTAGCCCCGGCTGCACTGATGTGGTGTTGGCCAGTGTGCACCAGGGCAGCTGTTCACATGCTGAATAGCACTCTGGTTACCATGGATCCAGACCAGCGCTCTTATTACACCATAAGGACCAATCTGAGAATACACCAGTCTCCTTTCATGGATGGGGTAAGGGAAACTTTTACCTTCTCAGTTGGTTGGGGTTCCAAGGCTAGCTCATACCAGGCTTGCCCCTTTGGCCCAGGCCTGCAATTCAGGAGGCTGCTGCAGGGAATGGAGCAGGGCTGTGGCAGGGACAGCAAGCTCAGTGCCTGAGGCAGCATGGCAGGGAGCAAAATAAATGAAACTGCACGGATTAATGAGGGGAGCAGCGGGGCCTGTGGCAAAGCAGAGAGCACACGTCCCAGAAAGACCTTCACATGGAAACCGTTAAAAACAAACAAACAAACAAACACAAACAAAACAAGCCTGTAATCCCAGCGCTTTGGGAGGCCGAGGTGGGAGGATCACTTAAGGCCAGGAATTCGAGACCAGCCTGGCCAACACGGCGAAACCCTGTCTCTACTAAAAATACAAAAAATAGCTGGGCGTGGTGGTTTGTGCCTGTAGTCCCAGCTACCTGGGAGGCTGAGGCAGGAGAATGGCTTAAACCCGAAAGGCGGAGGTTGCAGTGAGTCGAGATGGTGCCACTGCACTCCAGCCTGGGCAACTCCGTCTCAAAACAAAACAACAATAACAAGCAAAAAGTGCCCCTGTGCCTATGAGGCCAAACAGTTTGCAACTCCCGGCCTGGAGTTAGAGCTGCAAGCACCCTACGTTACGTTAGATCGTGTGAGATTCTACTATCAAAATAATTACCATTAATTAAAAACATACTATGTGCCAAACTGTCCACATTATCTAGTTTAACCAGCTTGACAAACGTCAGTGGGGAAGAGAATATATTCCATTTTAAGATAAGGAAACTAAATATTAACAAGTTGAACGACTGGTCCAAAGTCACAGAGTAGGCGGCTTGTCAGGCCCATCTTCCAAGCAGTGGGGAGAGAAAGTCCACTTGAGGCCCTGGCTAGGAGTGGCTCCAGCTCAGGTGATGGGCTGGATACCCGGCTGAGGCTTCGGCTCTGAACAGGCGTCACTGCTGGCTGCTGTGAGACCCAGGGCCTCTGGGCTGCCGTCCTTACCGCTCCCTGCCTCTGGGACTCTGCTCCCAGGCCTAGCACCACCTGTCTGTCCAGCCACTGCCTCCCTCCCCAGCTGGGGGAAGGCGCCTCAAGCAGTGTCTGTGGAGGGAGCCTGGCGAGGAGCTGCCTGCGGTTTGAGCCACTCACCACTCTCCTTAGCACCTCTTCGCCTGCCATCTTGAACCAATTTGGGGGCCTGACAGCCGGGAAGGCTTAGAATCCTGATCAATCCTGCACCTTCTCCCTCAGCCATGCTGACCTCGTGCTTCTCAAGTCCTCACTGCCCATCACATTGCCGTGGATCTGCTCAGGATGGGCCTGGCAGATAAGCTCCCAGGGGTTGGGCGGGGCTCTCCCGTGCAGGACAGAGCTGGTGCCTACTGGAGGGAGCGTCCTGCAAGTGGACAATGGAAATTTGGTGTCTCCCTCTGCAGCCCATCCCTTACCCTTCCCCTCTGTTCTGGACTCTGCTAATCCTCCCTTAGTCCCCTGCCCTTGCCCCTGCCCCGGGGCCAGGTCCCTGCCTGTCCAGTCTCCACACCAAGGACGGACACAGGGTGGGTGACCGAGTGTGTGAACTAGAGATGCTGACCATGTCAGTGAACAGCAGATGGGAATGAAGGAACCACAGGATTGCGAGGGGCGGTGGAAGTGGGGATGCCACGGGGCCTGATGGGCTCTCCCCAAAACGCACCACTTCAGGCTGTAAAGCTGTGTCATCAATCATCAGCCATGAGCGCTTAACCTCTGGCCCTAACATCTGTTCCCTTCTCAGCCATCTGCCCTGCGGCCTGCAGAAGAACCCAGGAGGCCAGATCCTGGGGGATCCAGGACCCTGGGCTTCACCTGGCTGGTCCGGCCCTCCCCGCTGCATTGGAAGCAGCTCGAGGATGGGTGCTCAGTATAGAAGAGGAGCAGCACTAGCAGCAGGGAGGTGCGGGCTCTGGTTAAGAGGACAGCCTGCACAGATGGTCTGGGTTCCAATCCTGCCTCTCCCACCTGCTGGCTGTGGCTTGCGTGTGCCTTCTGAGGCCGATGTGAGGATGATGACAGCGATGTCCATGCACAGTCCCTGGAACAGCGCCTGGCACAGTCAATATGTGCTGGCTGTGCACGATTGTAAGGTGGATGAGTATATAGTCACTCTTCTTGCTCACCATGAACTACAATAACAGTAAGATGCTCAGTCACATAGGGTTTATAGAAGTGACCGCATCCATGATCACATTTGTTCTCATAGCAAATGAGATCCCTCAGTGCCTGGGAGCGAAACTGAGGTTCAAAGCAGGAAGACACCACTTATTGTCACAGAGCAAGGGCAGCAGCTTCAGCAGGAGTGGCTCCTCCAACCTGTGATGATGGGGCCTCAGTTGACCCTGTTTCTCCTCAGTAGTGTGGGTTCACATCCTACTGCACAGCGTAGTTGGGGATTGAATGAGAGGGTATTTGTGAAGTCAGAGGCCCAAGCAGGTGCTTGAGAGATGGCAAACTGCTGGCCCTGTCCCTTCTCGCTGGGACAAGCCTGAGGCTGGCATCTGGGAGAACAAGCTTGCAGCCTGGACTGGCTGCTGACTTCTCTGGATGACTTTAGGTGACTCCTTCTCCTGCCCAGGCCTGAGTCTTCCCAAGGTGAAACTGATGGGGTAGGCACAAGACCTTTGCACTGGGGACAGCACTGCTCCTCTGCGGCAGCTTTCTTTCCGGCTGAATCAGGAAGCAGCTTCCGAGGCCTTCTCAACACGGAGCTCCAAGTGGTCACTGTCATGACCGTTTATTAGGAGCTGGCACTTGAGATACCTTCGTCTCTGGGTTGGATCAGCCCCCCGGTCCCTTCCAGCCCTGCCATTTTAGCAATTCTGACCCTGTGAGAAGCAGCCACGCAGAGGGGTCCTCTAGCTAGACGTGAGGAGGGTATAGACCCTCCCCCAGGCACGCATCTGCCTGTGTCCTCACCCTCGTGGACCTGCCTGAGCACAGACCCCTGGAAAGGGGGACCCATGAGAAAGGCTAAAAGGCTTTTCTTCATGAGGCTGTTTGGCAAGTGCTTTGATATATTTTTAAATCTGTTGCTACTTCAACATTCAGGGGAAAGAATAAAAAATTAGAAAATAAAAAATGTTTAAAATGGTTGGAGTAATTCAAGAAATCCCAGAGGGTGGGCAGAGCTTTCTGCTCTGATATTGTGGTTTCTTTAGGGGAGTCAGGGGTAGAGCACAAGTACTGTCAGATGGAATCCAAAGTCCATGCTGCCCTTATCTGGGCTGGATGCCCAAGCCTCAAAGCCAGGAATTCCTGCTGCGGCCTGAGACCTGCCCCATGGCCCACAGCTGCTGGGAGGGAGAGACAGGCCACCTCAGCTGGACCAAAGGCCCTTAGCGTCTGGTTGGAGGGGCCTGCAGAGTCCCAGGGGCTCCGGGGGCCCCATCTCTGGGCCACAGAGTTTAGCGATAAGCTGGAAGTGATTTGGGCTAAGTTCCTATCCTCTCAGAGCCTCAGTTTTCTCCTCTGGAGCAGGAGTCAAGGCCAGGGGCAGAATGGGCTCTTCTTGAAGACGGTTCCTCCCTGCGGATGATCCTGGCAGCATGGACCATCAGCAAGGGCACCAGAGCCTCTCTTGAGGATGCTCGGGGCAGGGCCGTGGGTTCCCCCAGCCCAGCTCTGCACATGTCCCCATCCTGGGTGCTGGTGACCCCAGAATGAGGCAGACCATGGGCCTCCCTTGAGGAACTCACAGTCTGGTGGGGGAGACAGATGGGCAGATGGGAAGCAGAGTGACAGCTCAGAGTGCTCAGCACTGGGGCAGAGCGAAGCCCACAGGAAGACTTCCTGGAGGAGGGGCAAGGAGGTGGGTCCTGAAGGAAGGGCAGGAGCTACCTTCATGAAGGGTGGGAGAAGAGGGCTGGCTGGGTGTGGACAGTGCCCGGGGGTGGTGGGAGCAGGAGCAGACAGTGTTCAGGGAACTGCATCCAACATGCCAAGGAGGAGGCAAGAGGCTGCCAGGAGGACCCAGGCCCCACACCCCTTGAAGGCCAGGCTGAGAGGGGTGAGGGCTTCGTGCTCTGAGCAATGGGGAACCACAGAAGAATGTGAAGGAACGTCCGCCTAGTTAGAGGAGCCGCAGGGAGAAGATGGATTGGAAATAGGGAGCCAGAGGCAGCGGCAGCCGAGTCCAGATGAGTGAGTGCCTACAACAAGTCAAGCCCCTGTGGACGGCCCACTGAGCATCACTTGTCCTTGACTGTGGGCAGAGAAAGGCCCCTTCTGGGCTATGCCCCTGGCCCTGCCTCCCCGCACACATACCTGGGAGCAGCTCCTGGCCCAGGCCACAGCCACCCTTGCCGTCGCTGGCAGCCAGCTGTGTGGACGCGTGGAGCTGTTGCAGGGCCAGACACTCGGTCAGGACGTCGGCCTCCACGTCAGGGCCTGCGTGCAGCTGGGGAGCAAGCAGAGGGAAAGGAGGTGTTAGTGTGAGACCCCTGCCCACCAGCAACCCTCCTGTTAGGGGACAGGGCAGAAAGGACTGCAGCCCCAGCGCAAGACCCTTCCCTTCACTGTGCCTCAGTTTCCCATCTGTGAAATGGGCTGACTGTGTACATCGTGAAGATGATGTTAGTCCAGGTCCTTTGAGAAGCAGATGCCAAGATGGGATTCAACATGCAAGGATTTAAATGGGAGATGTGCCATCTGTGAACTGGACAGGCTGGGAGAGCCCAGGGACTGAGAGAGGGAGGCAGGGAGAAGGGGTCAGGCAGGAGCCTCCAGGACAGGGACTCAGGGAGTCCTCAGCAGCCAAGGTCTGCTGGATGTCAGGGAGTCCAGCTCCTCTTAGGAGGGCTCTGCCTCAGTGTCCCTGCTAGGCCTGCCACACTGTCATTGCTGGGAGCAGCCTGTGGCAGGTGGGGCCTCAACGCATACACAGAATGGTGGCAAAGTGCAGCAGTGGGGCCTCCCATGGGTAGCTGAGGTCTACAGGCGCGTTCTGTGCAGCCACGCTGGTGAACGGATGCGGTAGGAGTAAAGCGCAATAGATGTGCAGCCAGCCTCCCCCAACCCCGCCCCAGCTCTTTCTTCCTTCCTTCTTGGTACAAGGTTCAGTGGAAATAGTTCAGGGCTAGGGATGAAGAGCTGGGCTCAGATCCCATCCCACCTCTTCTTACTCCCTGTGTAACGCTGGACAAATAACACAACCTCTTTGGGTCTTGCCTACCCAGCCTGTAATAAGCAGCAACAGTCACACCTCACCCCAGGCCATAAGGAGTAATGAGATGATGGCTGGGGGCATGCTTTGGAAGTGCTGTGGTAGGGCTGGCTGAGCTCCAGCTGGCTGAGCCCCATCTGGTCACCCCGTCGTGGGCACGATGGATCCATATATGGACTTGAGGTCCCTTGGCTAAGGGCAAGCCTGGGCTGAGGTACACCCAGTAACCCAAGCAAATCTTTGGCCAGCAACCCTTGGCTGTTCCCAGACAGTCACCTCAGAACATCTTCCAGAGCCAGAATGGGAACAGGGTGAGGCCTTCAGGACACTGGGCGATGACACCCTGGGGCAGGCACCTGGATGGGAAGGGCCACTTCTCTCAGGGAAATCTGAAAGCTTGGCTCATCCAAATGCTCATCTTCTCCAGGACAAAACAGACCCAGAGAAGGTGAGAGCCCTGCCCCACATCACACAGCAGCTGAGAGCTTTTCTGCCCTCCCAGGCCAGCAGGGCCAGGCCCAGCCTTGGAGAAGGCGTGCCCAGCCTCGAGTTGGGCTCTCGGCTTCCTGACCCAGCAGCTGTTTTCCATGTAGATTAAGTTTCTGGCAAAAGAGAGCCAAGGCATGTTCTTGTAGACCGCAATGTCGATCGGATTAGGAGCAGCAGGAGAGGAGAATTAAGGAAGAAAAGCATTTCTAATTCTCTCTGAAACGCAGCAGGGCTGCCAAGGACTTGTCATAATACAAGGGTCGCTTTACCCAGAAAGATACATCATCCCTGATGGCTCCTAATGGATGCTTATTGTTGGAAAGTTTGCAGATCTGTGGCCCCAAGTCCCCAGAGGCTCAGTGCGAGCCAAGCATGGGGCCTGGGAAAGCCAGGACAGGATTCTGGTCCTCGGACACTGGTCTGCCCGGGACAGAAGCCTCCCTGGTGTGGCGCTCCAGTCTACTGGAGCCTGGGCCATTCCCTGTCCCCACTCAGGCCCTCAACCTGAGAGCAGTGAACGGAGCTCAGGCCCTGGAAGCAGACAGGTCTGGGATGGATCCTGGCTCTGGCACTTCTGGGGTGCATGATGTTGGGCTGGTTTGTTAACTCTCTGAGCCTTAGTTTCTCCATCTCTAAAATGAGTGTTTCATGACTCTAGTCCCCACATTTTGGGAGGCCAAGGTGGGAGGATTGCTTGAAGTCAGGAGTTTGAAACCAGTCTGGACAACAAAGTGAAACCTCTGTTTCTACAAAAAAATATTTAAAAAAACCAAAAAAGCCAGGAGCAGTGGAGCATGCCTCTAGTCCCAGCTACTCAGGAGGCTGAGGCAGGAGGATCACTTGAGCCCAGGAATTGGAGGCTGCCATGAGCCATGATCATGCCACGGTACTCCAGCCTAGGTGACAGAGTGAGACTTTGTTTCTAAAAATAAAATAAAATGGGAATTAAAAACAGTGCCCACACCTACAGTTGTGGTTTCTTTCTTTTTTTTTCTTCTTTTTTTTTTTGAGACAGTCTTGCTCTGTCGCTCAGGCTGGTGTGCAGTCCAACTCCGGGGCTCAAGTGATCCTCCCACCTCACCCTCCTGAGTAGCTGGGGAGCTAGGGTTATAGTGAGGCCTAAATGAGATACAGGATATGAAGCCCCAGGAACAGTGCCTGAGCTGCAGAGGCACCTGGGCTAAAGCACATCCCCTCCCTCCTCAGGGAACCTGGGGGTGGTGTTTCACCAGAAAGCTCTTGGTGCAGGCTTTGACCACATCCCTCTCTGCTCCACAGCTTCCAGCGCTCCCCACTGCCTGCAGGCTGGAGACCAACTTCCCAAGCCGGGCTGTCCCCTCCCATCCTCTTTCCCACTGAGGCCCCTTGCTCCCAGCACCCCATCGCTGTCTCCCTATCCCAGGGCCTGAGGCAGCTGCTTCCTCCAGCCTGCAGGCCTCTGCTCTGTTTCATTCCTGGCCGTGTCCACAGTTCACAGAACAATGCTTGGAATACAGTAGGTGCTCTGTAAATCTGGTTGAACCAATAAATGTGATCTTCCCACTCTGCCCTCCTCTGTCATGCTAGTGTCCCCAAGTTGGCCCCTGGTGTTTCTTTCACCCCCACACCCTCCCTGGCCCTTAAGGACCTTCACTCCCTGGCCCCAGAATTCCATAGGAGTGCAGGCGTGAGTTAACCCAGCCAGGTGGGCTCTGCCCCCAGCTGCAGTCCTGTCCCTCCTGCCATGGCCGAGTCCCTCAGGAACTCACACACGGCTTGTCCAAAACAGCATCCCCAACCCATTTTCTACATGGCCCTCAGGGTCACCTCTCGAGATGCCATGTCCCTGCTCTGCTTAACAGCCCTCAATGGCGCCCACTGTGCCCTGGACATAGCGCGGCCCACACCACCTCTCCTCACTGCACTGCTCGGCCCCGAGAGAGGCGTGCCCACTGGTCCCGCACACAGTGGGCTGCAGGCTTCAGCCCTTGCTCAGCGCGTCACTCTGGGGAGCGTTCTTCTGAATTCACCAGCCAAACACTTAGTCCTTCCTCAAGACCAGTGAACACATACACCAGTTTCTGTTGTGAACTTTTAAATTTGTGCCAGGTACAGTTCTAAACCCTCAGCATAAACCATCATTTACTCTTGACCACAGCTGTCTAAAGCAAGTCCTTTGTTGTCCCCTCTGATGGCTGAGGAACCCGAAGCCCAAAGGCACGTGCCTGGGTACACAGCCAGCGGAGGCGAGCCCGGCGGGCCCACTCCACGCTCGCACCCCTAAACGCTGCACCCACGCCTGATGCCACTTCCTGCACGGACCTTCCTGCTCCCACCCAGAGGGGCTAAGGCCCCCTCATCTGTGCCATGACTTTTCTCTGCACAACTCTCTCGCCATCTTAATGACACGAGGTGGAATCATCTCTTTGTGTCTGCCCTCGCCTGCCAGGCCACTGAAACTGGGGCTGTGCTTTTACATTTCTGCATCTTCTGTGCCCAGCATAAGGCAGGACATCATGTGTTTACCACACAAGCTGTGGGGGGTGCACAGACGCATGGGGCGAGGAGCTGGTGGGCAGTCTGTGGGTGGTAAAGGGCTAGCTGGAGGTCAGCAGGGACACTCAGGGCAGGTGGGAAGTGGACGGACAGATGGACGGACGAACGGATGGACGAACAGTGGCATACAGGGCAAATGGGTGGGCAGATGCACGTGTCGAGGGTGGGCACCTGGCCTGATGCGGTGCAGGCAGCTACGAGGCGGGAGGGGCCAGATGAGGAGGGCTGGCTTACCTTCTTACGCACCTGCTGCTCTTTGGCGGAATGGGCCTTGACATGCTTGCGGAGGGAGCTGGGGTCTGTGTAGCGCTTGGAGCAGCCAGGGATCTGACAGGCGTACGGCTTCTGTAACATGGGCGGCACAGGTGGGGTGAGTGAGGCCCATCCCTACGGGCCACGGGCCTTTGTGTGACCTGCTGTGGGGAGGTGACCAGGCGAGGGGCTGGCTGCAGGCCAGGAGTGCTCTGCCTCAGACAGCCCGGCCCAGCTGTGGGGACGGTGCCTGGCCTGGGAGCGAAGCAGGGGGTTTGTTGCACCTCATTGCACCACCATCCTGGGACCTCAGGTCGGTTGCCTCTCCTCTCTGAGTCCCACTCATCTTCTCTGAAAAATGGGGCCATCTGAGGTCTAAGAGTTCTTCCAGTTCGGACCCTGGCTCTGAGCCAAGTCCACCCTTTGGACCCCCACAGCGGCAAGTAAGCTTCAAACAGACAGGGAGTGCAGTGAGATGGCTGCTCTGCAGATGGGGAGGAGGAGCGGGGAAGGGGCACCCACACAGGGCCAGGCCAGGGGGCACTGGCCGCACTTTGCAGGTAGGTGCAGAGGTACCGGACTGCTCTAGGAGCCACAAGAAACCCAGGTCCTCCTGCCAACAGCTGTGAGAGGCTGGAAG
>NW_012120487.1:6686023-6712718 GCF_000951035.1 Colobus angolensis palliatus
GTCTGGGAAGGCTGGAGGGCTGGCCAGGCTGGGGGCTGTGCCCTGTGCATGGGGAGTGGACAAGTCTCTTCCCCTCAGGCCCCCATGGCTCACCCAGAATACAAGAAGCGGACCCCAAATCCATCCCCACTGCCCCTCCTGAATTCCTGCCCAGGCCCCGCCCTGCCCTCCAGGCCTCGGGCTCCCCAAACACTCACAGTCAGAGGGGAAGGTCTTTCTCACAGACCCGCTGTTACCTTTGACACCCCTTGGTGGCTCCCTGGTGCTCTACAGGCCATCTCCCGGCACTATAGGCCCTACACCTCCCACCGTGGGCACCTCCTCAGCTCTCCCACAGCCACATCACCTCCTCTCCAAGCCCTCCTCACACCCTCCACCCCCTCCCCGGGCCAGAGTGTCCCCCTAAGCACTGTCCAACCTCTGTGCTGGGCTTGCTCAGTGTCCCTCTTCTCAGCCAGGCAGGGACCTCTCTGATTCATCCCAGGTCTGAGTGACCCGGGGCAGGGGACGCGTGGCTCTAATTGAATTCTGATCTCCCCCAAGGCTTCCACAGGACCCTGCTTGAGGACTCTGGCCGCTGCTGGGGCTTGAAGCTCACAAGGCTTCCCTTTGTGGACATGTCTAGTGCTTCTGTTCTCTCAGAAGCTTCTGCCCTGCTGGTACTGCAGGGGACAGGAGAAGAACTGGAGAAAATGACACCTCTCAGGTGAGTACCAGGGACTGCCATGTCCTGCCAGACACACCCACGTGGAACTGCCCCCAGAACCTCAAGGCAGCTTTGCCCCTGCTGGACTGAGGAGAGGCTGGGCCAACCTCGGACCCAGGGAGAGGTACCCATGGCCCTGGGACCTCATGAGCGGGGGAAGCAGAAAGAGACGACCATACCTTGGTGCTGCCACGGAGAGTTGCCAGATTAAAGAAACAGAGGAGAGCAAAAAGAGAGAGACAGCAGTGAGAAGCTTGCTGGGGTTGGCCTGGGAGGGAGAGCGGAGGCCTGCCGCGGACGGCCCCTGCTGCCCCCAGCCTGCCCCACCCCAGAGGTAGGCTCCCTCTCTCACACACCATACACACACACACGCACACACACACCCACCCCACCACCACCACACACCACATACACACCATGCCATACACACCCACGCACCACACACACGCATGCACGCACACACGTGCGTCCACACGTGCCCGGGCACACATACGGCCCTGCCCTGTCCCTGAACCGGCCCCAGGACTGTCCCTTGGGGATGCTGATACAAATCCACTCGCTTTCGTCTAAAAGCAAACAAGCTGGCTCTGTGTCTGCAGGCGCATTCGCCTGGAAACGGGCGGCAAGGCCCATCTCTGTGTTTGTTTTTCCAGGGCCTGACGTGTGTAGAACATTCCTCAGGCCCCATTCCCCGTGAGCCCTCAGGAAACCCTGTGGCCGTCCCCAGCCAGCAGCCAAGCCCCGCCTGGAATCGCCATGTGGGCTGCAGCGCTGGGCGGCCTCCCTCCGTCTGTAACGAGGACGCTCCGTGTCTGCTCTGTGTCTGCCATGCGGAGCCCCTGCCCGTCTGCACTTAAAGGCCAGCTCTGCTGGGAGCGCTCCCCTGTGCAGGCCCGGTGCTGAGCACCTGCCATCCACCATCTCCCTGAGCCCACACCCACCCCATGAGACTCATCCTGCTTTGCAGAAGAAGAAACTGAGGCCTATATTTTGCCCAAGATCCCACAGCTGCGAGAGGAAGGGAGCGTGTGCAGGCCTCTGTTAGAATGCCTCCTCTGCTCGGTGGCCTCGAATGGTCCAGTGAAGTGGGCAGGGGAAAGAGAATCATCCCAGTGGGGAAGCTGAGGCCCCGTGCAGGACAGCGGCTTATTTGAATCTGCTCAGGGGATCTGTGCAGTCAGGACTTGAGCCCCATACTGAGAGCCTGGGACACGGCAGGATGTGGTCAGCACCCAGTCAGTAAGAGGACAGACGGGGGAAGGCTGCCCAGTCTATGTGCAGGGCCTCACACCTGCTGCCTCAGCTGACCTCCCTCTCTCTCTGAGGCAGGGATTTTACCTCTCAGGAAGCCCAGGGAGGCCAGGGGCTTTCCTCAGACCTCCAGGACCAGGAGGCAGGGCCGCGATTACAACCCTGGTCTGGTCCTCTCCAGTCTGTTCTGAGAAACTTCCCTGCCCATGGAGAGAATCCCACATTCTACAATGCCAGAGGGGAGCTGGGGACATAGCTGGCCCCTCTGGAAAGCAAGGCCCTGTCCTGCAAGGGGCCTGACCCAAGGGGCCTCTGGGGGCGGGTGCTGGGACAGCAAACTAGCAACACAGAGCTGCCTGCGGTGTTTATGTGGGGGGCTGGATCCGAGTGGGGTGCTGGGCTTGGCGTCTGCACTTCCCAGGCCTCCCTGGGACCTCTTGGGGAGACAAAGGCCTGAGATAAGCCTGTGGGCTCACTCTGGGCCTGGCCTGACCGAGGCCTTGGGGCTCTGTTCACACACCAAGTAGGGGCCAGAGGCCTGTTGCTTTGGGGCTGGGTCCAGGAAATGCAGTAAGGAGGGAGGGAGGAAGGAGGAAGGACAGGGAAGGTGGCCCGAGAGGCATGGGAGGGTGGGGAGACGGTGCAGGGAGGCCTGGCACTGTCAGCGCTGGCTTGTGGCCTCTGGGAGACATAACTGGGGGTGCTGGGGTATAGAGCGTGCCTCTCAGGGCCTGGGTCAGGGTGCCATGGGCCCCTTGGGCTGAAAAGGTGACAAAGGCAGGGAGATTTGCTAGCGCCGCTCCTCACTTCATGTCCGCAGCACAGCCTGTGACAATGAAGCTGAGAAGGGGTGGACAGCTGGGTTCAGGTTGGGGACGGGGCCCTTCCTTGCCATCCTCACCCCTCTGCTCTGCTGCATCCCCCAAGATGGCTTCCACATCAGCTTTTCCAGCAGAGAGCACTGGACTTGGAGTGGCGCAGCCGGGTTTGCATCCCAGCTCTGCCACACACTGTGGACAGGGCAGATGGCTCAGTCTCTCCGAGTCTCAATTTATGAAATGGGGATAATAGGCCCCATCTTGGTCGATCACCAGGATGAAACTGGGGGCAGTGCGTGTGAGACTGTGGGGCCGGATGTGCAGAGTGTCCCTTGCAGGGCCTGGCCTGGCCTCAGGAATATTGCTTCCCTGCTGTTTTCTGTGCACTGAATCTTTTCTGGGTCTCGGTTTTCCCGGCTCTAAGGTACATGGCTGGCATCAGAGGCCCGAAAGTGCTCTTTCAGCTCCGACCTCTGCTGTCTCATGGCCTCCAACTCACCTTGGAGGGGTCATCTGCCCTCCTGGGCCTGTTTCCTCCTCATCTGTGACCTGGATGGGCTGGGGGGGCAGCCACCCAAATCCCCCAGCCCCTGACCCACAGAGTTCCCCAAACACCTGCAGGAAGCATAGAGAAGCCAGCCTGGGGCCTGGACATGGCTCTGCTGCAGACCCTGGTCTCTTGCGGCACATGGGGGCTGGGGTCCTCCTGGGGCACGTGCCCCTCACCCAGGGTCTACACTAGGCCCTGGTCTGAGTCAGCTCTGCCACCATCCAGCTGTGCGATGGTGAGCAGGCACTGGCCTCAGGTGTCCCGCTTCCCTAACCTGGCAAATGGCTTAGTGACTGCCCCTGCCTAGAGCGCGGGGTCCGTATGAGATCCTGGGGGGTGAAGTTTTAGGAAGCATTCTATTAACGGCACATGGAGGGCTGCCTGGGCAGACGCTGGAATAAAGCTGTTATCTATGCCCGGCGCAAACAAGGGAAGGGAGGTGGGAAGGGAGCCAGTATCTGGAGGCCTGGGTCACCCGCAGGAGCCTGAGTCTTAGGCACTGCCCACCTCTGCTCCTCGCCTGCAGGGCTCAAGGGACAAAGGACTGCCCTGGAGAGTCTCTGACCTATGTCTACGGAGGGGATGGGAAGAGCAGGGAGCAATCTGCTCTGGGCATGGCTGACAGGTTCCAGGGAGGGGACACAGGAAGGTGAGTGTGCTCCTTCCATGAGGCTGTGCACGGCTCTGGTTCCCAGGCTGGTACCCATAGGACAAAGCAGTGCTTCTTAACTGGGGCAGGTTTGCCTCCCCTCACCCCTGGGGACATTTGGCATCAGAGAGTTTTGGTTGTTGCGACTGGGAGTGGGAACATCGCCTCCTCTCTAGTGAAGAAAGGCCAGGGATAACTGCTAAACATTCTAGAATGCAGAGGACGCCATCCGACCCACTGCCCTGCCAAGCATCATCCTGCCCCGAACATCAGTGGCGCTAAAGGGTAAGGCAGGGAGGCAGGGTCTCTGCACTGAATGAGTGGCAAGTGTGCAGCCGTCCTCCACCCCGCCCTGGGCCTCTGCCTGCTGGGCCTACCGTGTCTAGGTGGGTGCGCTGGTGCTTGGCGCGGTCGCTGGAGTTGCTGAAGGCCTTCTGGCAGCCCGGGTGCTGGCACAGGTACGGCTTCTCGCCTGTGTGGCTCCTCAGGTGTATCTTGAGGTTCTCCAGCCGTGAGAAGGCCTTGCTGCAGCCTTCAAACTGCAGGAGAGGCTGGTGAGGGGAACTCCCAGCCCGCTGGACACCCCACCCCTGCATGGAAACTAACCCCCTAGGTCTGCCTGGCCCTAGCACCCCTGCCCCTCCCATCCTGCCTGAGCCTCTGGGAGCTCCGGATCAGCCGCCTGTGAAGTGCTCAGGACCCAGGCCTTATCTGGAAATGCCTGGTGAGTCCAGAAAAACAGCACCCCGACTTAGAAATGGGGCACGAGGGCTGGAGAAGAAAGTGGCCTTTCCAGTTCTGGACCTGAAAGGCTCCCCTCTCCAGGGCCATCTGGAAACGATGCACTGCCCTGACCACAGCACAGCGTGGAATCAGGACTCTGAGGGCAGGCACGTGTCCCAGCACAGAGAGCTGAAATATGGACGGACCCACAGCCTGGATCTGAATCGGGCTCTGTCCCAGAGAGGCTTTGGGCGGTACTCTTGACCCCTCTGTGCCTTGTTTCCTTGTTTTCAAGCTTGAGACTATGCGGCCACCACTCAAGGCTGACATGAGGGCCCCAGGGGGTAGGACACTGAATGTGGCGGGGTTTGTCTGTCTGGAGCACAGAGTCAGAACAGCTAACTGCTGTCAGAACAAGAGCCACATTTGTAAACTGAAGGGCCCTGCATAGATCCTGTGGCTCTGTGATCATACACAGCCCTCCACACCTCTCTTTAGGCCCACCCCATGCCCTAGATCAACATGGGGAGCTGGCCAGACAATTTCCAGCCTTTATTCATTCAAGTCACTCAGCAAGGAGTGTCCCCTCTTTCACAGCCACCTGCCAACCTCCCTCAGCCCTCACAGCCACCCACCAACCTCCCTCAGCCTTCAAAGTCAGCTCAAATGCCGCCCAGTGGAGGCAGCAGCTTCTGGTCCTTCAGTGTGATGAGCTGCTCCTTCTGGCTTCTCCCCAACTGTCCCTGTCCCAGCCAGGCTGACGTTCTGGCCACATGCTTGCATGGGTGGGAGAGGGGACCAGCGCTGACGGGTGCCTGCTACATCCAGGTGTGGTGCTGGGTGTTGGACACACAACAGCTGTGAAGTATATGGCATTAATGTCCCCATCTCAGAGATGGAGGCTTCATGTGGTCAAGTGACCTGCCCAAGGTCATAGGGCTGTGACATGGCAATGACAGGGCTCAGGCCAAGTCTGATGCCAAAGGCCAGATGGCTCTGCTATGCCTGCTGCCTTCCTAGGGCAGGTGACCCTTGAGGAGGAACGGACCAGAGGAGTCTGGCCCCTTCTCATGAGCCATTGATTTCCTCCGGGGCTGAACAGCCAACCATTAGCACCTAACCCAGATTAGGGCCCACGGGACCCCGCCCCTCGGAACCAGGGGCCAGCATGGGCTCCCAGCAGCAGGTGGCCCAGGATGAACTGGGAGCAGCCATGTTACCCGAGGACTGGCGCTCCCAAAGCCTGCTCTTTACACCCCTTCTCTGGGGCTCATCTGTGGGGAGTAGGGGAGGAGCTGGTTTGGTGCCTGGGTGTGGGCTCATTTCAGACCCTGTGATCCACCTGGCTGATTTTCATGGCCTTGGCTCAAGGCTGTTCAGCACATCGAGTAATTTCTGGTGCGAGGCTGTTCACTGGGACAGACTGGCTCCAGTCTGCAGTGAGTACCAAGATGCAGACAGAACTCAGACACGGGTCCTGCCCTCTGGGGGTACAGAGCCCATGCGGGAGACGCACACATACACACCATCATAAAGCGAAGCGGTTGAGCTGTCATGGAGGGAAACACAGGGGCTGTGGCCACACAGAGGAGGTGCCTAAGCCAGCCAGGGGGCCGCAAGATGCTTCCACGGGCTTGATGACTGTAGAGAGCTTAGACAGACATGTAGCAGTGTGGAGACAGGCAGGCGGTTACCCCAACACTGATGCATTCGCCTCATTCAGTCTCTGGCCCTGCCTGGGCCCTGAACTGTGACCGACAGATCCAAAGAAGATAGTGGGGTGACTCACACTGAAGGTCAAGGAAGGGCAGGCTGGGCGGCACCAAAGCACGAAAAGGGTACAGATTCCCTGTGAAGGCCCCTGAGTGGTGGATGTGGGGTTCATCATCTTGCGGGTGGGCTGGGCTCTACTGACAAGGAGTCTGCAGGAAGCTCAGAGGCCAAATAGCGGGGACTCAAATGCCAGGCCAGTGAGCCTGGACTCCACCTTGGGGACAGTGGAGACCCTTCTCCTAAAGAAGGGAAAGGACAGGGTCAGATATGTGCTCTAGGAAGACCCCTCTGGCTGCTGGTGACAAGTGGGGACTGGGGAAGAAGAAAGGAACACGGCAATTGTAGCAGTTCTAGATGAGGGTCGCCAAGGCCCCATCCAGGGCAGAGGTGGCAGATGGAGCACAGGCCAGGGGACAGCTGCTCAGACAGACATGAAAGACACAAGAGACACAAGAGACAATGATGGTCCTGGGACAGCTCCCTCCACACCTGTCCCCTGGAAGCCCAGCCACAACTCAGGGCCATGCTCTGCTGGGGTGAGTCCAAGGCGAGCCGTCCACAGCTGGGTTTTAGAGGCTGTTCTGCTTCCTACTTCCAGATGTTGTGCCTTTTCCATGCATCCAAACCAGAAGGAAATCCTTTTTGGGCAGTAAATAGGCCGCAAGCCACCTCCCTTGCTCTCCTGCAACGGCCTTGTGCCAAGCTCATCCCAATGTGAGATGGGGGAGCCCGGGCTAGAGACCGGGGCTTCCTCTCGGCATCCAGCTCGCGCCTTTGTTCCTCTGTGGCCCATGCAGGGTGGGGAGGTATCTGCAGCAGAGGGCAATAACTCCTCCGGGCTGCATCATTTTCCCGACTGGGGAAGAGTGCTCGATCCGTACATCATCTTCTCCCCGAGGTCTGTGTATTCCTGCCTCGGCTAACCCTCCACTCAGCACAGTTGCTCCTACCCAGCCTCCGTTCGGACTGTCCCCCTCCTGGGACTCCTTCCCTTCCAACTCTCTGACAATCTAATTCATACGTTTTTCAAACACAGGATCTGCCACTTGGTGTTCATGGTCTTCCAACATGGACCCAACTGCCTCTCCCATGCAGACGCTCCACACGTGATCTGCAGGAGTGAGACTGTGTCTGAACAGTCCTGAATTCTGTCAGGAATTTCCACGCCCTCAGGCCTTTGCTTCTGCCATTCCCTAGGCCTGGAATGCCTTTCCTTTATTTGCTCATTTAGCAAACATCTACTCCTGTTGCTTAAGCACTCCCTCTGAGAAGCCGTCCTCAACCTTCCCCACTCCCTCCTCTGCGACACCCGGGAGCTTGTGGGGTAGGTTTTCCCTGCACAGCCATGGCCTTCTCCCCATACCCCCAGGCTGAGAGTTTGAGAGTTCCTTGAGGGCAGCGCTGGCGTCTCAATCATGGGGCAAAGGGTGGGATAGAAGCATGATATGGGGGTTGCTGGGCATGCGGTCCACGCACCCCTGTGAGTACACCCCCTCACCCCAGTGTGCAGCAAGGTACTCTGATATGTGCATGTGCACTGATGCCCGTGCTATGCCCATGTGTGTTGGCCCAGCCTTGTCCTACTCCCCGACCCCTGGAACTCTCCAGAGCTGAGCCGCAGGCTGGGGTATAATAAGCAGCTGGCCCGGATGCCCTGATGGGAGTAGCCCGTCCCTCCAGGTGGAAACAGAGATAGCAGCAGATGAAGGGGCACTACCCCATCAGGACTGGTCTGGGATGAGGATGATGCTGCAGGCAGCCCTGGCAGAGCCAGAGTCATGCCCCATCAGGACCAGCATCCCAGACACGCCAGGGGCCTTGAAGGCCTATGGGCTCTGCCTGCAGCTGCCTGCCAAGGTCCCTGTGGTCCTTCCTAGTCAACAACTGCACAGATGGGGACAACACAGGCACAGAGAGAGGGATGGGAGCGATCATCAGTTCAGTCCCTATTGTGTGCTTGGTTCTGCTGGGCCTGGTGCTGTCACAAATGTGGCATCTTATCTTCTCCACCACCCAGTAAGCAAATATTACTATCCTCACTGACAGATGGGGAGCTGACGCTCAGGGTGCAGCCAGCACAGGGGTTACACACACGGACCCTGGTGTAGACCCAGCCCAGGGGGCACTCTTTGGGTCCCAGAAGCAGCCTCCAATGAGTGTGAGGTAGCCTTTGGGGTGGGCTTGGCTTGAAGGGGTCCCATCCACCGGCTGTGTAGGGCTGAGGGAGCTGCAGGGAGGGAACCCCCCACCACTGGGTTGTGGGGGCACAGATGCTGCAGAATGGATGCATGGGGCTTGTTAGAGCAGAAATGCAGCCATCCAGCACGTCGCTGGCTTCGGACCTTGGTTTCTCAGGGGGAGGGAGAACTTACCTTAAAGTAATGGCACCATGACCGAGGGCATCGTAATGATTCCATGGGGCCTGCACCACAGGGAGTGCCACTGGGGCAGGGCCTTCCTGACATCCCAGTCGCCTCAGTCTCTACAGTACATTTGTCCTGGACAGACACCTGCTTCCTGCTGCCAGTGTCCAAGGGTACACTGGACCCCCATTGCAAGGGCTGAGTGCCTCTATGTGGGGGGTCAGGGAGGGGCATTGTTCCCCCTGTGCCAGGGGCACTGAACCTGAGCTATGCCACAGGCAGAACTGCCATCTCTCCTAAGAAAAAAAGTGCCTGCAACACAAGGTAAGCCCTGTGGCCTGAAAGCCACCTGTGCACCCCATCCCTCCACTCCTACCTTACCACCCACCCACCCCAACCCTGCTACTGTGCACCCCCCATCCTTCCACTCGCGCACTTCTGGGAGTCACTCATTCATCCTCTCCTCTTTGAGCACACAGGTTCTTATCCTCCTGCCTCACTCAGCTGCCCCTCTGTGTGCCTGGCAGTGTGCTGGGAGCTGAGACCCAAGGGCATCAAAGACCCACAGCTCCAGACACACTGAAATGTGTTCAGAGCCCTAGGAAGGGGCTGACCCGGGGGCTTCTGGCTGGCAGAGGCTGGGGAACTACAAAGGCCTTCACAGAGGAGCTCAGCCCTGACGCCCAGGCAGGGGCTAGAAACACAGAGCCAGGAAAAGCATTCCAGGGAGAGGGCAAAGCATGAACAACAAAAGCAGGGAGGCTGGAAGAGGTGGGATATGTTCTGGAAACAGTTAAGAATCTGTTGAGCAGAGAAGGAAGGGGAGCAGGGAGAGGAGAGGTGAAAGAAGAAATGGGAGTTTTGGGGGCTCCCTTCATTCAAACACATGGGGGAGTGGTTCCTTCTGGAGCAGGCAAGTTTGGGGATTTTTGATCCCAAAGACTTCACAGAAGCCACCCCATGCAATGACTGATGCGGCACAGGCTCTTCACTTGAGGGACTCTGGTGCGACTTCTACTGGCTGGACCACCCCGGGTCATGCAGGACTAATGTCCTGGGTCTGAGCTGTCACTGTTTCTTCCACCTACCTTTACTAAGCACCCACCGTGAGTCCAGGAACTGGGCTGGACCAGTGCTGGAGGGTGCAACATGGGCGCCTAGGCCTCAAGCACATATGGCCCTGAGTTGCCGGCACAGGGCCAGCCCACCTTGGGGCCTCTCCATCCCTCATGGTGGGTGGCTGGATGGGGTGGGGCCCCTGACCTCCCACCTTCTACCTGGATGCTTGAGCTAGGAACATGTTCCCTCCCCTCCCAACCCATTTCCATGAGCTATCTGGAAAGAAGACTTAAGCCCATAGCTCTGTGTCCCTCCCTGCTCAAACCCTGCATGGCTCCCCAGTGCCTTGACATGTACAGATCCTCACCCTGGCATTCTGGCCAGCATGATCTGGTGGCTTGGTGCTGGCTTGGTGGCATCTGTACCCGCCAACCCCCATACCCACACCACTGCATTCCAGCTTCAGATCAGCCTGGGTGCAAAGCTGGCCTCCACGTTTCCCGACCCAATGAATCAGGGTGAGCTCATTTCACATCAGAGACCAGATACCTCAGACATAAGAAGGGGCACACTGTGGGGGGGGCTCTGTGAACCACTGTGTGCAGAGGCATCAGCGCTCTGACACCGTCTGTCCACGCAGAGAATGTGATGTGCACCTTTTGTTGAGGGCGGAGTTGAAACACACTGGCTCAAATAACCAAATACACAACAGACTGATCTGGCCAGAAGGAAAGGCTCCCACACCATGGGAACGGGGAAGGTATTACTGAGGGCAGGGGGTACTCAGGATGGGGAGAAGGAAAAGCAGGCATGTCTAACAATCTTGAAAATTGTGAGGATAGGTGGTTAGGTTTTTCTTATTTACCCCAAAATACACAAACAGTAAAATATATTTGAAGATGAATTCAGAATGATAAGAGTGACTGGGTAACACCCTCTCTGACACCTACCGTGGGCCAGGTGCTGTGTGTGTTTCATTTAATTCAGACAACGTGCCCTGCCGGGGAAGCTACTTCCCAACCCACTCCGTAGAAGAAGAAACTCAGGCTCAGAAGGTTGATGTCACTGGCTCCAGGTCACACAGCCAGTCAGTGACAGAGTGGGAATCTGACCTCGGGTCTGGCTGACGGGTCTGTATGTGTCCCTAACCATCTGGTCACTGCCTCAGGGACTCCTACCTAAAGCACCAAGAAAACAAGCTCTCTCTCAGGAGCTGTTACTGTCATTTCAAACCAGGTGCCACAGGTTCCATTCCTGGGGCAAAGCCAGGCCCGGGCCCAGCCCCAGAGCTGACGCTGGGAAGAGAGGATACCCACAGTGGATGCCTCCATGCAGAAAGGAAAACCAGGTGGCACAGTGGAGAAGGAAGTACCAGCTGATCCACAGAACAGCCTTGAAAGGCCCAGTTCCCACATGTGGAGCGTGTTACAACAGAAGATTAAAAAAACGGGGAAAATACCCCGGGAACCATGAAGCCCCAGACCATCTGGAGTTTTATAGTGACAGGCAGGGGAAAATCAGAACCTAATTGAAAAATGTCCACTGCAATCCATTACCGCTGCGTGCAGCTTACAGAGCAGAGGGCAGGAGATGAAAGACAGAGGGGAGCCATCCCAGGAGCCAGGGAGGGGGTGGCATCCTCGCCTCTGGGCCAAGCCCAGGGACCCCTCAAGCTCTGGCTGGGGGATGGGGAGGGCTGAAGCCCAGGAGCCGCTGGGCACTGGCTCAGACGTTCGAATCGCAGGGTGGGTCCACCTTCCTCAGCAAGCCGCACTCAGAGCCTTTTATGCATCTGTGGATGGGCTAAGAGCATGCAGGGGAGCCCCAGCACAGTGCCTGGCATGCCGCTGGCACTGGGTGATGGCTCTTCTCTTCCTCGGGCCCTGGGGAAGAACCAAGGGCCCTGTTTCACATGTGAGTTGGTGACACCGTGCTGCAAACCAAAGTGCCGCAAACCAAGTCACGCAGACAGAGGTTTGTGTTGGGGTCCACCACCGGGAGCCTTAACCTGGGCTAATCACATCTCATTTCTGTCCTCATTTTTCTCTTCTCTAAAATAGGGCCACCACAAACGGCTGGTAAATGAAGGAATATGCCCAGCGTAGGAACTGGCACGTAGCTGGTGTCTAATGAATGTCAAGCTTCCTGCCTGCGGCTGGCATGGCCCAAAAAGGAGGCAGGGTTCAGTTTCTCATGCTCTAACTAAGAATCTGGACACAGAGAGTGAAGAGGAGGTTTGGGGGAACAGGGCATGGCACGGGGGCAGGGGAGGAAATGCCTTCAGTTTTAGCATTTGCCAGTGACTTGCTTCTAAATAAACACATTTCTGATTTAAGGGTAAAATATATTGGGTTACAAAAGTCTGGCAGGCCATTCAGGGATCAACTTCTCATTTTTGTACAAACTTTTAAGTTACTTTACAACAATGATGTGGATGTGGGAAATGCGGTGCCAGCTCCTTCTCCAAGATGTCAACTAATCCTGTGTTTGGCCAGCTCTAAAGGCCAGCGATCTGGGCACTGAGGGCCACTCCTCGCTCCCGCACTCTGGGGGAGCCGCTGGCCGGCCTGAGGTTACTGTCCTGTGCTCCCTGTGGGGCTCCCCCAGGGTCTCCTCAGAGTTTGGGGCTTCGCCAGTCCTCTGTGGGGAGGTTGAGTCAAGAAGGGAAAGGACAGACAGGAGGAGGTTCCTGGGGGTGAGGCTGGAGAGCACTGGCCCAGGCTCTTTGATCTGGACCATGAGGCCCTCAAGGGTCTGGTCTTTGGGGATGCGGTGCCACCTACATACATGAAGGAAAGTGGGGGCATGTGCGGGGAACTGACCAGAACAGCAGCTATCACGTTGACCACGTGCCCAGGACTGGGCCAAGCTCTCCCTAAACACCATCTCACTAATCCTGCAACCCCTATTGTTACAGAGCTAGAAACTGAGTTTAGGTGAAGTGCCAGAGTCCCAGTGCGCACTCATGGGATGGAGCCTGGGTTCACCTCCAGTGCCGAGGTCTGTGCCCTGGGCACACTCTGGTCGCAGGTAGCCATGACCAAGCACTACCATGAGAGGCGAGACCATCTGCTCACTGGGCCTTCATAAGCACCCAGAGGAGCTGGAGGCCAGGGAGGGCTGGGGGCACACAGTAAGGCAAGGGAGAATGGGACAGAGGGACCGTACGCCTCCTTCTGGGAGCCCGTCCGGGTGGGCCTGTCCTTGGGAGGAGGATCTCAAGGCTGAGGGGGTGGGGGCTGCAGACACCCTGACCCTTCCTTACAGGAACACACTGACAGCTCTGGGCTGGGCTCTTCTCTAGCAAAAGACCCTGTCTGGGCAAGAAATGGGTTCCTGTTCACAGCAGTGCAGTTGAGGGGGCTCCTGGAAAGGTGGCCGGCCAGCGAGGATCAAGAGGGCCACCCTTCCAGGGCATGTGGAACCCCCAAAAGTAGGAGATGCAGGGGAAGCTGAGTCAGCTCTTCTTGGGGCCCAAGTGGACAGGTGGGATCCAGGGGCTCTCCCAGTGCTGAGCTGTGGTTAGACATTGTCTGGAATGAGGAAAGAGGCTCTGCCAGGGGCCAGGGCTCTGCAGAGAGCACACAGCATAGAATGACTGACACACGTACACCAAGCCACCAGCCACAGGCCCAGAAATGCGGATACTCACCCACTCTGATGTGAACACCTCTCCTTCCAACCAAGCCACATGTCAGAGACAGAGCCCCAGGACACCAACACACACACACACACCCCGAGACCCAGAAACTCCCTCACACACATACTACAGCCAAACACACAAACCCCAATTCACCCACACATACCATACTCCCACATATATACCACATAACACACCCACACATATCACACCACTCCACAGCACATGAATGCACACCACACACACCGTACCACACATCCCAGCACACCCCCAACACACATACACACCATACCTCCCCCACACACGTATCACACCAACATACACCACGCCACACACATACCACACCGCATACACCCCCCCCACACTACACACCATACACATAAACCACGTTTACACCCCGTGACTCATGGCAAAAACACATGGGCCAGGACACACATGTTCACACATATACCCAAGCCCCAGACCCGCCACATTCACAAACTTACTAACTCCCACCCACCAGCCACACCAACACACTGCCCCACGCATAGCACAGCACACGCAGAAACTGGCCACCTGGAATATGGATGTGGGTGCGGGGTCCACTGAGGGGCTGGGTCCACTGCGCCTCCTGACCTCTGCATGGTGGCTGGCCTGGCCTGGCCTTGGGGACAGCATGCATAGCCTGAGAGATCCCTGCTGGCCTCTCTAGCCCAATGTCTACTTCCCCTCCCCACGCTGCAGCCACAGGCCACACCTTCCCACCTCCAGGCCTTTGCCCATGCTGTGTCCTCTGCTCAAGGTGCCCCTGTTCACTGGCCAGTCCTCCCTGTCGCTCTAGACTTGGCTCAAGCCTGAGGCCTTCCCAATTCTCTCACTGTCATCCCGGTGCTGCGGCCAGGACTGCTGGTCCCTCACCACTCTCCTACCGTTCAAGCATCGCACACTTCTCTCAGCGCTCGGCCCTGGGAGGGAGAGAGGCAGACACAAGGCCCCAGCGGTGAGTCTCACCCAGCCCACACCGCCCACACAGCCAAGCCGTGGAGGGGAGCATGTTCCCATTTGTTGGGGGGATTCTTTTTAGGTGGGTGAAGCGTCTCACCATAAGCCCTGGGGGTTAGGCTGTGAGCGCTGCTTCAGGAGGAAGAAGAGGCCACAGTGAATAAAAGGGTCTCTCCAGGCCTCCGGCCTCAACCCTCCCTGCAGACAAACTCACCCCATGGCCTCAGCAGGGGTCTCCCTCCCCCGGAGATGGGCTGGGGCTCAGGTGCTTCCTCCTCTTCCTGTGAGCCTCAGTGTTCTACTTGCAAATGAGGTGTCCTCCTGTGGTGAACACCAGGGTGTGGCCTTGGCACTGGGCACAGGACAGGTGCTCAGGAACGTTAGTCCCCTTTTGGGATCCTCTCCCAAGGTGCAAGAAGAAACAGCAGGGGAGGGGTGGTGAGCAACACCTGGGTCTGAGACCGGAGTCCAGCCCTGGCTCTGCGTGACCTCGGCCCAGCCACCTCCCTTTCCTGAGTTTCACCCCGAGCTGCCTGCCCACCAGGGACCGCCTGCACAGGATGGGGCAGTGGGGCGATGGTACAGGTGACAGGCGCATCCATGCCCAGCACTGCACAACATACACCTGGGGCTGCCTGGGGAGGGCGGAGGCCAGAGATTCTCCACCCACTGCCTGAAAGAAAACCCAGTGTCAGGTCATCCAGAATTGTCACATATGTGCCACAGGCAAAGCTCCCCGTCTTGAGTGGGTGGAAAGAACCTGCCAGTGTGCACCTGAGGCTCAGACCCCACCAGAAATGTCCCATGAGGCCCAAGACCCCACTTTGTGAGGGGGCAGTGTTCAGCACCAGGCTGGTGAAGAGCGTGGGGGTGGGAGCTTAGCTGAGAAGATCCTCTGGTGTGTAGCTCCTGGAGCCACAGGGACCTGAGAGAGTTGGGGGTGGGAGGCCACTGAGAGGACTCTGCTTAGTAGCAGGATAAGCTCTACCAGGAGAGACGGTGAGCCTCCTGTCCCAGACGCTCAGGGACAGAGCCAGATGACGTATACTCATCAGGGCTGCTGGGGCGGTGCAACATGGTTCCTAAGGTTGCCTTCAGGAGATCTCCTTCAGGGAACAGCCCAGGTTCTAAATTGGGCTGGGCCTGCCACCTGGGGCCAGTGGTATCAACAGGCCAGGCTAACCTGCCTTGGTCCTTCCCACACCCACCCAGCCACCCACGTGATCGACCAAGAGGCCCCAAGGTGGGCTGGCCCTATGCTGGCGTCTCAGGACCATATGTGCATGAGGCCTAGTGGCCCATACCCTCCTGTGCTGGTCCAGCCCAGTGCCTGGACTCACAGTGGGCGCTTAGTAAAAGTAGATGGAAAAAAAACGGTGATTGCCTAGACCCAGGACATCAGCCCTGCACATGCAACTCAAGTTAGGGAAGGGAGGTGAATTACAGCAGGAAACCAGTCACACACACACAAACCAAAGGAAACCAACCAGGGAGGGAAGGAGAAGCTGGGAACAGAGGCAAACCCATCTGGTGGCCAAGTGCCTCCATCTGCAAAGCCCTTCACTTCCCTGTTCCCACCAGCACCACAGCAGCCCTATGAGAGGCAGGATGGAGCTGCTGCTTTTGAGATGGGTAAACTGAGGCACCAGGTGGTGAAGGAAACTCTCCGGGGGTCTGAGGCTTGGTCTGTTCATCCTGCAGCTGCGGGGGTTTGGTGAGAAAGGTGCCTGGTGCACAGGTCTGTAATCCACAGCTCCGCCTGCGGCCAGTGATGACAGCACCTGGGTGATCACTCACCAAAGCTGAGGAAGTGGGAGGGCCACAGCCTTGGCACAGAGGTCTCTGTTCAAGGGCTCACTCGGCTTCTCAGCAGTTGCAAGCTGCTGCCTCCTCCCCAGATGCCCCACTGTCCACAGCGACATCTGATTATAAGCAGGTTCCCAACAGACTCAGCCAGAGGAGCCCTCTGGGCCAGGAACCCTGAGGATATCCCCTTCCCTGATGGGCCTCAGTTTTCATCTGTCAAAGGGGTCCATGTGGAATAGCACTGCACCTCTACTCAAGCGCCGGGGGAAGGAGATGACTTAGCAGAAAGCAGAGCAGACAGGAGCAAATTCCTGGCTTTTGGGTTTCAAAATCCCAGGCCGCAGGGCCGAACGGAAAGAACTCGACGTGGATGAGTCACAGGCAGTTACTATTTCAAATGATGTTTCCACCATAAACCCATCGCAGAGTGTCCAGCACAGGGGCTGGCACAGAGTGGGTGTTCATGAACATCTGTTAATGAATGAAAGAACCAAGCAACAAACAAATGAACCTTGAGGGAAGTGTCAGGCGGGTGGGGAGGTGACTGGCTGCTCAGCAGTCACCTCCCAAATTAGTAGGGGCTGGGAGAGACCTCGTGATGAGGAAAGAGCAAAGCTTCCTGTACTTCCCCCCACAACCGATGCTCCAGCTGGGACAGGGACACTGGAGGGAAGCCAGACGCATGTACATGGCATGGATCCCTAAAAGCTGCGAGGTCCTGAGCTCTGCCCCTTCACCCCTGGGGCTATGCCCTGGGGGTGCTGACAGCACCACTAGCTAGGTTTGTGGGACTTGAAGCAGGGCTGCGCCCAGCAAGGCCCAGGCCACCTGGGGCATCCAGGCAGGACTCTGGCTGTCTCAGGGAGGTCCCGTCCCAGCACTATGGAGAAGACATTGAGCCTGGGCTGGCCCTGAGGCAGCCTTTAGATGGACAGGGACAAGTAGATTCTGGCCAAAGATAGGGCAGGATGGTTCAGCAGGTGTCAATGTGATAAATGACTCTACGGGCCCCTTGGCTCACTGTAAGCCCCCAAACCCCAGAATTTGCATGCAACTATGAGAGAAGATGGGCAGTGATCTGTGAACTGCCAGAGATTTGCTACCCAGCATGTAGGGGCTCAGGATAGGAAGGGAGTGAAAGGAACATTTAAAGTTACTTTTTTTTTCTCTTTCTCACTCCAGTTTGTGGACTTCAGGTTTGGACGTGACATAAGTAAAATAGAGAGCACTAGCGGTCCTCCCTTATGGGGATGTGATCCTCCCTCATGGGGACATGGTCCTCCCTCATGGGGAGGTGGACACGGGGAAAGGGAGGAAAACTGCCACTGATGGGTGCCCTCAAGTCAGGCCATGCTGCCCTTTCGGTGGACTGCCTTGTTTAACCTCCGGAGTGCTCTAGACAGAAGGTGCCACCGTAATTACCTTTCCTAGATGAGGAGACAGATGCTCCCAGAGGGCCTGAGCCCAGGGCCCCTGAGGAGTGAGAGCAGCAGTGGGAATGGAGCCAGGGCTGAGGAATGAGCCCAGGGCTGTCTGATACCAAACCCCTAGCCCCTGTGCTTATGCTGCATTAAGTCGAAAGCAAAGTGGTCTATTGATTTAGGAAACACTGGCCCATGGGGAAGAAATGACTAGAAACAAAGGACTAAATGTTTTCATGTCACCAGAAAATAATGCTAGCAATGACAGCCACTGCAATAAGCACGCTGGTCTCTCTTAAGATCCCAAATCACTAGCTGTTTGGCTCAAAACAGGTTGGAAAGTTCTGGAAGGGTGTCGGGGAGGTCACCCACCCCTCACCTGCATCTGGGACGTCCCAGGGGTCGGAGAGGGAAGTGGCTATCTGCTGGCCAGGCAGGTCGTCTGGCTCTCACATGAGCCTTCCCTCTATTGAGCAAGGGGCACGGGAGAAACACCCCGTGGTCACCACTTGCAAGAGAGGACCGTGCCAACTGAAAAAAGTTACATCCACACGACAGAGCAGGAAGGGGCCCCTGAGGAGAAGCGCGCTGTGAGGCACTCCATGGAGAACCAAGGGGTGGCGGGAGGAACCATTCTGGGGTGCGCGGCCCAGCCCAGATGCCTGGCTCAGCAGAGCTGCGCCACCCGACTCCGAGGGACGCCTGGAACTCATTAGCATTATGTCAGGAATAATATAAAATTAAAACATTTAGCTTTGGCTTCTAAACTTAAGGAGGACAAAAAGAAAAGGATGCCATTGTGCTGAGCCGCTCAGCTATGACTTGGGCACCAATAATTTACTTTACAGAAAATGTATCACTGCATTGCACTTGGGCCCAGTCAGGACCCCGGGGTTGCCAACACGGCTGAGGACTGAGAGAGGAGCCCGCAGCTCAGCTGCAGAGAAGGGGAAGGTTGGGAGCCAGGGTGTGGTCGGGCCCCCGGGATACAGTGAGGCCTTTGGGCTGCTCACTTGCCAGGGCAGCACCAGGTACATGTGCATCCTGACACTCTCTTTCCTGGCCCCCAACCTCTACGCTGGCCGTTGCTCCCAGATCCATCATCTCCCCTGCAGCAGGGAGACCCCTAAATTGCAAGCCTCCCCTTGCCACTCCCAAACCCTGTGGGTGGCTCCACTGCCTTCGGGATACCACCCTCAGCCCAGCACTTCCAGCATCTCGCCAACTGACCTCTGGGGACTCTCCAGCTGTAGCTGGCTCCCCGAGCTCCCTGGTCCCTCTCCAGGCTCCTGTTACACTGACCACGTGGGCCATGAGAACTTCATATCTGTGTGTTTTTATATATGCTGTTCCCTCAGCCTGGAATTCCCTCGAGTCAGGCTCAGTTCCAACACTGGCTTCTTTGTGAGGTTCTGGGCTTTGGGGCAGGTCCTGGGCCCAAAGCCTCTCTGGGTTCACCTCAGCCCAGGGGTAAATGCAAGTGGCTGGGCTGGGCTGCATGAGAACCCAAGCCCCACACAATGTCAGTACTGGCCGAACCTCCAAGGACCTCATGTTGTGGGTGGGGACACCAAGGCAGCCCAGAGAGGGCAAGGCTCCCAAGGCTTCCCCTGTCCTCAGTGTTTTGCAGGCCCCTGGATCCTTAGGGCAGGTTCTTCCTGCTGCTGTGTGCTCATTTTGGGGAACAGAGTGCTCAAGAGTCATCCAGACCTGGGTTCAAATCCTGATTCCCCTCAAATTCTGTGAAAATCACTTAATACCCTAATTTGTCGGCATTGCCAGGGAGGTAATGACAGTAGAGTATCACCCTCCCAGGGCTCTGGGGAGTCAGCACCAAGACGGCTGTAACATGGTCTACACTACCTGCAACCCCATGCAGAGACACTGCAGTCCATGGACCCCAAGGACAGGGAGCCCAATGGGGTAGACACAGGCTCCTGGCTCCTCGGGAAGGCAGTCTGGGCAGAGTCTCTAAAGCCTGACCTGTCCAGCGGCATCATGGGGCAGACTGTCATGCCTTCATTCAGTCATTCACCAGTCATTCATTCATTTCTTCACTCACTCATTCACTCAGCTAACTGCTCATAGCCAGACACCCAAAATACACTGTTAGTGAAAAAATCAAGTACCCAAACAGTAAGTATAGTATGATTCCATTTTAGTAAAGAGTATAATTATATACACGGAGGGCAGCCTGGAAAAATACTCCAAAATATTAAATAGTGGTTATTTCTGAGTGGTGTAGTTAGGGATAACTTTTCCTTTTTTCTTTACATTTCACTCTCTACTTTCTACTTCTTTACATATTATACTTATTGCTTTATATTTTACACTATGTTGTTTTGGTAACATTTAAAAAATTTACAGTGGGCAGCATCATACTTTCATGGACAGATTTAGTCACAATTCTAGACTTCTTGCCTAGTTCTACACGTGCCCTTGCGTGAGCTGCTGCGGAGGGCGGGACCCTGGACACCCCCTGCTGCATGTGGAGCCAGATCCAGCCCACGCACTGGCTCCTGTCCTATGTGACATGGGCAAAGGGATTTCCTCTGAACTCATTTTCCACATAAAAATCCAGGGACAACACGATGGCTTCCAGAGGGGATCTGAGGATTAAGGAAGACATGGATGGGGACCAACTCGCTGAAGGGCAGGGGACACAGCTCATGGTGACAGTGGTGTGCCTGCATCAGGGAAGTGAGACCCACTCGCCAATGCACTGAAGGATATGGGTGCCTCCTTGCAGGGTGACATCACTGAGCTCCTGTTTCCCACATGATGGCCAGGGACGCCTGAGGAGGCAGGGGGCTGGTGTAATTAGATATTGGTGACAGACAGGCTCACTCCTAAGAGCAGAGGAGCCAGAGGCAAGCCCAAGCCACAAACCTTGGCAGGGAGGGTGAGGATGACATTTCACTCTGCAGCAGCAGCCAGGAGCCATGGGGCACTGGAGAGGAGCGAGTGCTCCCTCAACACCATCTCTGCAGCCTCAGCCAAATGTCTGGGGACACCGGGATGGGGTGCAGCTTTGGATCAGGAAGACCAGGTTCAAGTCCCAGCCCTGCTGCTTACTCGCCTATGTCCTCAGGCACATTACTCAGCCTCTCTGGTCCTGGAGGTGTCTTCTGGAAAACAGGGTTAACACTCCCTGTTTGCAGGTGTATTGCAATGACTACATGAGATGAGAGATGGCAGGGCTCGTCAATCTGGGCTTGGGACAGTGTCCATCCAGCAGTGCCAATACACCAGCGACAGGCGGCACACTCCACGCAACCGACACCAAGGTGCCTCTGCTCCCATCATTCTCTTCTGCTCCCATCATTCTCTTTCCAGAATGTTCTTCTCCTGTCACGTCACCTGGCCAAGTCCTGCTCATCCTTCAAGCTTCAGCTCATAAGCCACCTCTTCCAGGGAGCCTTCACAGAATTCCCTGTTGTTAAGACTGGGCTGCCCTGGGGTCCCCCACCACACACTTCCTTCCATCACAGCCCCTGGACTCAGCATTGTAACTGCCGGGCTCTGCGCCTCTTTCTTCCCCTGACTGGGTGTGGGAGGCAGACACAGGATGGACCTGGTCCTGACTGGCCACTCATTCCAGGGCCCATCAAGGGACTAGACATACAGCAGGTGCTCAGGGCATGCTTGCTGACTGCAACAGTGGCTCCATCAGGGTTAGCCACCCTTGTTTCACCTCACCACTGGGGAAGGAGAGAGGCTCTTTTCTTTTAAAATCCCAGAAGGTCTGAGTTGAAAGGGATGTGAGAGGAAGTCTACCCATTTTGCAGACGGGAAGACTGGGGCTGGGTAAGGAGAAGATACCTGCTCAAGGCTGCCCGGTATGTCAGTGGTGATACAGAGACAGAGAGCCAGGGCTCCAGACTCCCAGCCCAGTGCTCTCTGATCCTTGGCCTCAGGGCTCTCTTTTCACAGTCAGAGAAAGGGCAATAGCCAAGAGCTGCAGGCTCGGTGGGGTTGAAGGTGGCAAGACCAACAGTGCACCCTGGTCTGGGCACCCCCATCTCCCCTCATCAGCACAGAACCTGCCTGAGCTCTACTGCACTTCTCACTGCTGGCTCCTGCCTTTGATGGACGGAAGGTGTCACTTACCTCCGTCAGGCCCCACTTCCCAGGCCCTGACCAAGGCAGGGCTCCCCTAGCACTCCTACCCCTCCAGAACGTTACCAATGGCCAAAGCCCTCAGGTGGGCCCCACAGGCCTACTCAAGCCTGGAAACATATTCACGAATGGCAGCGCAGTGGGTTTTCATCATCTTTGGTATGGCCGTACATTCTGGAATACAAACTTGGTGAATCAGGCTCAGACTGGGTTTAGCGAATTATATTTCCCTGCCTCTCCCTTTGTGCTGAGCCAAGCCTGGCTGTCAGAGATCACCAGAACAGAAAGGCAGTGATTTCTCATTAAAAACATGGTTCATAAAGTCGATTTCTATTTTACTGTAGTAGCCAGGAGCAGCCAAACGCAGCCTAGTGGAGGCTGTCTCTGTGAGGGGGCAGCAGGGAGGGCTTGCATTTTCTCATCTATGCTTTATTATGCTTTCCATGTTTTCTGAAATAAGCATATAAAACTTTTACAAATATTTATTTCTCAAAACTCAAGGACAGACTCCTCTTGCTTCTCCCTCCCACCTCCCTGCTGGCCGCTTCCTTTGCTGTTTTCACACGGGGCATTTCTTCTGAGTGCAGGCTGAATGTCTCCCCTCCAGCTGCCACACTCCATGGGACTCAGGGGCCAAAGATGATCTCACAGGGCCCTTCTGACTCTGGCACTCCACACCCAGGGTGTGCCCCAGGGCACCTGAAGGTGGGGCTCAGGTGGGTGAGTACTGAGAGCCTCCCTTCACACCAACACAGGACTTCGACCTTGCCATGCACATCTCTAATGGGAGACCCGGTCTGCATGCAACACTGAGTGAAGCTTTAGCATGTTACCGCTGGTATTCCCATGTCCACCATGGACAGGGGGCTCTCAGGGCAGGACTGAGAGAGGGGGCCACGTATCACGCGTGGACACCTGCTCCAGCTGGATGCTAATACCCACAACCTCGACTCATCCTGTGACAATGCTGCCATGCCACCAGGTATCCCTCCTCACATTTCTACCAGTTTGTCATGCTGCCTTTGCTGTGACGAGAACCCGGGGCCTGGCTATTGAGGACAGGTCTTGGAGGAGCTTAGAAGTTGCTGAGGTGCTCGGACAAGGTAAGGGTTATAGATGGCCTCTGCTCTGGGAAGGCAAACCCAGAGGAAGGTCAAGTGTGGGCCAGATTTTCTGGCTGATGTTACGCTTGTGTCTGTTTCCTTGTGGTCATCCATGAACCTTCAGTAAAGTCGGTTATTTCTTTACAGCTCTGTTGAGAGGTAGTTCACATAATCATAAAATCCACCCATTTAAAGTGTACAATTCAGTGATTTTGAGTATATTCACAGCATTGTACAAGCATTACCACAATCAATTTTCGAATATTTTCATCACTCCCAAAAGAAACCCTGTATCTACTAGCAGACAGCACTCCCTATTCCTCCCCCTCCCAAATCCCTAGAAACCACTGATCTACTTTCTATTTCTATAGATTTGTCTATTCTTGACACATCATATAAGTTGAATCATGCAATATGTGGTCTTTGGTGACTGGTTTCTTTCACTAGCATCATGTTTTCAAGGCATATCCATGTTGTCACATGTGTCGATACTTCACTCTTTTTGATGGCTAAATAATATTCCATTGTATGGACATACCACATTTTATCTATCCATCCCTCCACTGATGGACATCTAGGCTGTTTCCACCTTTGGCTATTATGATGAATGCTGTTGTGAACATTCATGTACAAGCTTTTCTGTGGACATTTGTTCTTATTTCTCTTTGCTCTATACCTAGGAGAGACATTGAAGGATCATATGTTAAGCGTTGATCATTTGAGGAACTGCCAGACTGCCTTCCAAAGCTACTGCACAATTTTACATTCCTATCAACAAGAGTTCCACTTTCTCCACCTCCTTGCCAACACTCGTTATTGGCATCTCTTTGATTCTAGCCCTCGTAGTGGGTGTGAAGTAGTAGCTCCTTGTGGTTCCGATTTGCATTTTCCTGCTGGCTAATGCTGAGCAACTTTTCATGTGCTTTGGGCCATCTGTATCTCTTCTTTGGAGAAATGTCAGGTCAAGTTCCTTGCCTATTTTTAAGTTATGTTGTCTTTTTCATTATTAAGTTGAAAGAGTTCTTAATATATTCTAGGTAAAACTCCCTTACTAGATATGTAATTGCAAAAGCAAAGTCAATTTTAGCTGAAACAACAAAAGCTAACATTTCTTGGGTACTTCCAATGTTCCAGGCCCTATTTCAAGTGCTTGTATGTGTATTAAGTATTTTAACTCTCACAACTCCATGAGGTAGGTATGGTTGTTATTAATATCATCCCCATATTACAAATGGGCAAACAGAGGCACAGAGCAGCACCCTGCTCGGGTCACCCACCTAGGAGGCCACAGAATGAAAGCCTGGGGCATTAGGGAAGGTCATACCCACCCTTGAGCTAATGCTCCAACTGGGAAGTGGTGCCCCTGTGGCAGCAGCAAGAGGCCCCTTAATGGGGACATGACTCCCTGATGGGCATCAGAGCTACCAGGTTCTGCCCAGCTCATGATATTTTCTCTCTCCTTTGCCAGTCCTGTATTCAATTTTATTCATGAAGAAGTCAGTTTCCTTATAGGCATGCATGCTCAAATTGGGTGGAAAAGGAATTTTCTTCCACAAGGGATTCCAGACACTGGCTCAGGAACCGACCCAGTGCAAATCATAGATGATGATGTTTCAGAACAATGATGTCAGCACTAGAGGAAGCTCAGCCCCCATTAACACATTAGCAAGTGAGCATCCCTGGCCTTGCTCTGCAGTAAGCCTCGGCTGGAAGAAGGTAAGGTTGCTGGGAACAGAGGCCTCAAGGGGAGGCTTGCCCCAGGGTTGCAAGGGTTAGATATGACCGTGCGTAGAGGGAACACACATTCACACTGAGTTAGGTTCAAACTGCCCTTTGACATCTCCGTTCTGGGCTCCTACCCAAGGCTGAGGCTGGAGGTCAGGCTAGTTTTATGCAAGAAGATGATAAATAAAATATTGGCGTTATGAACTATGAGTGGCGGAAGATGAGTCCCACAGTCAGGAAAAAGCTGAGTGAACAGTGCCACAGTCCACACGCTGGACGATACTGCTGTGAAACCACGACTATCAGGTACCATGGCACAACGGCAGATTTCTTAGTCATAATGCTAAGCCACCAACACAAATTATTAATAATCCTCTCAACAACTCCACAGGGAACATGAGGCACAGAGAGGTGAAGTGCTTCATCCAAGATGAGGGGTGACAGGTTCAGACGCTCCCTACTCCAAAATTACAGCCATCTTTTTTTTTTTTTTTTTAGACAGAGTCTTGCTCTGTTGCCCAGGCTGGAGTGCAATGGCATGATCTCGGCTCACTGCAACCTCTGCCTCCCGGGTTCAAGCAATTCTCCTGCCTCAGCCTCCCGAGTAGCTGGGATAATAGGCGCCCACCACCACGCCTGGCTAATATTTATATTTTTAGTAGAGACAGGGTTTCACCGTGTTAGTCAGGCTGGTCTTGAACTCCTGACCTCAGGTGATCCGCCCACCTCGGCCTCCCAAGGTGCTGGGATTACAGGCATCAGCCACCGCACCCGGCCAGTGATTCTTTAAAAGATCCCTCGTGTTGAGCCCTCACTATGTGCCCAGCATTGTGCTAAGAGAGGTGCCAAAGGAAAACATTCCACCAAGGTGGGTTGAAGTTCTCTGTTCCCTTTTTCTCCTTTGCCACATTTCTAACATATGATTATGCTGCATTTATACAAAGAAATTTAAAACACCTGCCTCTCAGGGTTGTTGTGAGACCTGGGAACTGTGGTAGCCCATCTGCACCTTGCACCGGTGCTCGGGGTTGGAGGCCTTATGCAGAGGAGGGAGAATCACAGGGCAAGGGTGGTCCCTCAGCCTCTGCAGAACTGTGGGTCTTAGGCCACTCCCTTCCTCTCATCAAACAGGGTAACCACCTCTGCCCTGATGCCTCCCTGGGCTTCCGGGAAAACACCAGGTCGGTTGCTCAGAGCCCTGGGGCTCAGAGCCCTGGGGGACCAACAAGAAGCCCCGCGAAGGGGCTGCCTTTCTCAGGTCCTCAGAATGCTCCGCAGAGCATGCTGGTAGTCCCTCCCTGTGAGGGCACTCCTGTTTGTGAGTTCTGTAGTCCAGCCTGCTCCCACCTCTGCCCTCCCTCTGCCCGCCATTCAAGGCCCCTGTGTCAGGGCACAAACCCTGCTCTCCTCTGCCCTCTGTGCCCACTGCCTTCCCTGGATGTACCTGGTGGTTCTTGCCTCTGGGCCTCTGCACAAACCCATCCCTCCTACTGGGATGGCCTCTGACACCTGTGCTCTCTTCACCCCCAGGCCCTGTTCAATCTCATTCCTCCCAGAGGTCTTCCCAGATGCCCCCTGCAACAACCTGCGTTGTCCTTGACTGAGGTGGAGGGAGTGGGACTGCAGGCTCCTGGGTTCAAATCAAAGCCTGGGCCAGCCAGAGGCTCATCTCTCCCAGCCAGGGCAATCCTGACACCAACACCCCTACACACAACACACGCCCCTCAACGCACATCCAAACATCCCAGCACACACCTAAACACACACACACACAAATCCAACACCAACTCACATTCCCACACCCAATACATAGGCGCATACACAAAATAGATTCTCAAACACGCCCTTCAAACACATGCACATCATGACCACATACGCACACCTGACACACCACACACCTGACACTACACACCTGATACATCGCACACCTGACACACCACACACCATGACCACATACACACACCTGACACACCGCACACCTGACACACCACACACCATGACCACATAC